>NC_134088.1:1825714-2130000 GCF_000715075.1 Nicotiana tabacum
GTTTTATTAGTTATTTTTATTTTTATTTTTCTTTAAATTGGAAAACAAAAGAAAGTTGAAATCAATTTGGGCCCAAAAAAAAATAAGACAAAAACAGGCCCAAACCAACGATCTGACCCGGTCCAAACCGGCTGCCCAAGCACCTCCTGAAACGACGTCGTTTCAGGCAAATCAATCCCAGCCGTTCCAATCAATCCAATCCAACGGTCCAGGATCATTTTCGGCAACCCGTGTTCAAACCCGACCCAATAACCAATCCGACCCAACCCCTCACTTAAACCAAACGACCTCGTTTAACTACCAAACGACCCCGTCTCATTTCTCACCATCAGATCCAAGCCGTTGAGATCATTTGATCTAACGGCTCAGATCCAATCCCCTACTCCGTATATAAACCTTCCCTTACACCCACGCCCCCTATACCAACACCCCACCCCTTCGTCCCCAAGTTCAAACCCAGACCTCCCATTAGAAACCCTAGCCGCCCTCGTCTCCCTTGCCATTAAAGCCGGCGGCATGGACGCCGGTGGCCACCTCCTGAACACCCTAGGACCACCTCACTGTCCTGAACACGAATCCACTAACCACGAGCCTCGAATCACTTCCGTTCGTCTCGAATCTTCATTTGAAGATTTGAGTCGAACCCGGATCTATGCCAAACCATCCCATCTTCATACCAGACACTCCCCTGACCTTCCTCGTGACCAAACCAAACTTGGTTTGGTCCGAATCTACCCACAACTCCCTAAAAATCAGATCTGGAAATCCAGACTTTAGAACACATGCACCTGGAGAATTCGGCCGGTTTGGACATGGGTTTGAGGTCTAATAGACCTTAATCAAGGCGTTCTCATGTGAGAACACCCTGATTAAAGTTTGTTCGGCCTCAAAAGTTCGAGGTTGAATCGGATTTGGGTCTGTTTGATTTAAACACTTTTGGTAAGTTTTCCTTTCTTGTGTTTATTTCTAAATAAGTGGTCAGCATATCTCTTTGTGTTTGTTTGTTATTTTGTTATTTTTCATTCGGACTTCTTTCATCTCTGTAAAGACCTTTTATTTGGTCAATTGTTTTCTGTGTATGATTTGAATGTATTCTGTGATGTGCATGTTCGATTAGAGTAGTCGTCAAGCGAATTAATTCATATAGCCCTAGTAACTGAACCAAAACTGTCTGATGACCTTTAGGTCCCTGTATGTGTTGTCTATTTGAACGACTGATTATTACCTGTTATGATTAGTATAGTCGACTCGATAAATGTCGTCGATCAGTTTTCTATAACTAATGAGTCGAATGAGCTAATAAAGTCGCATGACTAATTGAACCTTGCTATTGACTGAATGCCCCAGCATTGTTTGAAATGGTTTGTTTGCACTATAAAGCTGACTGAAAAGGTTCAGCCCAGCCAGTCTTGAGTTCGAACTTTCATCAGTTCAAAAATGCCCTGATGCTGCAATAGGCAGGGGCAGTAATAATCAAGGTTGACAGGGGTATTCTGGGGTGTTAAAAAGAACAGAAGTAATTAGTTTAAGTGAGCTGACAAATGGGGTACTAAATTAGGATTAAACTAATGCCAATGGGGGAACAAGACACAGGGGTATGGGGCTTAAATTGAATAATAAAATGATGCCCATAACTCCTGATTAAACAAAACCAGGCGTGGGGAATAAAGGGGGCTGACACCAAAAGATGCTTAGGCATGGGGCTTAAAGGGGTATGGGCAGGCTGCAAGTTGCAGCAAAAAGGGCAGCCTAGCTGCACTGAGTCATTTGGCTTATAAATAGGCCATTTGAGAACTGAAAAAGGGCTGGACTTTTAGTCTTCAGAAAAAAGAAAAAAAAAGGTTGGAAAATTTTAGTCTTGAGAGGGATTTTGTGAGTTAAAGAAAAGTGAAGAAAAACAGAAAGAAATTTCCAGAAAATACTGTAACTGAACATTGTCCAAAACTGCATAAGAAATCAAGCTGGTCATCCTAACTAGGTTGATTACTGTTCCATTAAGAGAAGCCTGTGTATCTTCGGCTGTGATTGCTACTACATTGAGTTTTGTGTGCCGTACATTGAGTTGTAGTCTTCCTGATTGTTTGAAACTGTGCTGGTTGTGTACTGAGCTTTGGTGGTTACTGAATTTCTGTCGGCTATAGCACAAAATATTCTGGTTCTTTTCTCGATTGGTCTTGTTTCCTATCTTGTTTCCTGGGAATATTTGTCTGCTGTTCGACCAACGTGTGAACTTCATCTTCGTGGTTATTTGGTTGTTGCTGTGTTGTTGCTGAGCATCTGTTGTTGCTGTGTTTACTGCATACTGCCTAGCTGATCATTCCTTCCTTCTTTGTCCTCCATACCAGGTACACAATTACACTACCAATGTAACTCGAAAGTTTGAGCAATGAGTATAAAAGAGAAGATCTGCAGATGTTGTTTATATACATGTACTGTTGTGTTGAATGTCATGTAATGTCTAATAGCTCATATTTGGGATACTAAAGTTAGCTTATAAGCCTAGTTGATGTCAATATAGGGTATCGAATGATAATTGTATATGTATGCTGCTAGATAAAAGTGGTCTCAATGAATTAGGTTGCCTCTCAGATTTAGTTTGCTTTGCCGTATATGTTGTAATGCAGTCCAAGCATGAAATTTGTACACTGTAGATTAAGTTCTTCCCTTTCCAATAAATTGCCATATATAACTCCTAAAACCATGTTTCAAGATAAAGAACACAAATTCAGGGCCTCAACCTCATGAAGGTCGAGCCCAGGTCGAAGACAGACCAGGCAGGCCCGCGTCGAACGAGCAGGGGCCCAGGTCTGGCCAACCACGCGTGGGTTGGATTTGGGCCTATGATTATTTGTTTGGCCGACTGTGCACGCAGCTTTGGTCCCGATTTTTTTAAGCATTTCCGAATTCCATTACAAACAACTTGCAAGCATGTAATTAATTAGGATTATCTACTGTTTTCAATTGATAGAGACAAAAACGACAAGAAACGTAGTTGCTATAGGATATCCTTTTAAAATAAGAACGAGATGAGCCTCGATGAAAATAAATAAAACACGCATATGCGGGGCCCTTGTTAAATGTATATTATTGAAGCATTTAGTTTCCAGGACGGGTTGTTTAGCAAATCTCACAACCCTCCTAAAATAACAACGCGTTAGTCTCTTTAGGACACGCTTTAATAAACCTTACCTTCTTAAACTCGGGTGCACATTGATGTGACCCAAATCCAAATCTCAACGGAGTTAAAGTGTGTCGACGACCATGGGTACATTGATTGTAACGCGGTTCGAGATACATTTTCACAACGTTGCAATTCTTGATAAAAACAGTAAATGATAAAAGCGGTTAAAAGTTAAATTTTGCATATAAGTTCACACTTGTATAAAATCAGATAATCAAGCCGAATATAACAGTTGAGCGACCGTGCTAGAACCACAGAACTCGGGAATGCCTAACACCTTCTCCCGGGTTAACAGAATTCCTTATCCGGATTTCTGGTACGCAGACTGTAATATAGAGTCATTATTTTCCTCGATTCGGGATTAAAATCGGTGACTTGGGACACCCTAAATCTCCCAAGTGGCGACTCTGAAATAATTAAACCAATCCCGCTTCGATTGTCCTTTGATTGGAAAGACTCCCCTGCGCCCCGCGGGTGCGGCAAAAGGAGGTGTGATAAAAACTATCAGATTTGATCAGTGAAGGTGAAATCTTATTTTGAAGCTTATGATCTACGGAAAGTTGTAATGGAAGACAGACTTATACAACCACTTCCTGCAAATCCTACCCTTGTGCAAATCAAAGCTCATTCGGATGAGAAAACAAAAAAATACAAAGCCAAAATTATAATTCAAAATTCAGTTGAAGATTCAATCTTCTCTAAAATTATTGCATGTGAGACATCAAAAGAAGCTTGGGAAACACTCAAATAGGAGTATCAAGGAAGTGAACGAGGCAGACAAAACCAGATTTTAAATTTGAAAAGAGATTTTGAATCTCTTAAAGTGCAAGATGATGAGACCATCGCTAAGTATTCTGACCGATTTTTTTGTTAATAGAATCAGGTTGCTTGGCGAGGATTTCAAAGATGACCAGATAGTTGAAAAAATTCTTGTGAAAATTTCCGAGAGATTTGAATTAAAAATTTCCTCTCTGGAAGAGTCTAAAGATCTCTCTACCATCTCTGTTGCAGAATTAATAAGTTCTCTTCAAGCACAAGAGCAAAGAAGGGCATCCAGACAAGCCAAAGTTACTGAGGGTATATTTTTATGCGAAACACAAAAAAAAAAGTCAATTATCCTTATTGCAAATATTGCAAAAAGAAAACACACTTAGAATTTTTTTTAGTGGAGACCTGATGCATTATGTGGAAATTACAAACAAAAAGGTCATGTTACAAAAGAGTGCAAGTTCAAAGATGCTCATGCACAAGCACTAACAGCAGAAGAAGGAATTGAGGATGACCTTCTTTTTTAGACTGTTGCAATAGAAGTAAGGAGGAGTGTTGGATTTTGCATCTATTACTGCTACTGTTTTCTAGAATAATTAGTTGTTTATTCTTAGGAGGAGTCTGCTAGAAGATTCAGAATTTTAATTATAGTAAGAGTGTAGTAATTTATTTGTAGGAGGAGTCTACTACTTTATTTATTTGACTATTTAAAGCCCTATGATTAATAAAATTTTAGAGACAATTTTTCAATCCTATTTTTCAACCTTCTTGCTGCTTGCATATTTTTTAAAAATTCATAACAGTATCATACTAGGTAACCAACTGGCAGTGGCATACTCTTTTGACACAATTAGAAAATTTATCGTCTTTTTCTTTTCTTAATAAATTTTAAAATATTCATACAAGTACCTCTGTTTTATATATTTTGGTGAACATCGAATGAGTCTTATTAATTCACGACTACTAAGAGACATCTTTTGTAACACAACATATATAAAGAAGTTATATATTGCAACTAGAGGTGTATATTTACTAGGTTAATGTGGTTTTTATCAAAACCAAATCAAACCAACTATATCGGTTTGGATTGGTTTGATTTTGTCAGATTTTTGGATTTTTTTGTTACATGAACACTATTCCAATCTGAACTTCTTCATCTTTTTTTCTCTCTTGAACCTAACCCTCTCCATACTATTAAAATGTTACTTCTATAATGGTAACTTTATTTACGCGTATCCGGCACGCGCCGCCTTATGGCGCCATCGGATGGGACTCTAGGGGCACGTAAAGATCATAATTCTGATGCTCTCACCAACCTTCGCCACTACTTTGGCTGCTGCTACTATTACTCCGATGGGCAACGCTCGTCACCCACGAGAATCTGTGATAGCAAGGCATACCACACACAATGGGATGCCTGCTGTGATCTTCAAGGCAAAGGATTACTATGAAATTATGGAAGACGAAGGTCGGCTGACAATTGTTGGCAGATTTTTGAAGCCAAGACCCCAAAGTAAACGAATTAAGGCTACTTTTAGGGAAAACTTCCTTGTGAAGGGTTCTACGAAAATCGGAGTATACGACAATTAACATATTTTGTTAGACTTTACAAATGAGGATGATTTCAACTCAGTTTGGTACAGATCGGTGGTTGAAGTCAATGGCCTCCAGATGTGGTTACAAAAATGGACACCGGATTTCAAACCGAATGAAGATATTACGATAGTGCCGGTATGGATCCTTCTGGCATCCATTTTAATATGCATACATGGTACTATGCTAAAAATATTTATAGTGAAATTGGCGCATCTACCCCTGTCCTTTGATGCTGCTACTGGTGGTCATACTAAGCCTAGTGTTGCTAAGGTAAGGGTAGAAATTGAACTTCTCAAACCTCAAATAGAGAGTATTGCATGGGTGGGATCGGAGGATGAGAACTCACCTTTGAGGGGATTAATACAAAAAATAGAATGCGAAAACATCCCAAAGTATTGCAAACATTGCAAAAAGCATGATGAATTGTAGGGTTTTGGAAAAACTGAGAGACTTAGAAGCAGAAAAAAGCAACAATGTTAAGAACATGGAGAATGCTGGAGAAAGTAGCAGTGGAGATCAAAAAGAGAATAACAAGGATCAGAGAATTAATGTAGAGCAAATTCCAGAGGCAACAAACAGAAGGACTGGTACTAAAGCTAAGGAATCTGGAAAAGCAGAGAAAGACAAAACTACTAAAGTATGGATGGAGAGGCGGTTTTGGTCTAACAATTATTATCATAGTAATTAGCGAATTAATTATTTTTTAATATTCAATTCATATTTACTTTACTGTATGTACAAGCATGCTATAAAGAACTTATACATAAAGGTATCAGAACTTTACTGAATTATATACTAGTGATGAGCACATGCCCAAGATCAATAAAAAATTTGGAAAAATAACACAGTATATCTTGATTACAGTAAAATGTAATAACTCCATATATTTAATTTATGTCTTATATACTTTTCTTTTCAGTTTACTTCAAAAAAACAATGTCACATTTTATATTTGGTAACTCTTCAAGTTCAACATTCCACATGACATGTTTAAGATCACAAATTCAAAAGTCATTTTGGTACATTACACGCGTCTTTAATTAATTTTTTTTGGTAATTAACTTTCATTTGTATTAATCACCAAAGATGAAACTATACAACTCCATAGTCAAGTTAATTCAACTGACTATCTCAAAAAGAAGCAAAACTAACACATACCTAATTACATATATCCCTACTGTATCTACTCTTCCCCTATAAGAAGTTGATGTATATAACTCTTAACTCGAGCAGCTACTCTAATATTGCAAATATATTCTATCTCTCTTGCCAAAACATCACTGCCTCGATATCTTTGCTCAAATGTACATATGTTCCTTTCAATCCATATAGCATATGAGGTTTCAACATAGATTATTTTGAATATGCTAGCCTTGTTGGACTTCCCTTTTCCTTGCTTGATGTTCTACTGAAGATGTTGATCCCAATAAGAGGTTAATATTTGGCCTCTCTGAATCCATTTCATAACTTTCTTCCACAGTTCTACTGCATATGAACATTGCACAAAAAGGTACTCCTTTGTTTCAACCTGTTTGTTTCAACCTGACCTTGGCACATGACACAGTAAAGAGTGACACTTAATCCCCAATTGAATAGTTTGTCCTTAGTAGGTAATCTTCCATGCAGTAGCAACCACATAGTGAAGACTGACTTTGGTCGAGCAGAATTCTAAAAGACTAGACATTTCCAGCTCATTCTTGGCAATTCTCCTAGAAGCCATAGGTATATTTGTCTAATACTACTGGTATTGTGATCATTGGAGTTCTGAGCCTGCAACATGGTAATTCTTGATCTAATTATTCTTGTCACCATCCAACTTGCTTGTTGTGGGATTGGCATATACTGTAGCTGCTGCTGTTTGATGTAGTAGGCATTAATCCACCTTATCCATAATTGTCTTGCTTGTGAGCTAAATCCCAACATATTTTAGCAACTGCTGCTTTGTTCCACAGAGGGAGATTTATAAAGTTAAGACCACCAACTGACTTAGGAGGACACATCTTATCCCATACCACTAATGCCTTCCTAGTTATCGTGTTAGTTCCTGCCCAAATATAGTTTCTAAAAAGTGCCTCAATCATTTTCAAAACCTTAGCAGGTAAGATGAACAGTTGAGCCCAATATGCTTGAATACCAAATATAACAGATTGCACCAGCTGCACATGACCAGCATAGGATAGCTTTTTAGCAGTCCATGAGGATATCTTGGTTGTGATCTTTTCAATCAAAGGTTGCCATTGTATGAGAGCTATTTTCTTTGTAGATAGAAGAATGCCTAGGTACTTTAAAGGCAAGGAACCTTGTTCAAATCCCAGGTGATCCAAAATTTGCTTCTTCACATCTTGTTTCACTCCACCAAATTACACTGAACTTTTACCCAAATTAGCCTGCAAACCTGATGCTTTAGAGAACTGAGAGAAGTATTTGCATAGTGTAATCACTGAGGACAGATTACCCCTGGCAAACAACAATAGATCTTCAGCAAAACTCATATGAGTTATGTCCAATTTCCTGCACCTAGGTTGCTGCTGAAATGTAGGCTCCTTCTTAAGCTCATGGAGGGACCTACTCAAGTACTCCATCACTATTGAAAATAGAAAAGGAGAGATAATATCTCCTTGTCGAAGACCCTTAGCAGCATTGAAAGGTTCAGTAGTTTCTCTATTTACAAGGATAGTATAGTTTACTGTCCTGATGCATTCCATTATCCATTTGATAAATCTGTTAGGAAAACCTATCTCCTCCATCACCTGTTGTAAAAAATCCACTCCACTGAATCATATACTTTTTGAAGGTCAATCTTTATCATACACCTAGGGGATATCTGAGCTCTAGTATAGGATTTAACTAGTTCATTAACTAAGATGACATTGTCAGCAATCTTTCTACCAGAAATGAAACCTACTTGAGCTTCACAAATTATGAATGGCATGACTTTCTGCAATCTAGAATCCAAGATCTTAGAGATCATCTTGTATAGGATTGAACAAGCTATTGGTCTATACTCTTTGATTTTGGCAGGCTTAGTCACTTTAGGAACTAATGTGACAGTGGTACAGTTTATTGCCTTATAGATCTTTTTAGTTGAGAAGAACTCCTTTATAGCCTTTATAATCTGAATGTTGATAATGCCCCATGCTTTTTTGAAGAAAACTGCATTAAAACCATCAATTCCTGGAGCTTTATCATCACCAATTGCTTTAAGACTCTCAACAATCTCTTGGTCAGTTACCTTTGCGCACAAATCCATCCTTTGCTGATGAGACAGTGTAAGACCATTCTTCATGTATGATATATTTATGGCTGGTAAAGAATTGGCAGCTGATCCCATTAAACTTTTGTAGAAATTCACGATATTTCTTTTGATGGATTCAATGTCAGTCAACATGTCTCCCAATAATGTTGTGATTTCTGTAATCTGCTTCTTTTGAGTTCTATCCTTCATTAATGTTGTGAAGTATGTAGAGTTGGAATCTCCAAGTTATATCCATCTTACTCTAGCTTTCTGTTGTAGGACACTCTCTTCAATTAAGAACCACTTCTCAAGATTGAGTAGTATTTCCTTCTCCAAATCTAACAAAGCATCAGTACAAGTCATTGAAATCTATTCTTGAATGGTCCTCAGCTCTATTCGAGCCTTCTCAATTCTCTGAGTGATGCCCCTGAATTCCCTAGAGTTTAAAGCTTTCACAGCAGGTTTAGGTCTTTCAATTTTGTCCATACTGATTTCAAAGTTCCATGAGTATTGTGAGGATTCCATATGCTTGCTACTATTTGAGAGAAATCTTCATGTGCTGCCCATATGTCGAAAAATCTGAAAGGCACTTTACCAGTCCATGTTGAAGATGACAGTGTTAAAAGCATATGAGCATGGTCTGATATTTGAGGCAAACCATAGTTTGTTTGCACATGGCCCCGGGATATCATCCATTTGTAGTTACCAAAGACTCTGTCCATTCTACTGCTGACCCTATCTACACCAGGCTGTTTATTAGTCCATGTATAATAGTCACCCTTCCAAGGTAGTTCTGTCAATGTTGTTTGTTGAAGGCTTGAAGGCAAGCATCAAATTCTTGAATTTCTGAGTAGCCATAAAATTGAAAAGTCTTTTTTACTTTGTTAAACTCCATAACAAATCAACAAAACACATCATATATAGTATATCATAAGCATGAAAACCATTAGTATGAAATTATTTTACAAAAATACCCTTAAAAAATTAAATGACCAAATTATCCTTACAATTTACCCTAAAAAATATCCCCTTTGTAATTTATACTAAATACTAAATATTTAATAGGTCATGGATTATGGGGTTGCAGCTGTTTTCTTATTAAATTAGCTTCGCATGATAAATGCACAATAAAATTGGCGAATGGCAAATTGATTTAGATCCTATTAAATGGTTACTGATGGCGGCAAACGACAAAACTTTTTTATTCAAACCAAAAGGAAAAACTAAACTCTTCATTCAACATTAATGTAAAAGAACGTAAACAATATAAATATTAAAGTTTGTCTTCAGATTTACAGAATTTAATTGGAAAAAATTTAAAAATTTATTATGATGCATGTATCTATAACATTGTTTCCATCTTCGAATGACTCTCGACATGCCGACATGTACGTAATCAATAAATTAAATTCTCTCAAGGATTCTTATTTAATGAATTAATATCAAATCTTCTCTTTAAAATCACAAACCTCCAAAAGCCCCTCCCATATTTCTACATTTATTGAGTTTGTTAAATATAAACAACTTTCAGTATTTTCACAATTTGATTAATTTCCTTTAGTTTTTAGTTTATAACTCCCACAAATTCTACACTTAAATCTATATGTTTTAAAAATAATTATACTTATTGATATTGACGTGCGCGCAACCCGCGAGTTTAGATACTAGTTACTTCCTCCGGTCCAAAACAAGTGATTTTTTGTGGTCCAAAATAAGTGATTTTTCCAGATTTCAAGAATGAATTAATTATTTTTTTCCTACATTGCCCTTGGAGGTATTAATGTTGGAGTATGTGTTAGGAGTGTTTATGTGAAGAGATAGTAAATGTTAATATGGTCAATTTCATTGCTAATTAATGTTAAAAGGTGAATTTTTTAATATGTGTGAAAATAACCAAAAAATCACTTATTTTGAACCGGAGGGAGTACTTACTATAACAGGTAGCTTATTCTGCCTTTTTGGTATTAAGTAAGAAAATAGGATTCTAGTTGTGTGTTGTTTTTAAGATTATACCATAAATACACAAAATGAATGTGCAAAATGTGACATAAAGATGGAGCATAACGGAAAGAACAGACGTAAGCTTTATTACTTAGTATTAACTATTATATATGCCATAAGTTGTATATACTGTAGCTGCATGCCGAGGAAACTATTGGGTTTACAGAATGCGATCGATAAGTTGCATACTGAATGCGATTTATAAGTTGTATATACGGAGTGCGATTTATAAATGGCCTATATTGGATACGCTTTATAAATTGCATATCAAATGCAATTTATAAGTTGCATATATTAAATGTGCTTTATAAGTTGCATATATTGAATGCATCTTATACGTAGCATGTTGCTGAATAATTTATAAAGCACATTTTCTAAAATGTCCGTTAGTAAAGAGTAAATTTCATTTGTAGCCTGTCGTGGGAAACTATTATCATTCGTTAGCCATGAATTGATCCATATAATTTATAGTCCCAAACAAATTATAATGACTAGTCTAAATTTGTTCAAATGCAGTAGATTTGTTGTCATCGAGCCGTCCCAATCATCCACTAATGATATGCAAAATTAGTTTTCTTAAGGTCAAAAACTGTTTAGGGTATTTAATCTTTGAAAACAATAAATTTTCATGTCATTTTAGGTACTTAACTTTTTCTGACTATGAAAAGATTATGTAAATTATTTTTTATTTTTGTTGTTGTTGGCTCTTAATTGACTAAATGAAAGCAGCCGATCATCTTCAAAGTAATATATCCTTATTGTTATGGTTTTTGTTTCATGGGTTCATTTATTTATTTAATACACAACAATATATTCTTCACCTTTAAATCAAACACCCCTTGACGTACAAAGAATGTAAATTAACATTCAAATGAATATTATATAATAGATATAAGTTGTCAGTAACTATCATCATTGTAATTTTTAAATCAATATTAAATTCTAGAAAAAACTTTTATATATACATTTTACTACATCACTATGTAGAAAATGCACGATACACTTTATATAAACAAAATTTATACATTGTAGAACAGTCTATACATTTTGGATACACAAAAGCGCTCGGGATACATTAATGATATATTATGGATATATCGCAAAATGCACGACACACTCTATATATAAATTTTATGCAACGTATATACTAAAATAGACTGTCACTATACAAAAATATATATTAAAATAAACTGTCATTATACAATTTATATATAATAGACTGTCATTATACAAAATATATATAAAATAGACTGCCAGTATACAATTTATATACAATAGATTGTCACTATACAAAATATATACAAATAGACTGTTACTATACAAAAAATATACAAATAGACTGTCACTATGCAAAAAATATATAAAATAAACTGTCGCTATACAAAAAATATACAAAATAGACATTTCGAGCTATTAAATGTAATATGTTTTGGGCCATATAACCATTTCGTGTTAGTGAAGAAAAACATAAGCTATTAAAATTTGAGAGGCTATAGAGGATAATTTTCTCGTTAATAAAACAAGCCTTAGTTTCTATCCGTTCTCAATTCCCATCTAAATCCTTAGTCATTACATATAAATCTTATTTTCAGAATTTTAGCTTTTTATTTATAATTCTTCATCAAATAATAACTTTTTTATTAAAAAAAAAGGAGGCTTCTCCTATACAGAATAATGAGTTATTCTTCACGCCTAAAAAGGTTCAACTTATAAAACACTCTAGACTACGCATATGCATCAGTAACTTTTACATTTATTTAAGAGCATAAGTGAATTTCTACATTTATCAAAGAATTTGGCAAATCATTTACGCCATTATATAAGGGGTTACACCATAAAAGAGAAACCTTTTTTGTAAGTCATTATTTATTGGAGAATTATAAATAACAACAATAACAACAACCCAATAGAATTTCAAGAGTGGGGTCTGGGGAGGGTAGAGTGTACGCAGACCTTACCCCTACCCCAAGGGGGTAAAAAGGCTGTTTTCGATAGACCCTCGACTCAAGCAGAAGAAAAAGAAAATATATCAGTACCAACAACAGAAATCATAGAAATAATAACAACATCATAAGTACCAGAAAATAGATGAAAAATAATAACAATAAAACGTAAAAAAGGCTTGGTACTATCAAAAGTGAAAGAGAAGTGTGGACACACCAATAACCACTAGCACTCTAGGACACAACCCTATGAGACTAGCCTCTCACCCGATACAGAGGAAAAAAGAGCTTCACTACCTCCTGTCGCGCCCCCCCTTTTTTCCCCTCCCATCGGAGAGGAGTCCGGGTTTCGACATTCATGGGGTATAATGACTCATTTCCTTTTGAGAATTGGGTAGTTGAAGAGTCTCCACCTAACGATTTTAAGGTGCGTTAAGGCACCCATATGGTTCAACTACAACTATGTTTGATAACCAGAGATATGGTAAGGGCTTGAAATTATCCTAAGGGGAAGGTGTTAGACACCCCTCAGGATCCACTAGTGTGGTTCCCGGCCAGATAGTTTTTGTGAATTTGTGCAATTAGCAAATAAACAAATAAAGGCTCAAGTAATAGAGGATTTAAGTTTGAATACACAAATGTTTGAAAAACGATTAATAAAAGCAAGGTTTTGAAAAGAGTTATAGTCTAAGCGTGCTTATAAAAATAAAGGGAGTGTTCTAGGTTTGTTTGTAATATGGATCACATCAATGCAATACTCGGTATGACACTCCTCAGAAGAGGGGATACATGTGGTATTAGCGCACCAGTCATCATATCCATATCTACCCTTCCCACCCCGTGAATGTATTAAAGTGAGGATTGGTCTCGACCTCTATTGCATGCTATTACCCATCCCATTCCTATCAGTCCCGGAGGAATTTTAGGACTCCTATTCCTATAAGGAGGAGGTTCTAGGCTGACTCTTAGGTTTAAAGGTAAAATGCTAAGGCGACATACAAAACAAGTAGGACTGCATTTAAAGGGGAAACATGTAAGCAACTAGAAGGCTCATGTATACCTCCACAAATAATGCATATAAATAGCATGACTTAAACACAGATAAGGTCTGAATTTTCCTAAAGCAGGGTGTTTAAGTCAGAACCAGATTCATTATATAACTCAGAAAAGAAGTATGAATCAGGCCTGCCTGCTGGTTGTAGCAGTCTAGAATTAAACAGAGGCAGTTCTAGTTTTATTCAGGTTATTACCTAAGGCTTGCCTAGGCGTAAGCAGTATTCAGTAGTTCTTCAGAGGCATTAAACTAGTTTGGAGATTATTATTACCTAAGACATGTTGTTCTAGGTGTTCAACACATAGAATTATTGCCAGTTGGTTGTAAAAAACTAAGTAAAATTGTTTTTATTCCTTTTTTATGGATTCGTAGTTAGCCTAAGCGTGCTTAAGAGAATATAAATGAAATACTAAAGACATGGTATCTAATGTACAGAGATGCAGAATGATGTATATGCAGAATCCTAAGCAGGATTTCTATATGCACAAGTATTACAACGTTTAAAACATGCTTACCAGAATATGCATAGATGATATGCTTGTTAGTGTTGTTTAAGCCTAAAACAGGATCTCTAAGTGTGCATGGCAGTAAGAACATGATCACAGAAACACTAGTTATTAACACATTTAATACATGGTTTCCTAAGTGATGTGATGGAGAAATGGACATGCTGAATACAATAAGTGTAAGTCCTAGGGAACATGATCTCTAATGCATGAAATGAGTCCTAAGCATGATTTCTATTACGAAAGTAGGAATGTAAACCTAATAACATTTTTTCTACCCTTTTGATAGCTAAAACATGCATAGTCACCCCTTCCCATTCCACTATCCACCCCCAGAGTTGTTTACAAATAATTACGGACCAAATGATTGAATTACAAAAGCAGTGCAAAAATAAGAAGTTACAACCATAGGAAGCCTGATCTTGACTTCCTCTCTAAGTTATGTAATAAATCACTTCAATGCCAATATTGTTCCAAAGCCTTGCTCATATCTGGGTGTGTTAGAGTTCCCTAAGGACCTCAAAGGATCTCGGGCAGCGCTCACACCCAGATTGCATAACCAAGAGAATGAGTGTAGTGTGGAAGGGCTAGCTCTTATGTGTCCAAGTTCAGAGGGAGCTCAAGGGTCCCGAAGCAAGGCTCACACAAAAGGGGCATAACCTAGTAGCCTAAGAATATATGTGAGAGTGCTCGATATAGTTTGAAAAGAGTGTTTAAAAATTGGACTAACAAGTCCACTTTGAAAGCAATCAGTAACAGAGATAATTGAAGGTCGTTGTAGTAGCAAACAAAACTCAAACACCTTAAGAGGGGATCACACACAGAATTAATAGTCACACAAGGGGGTCAAGGTATTTGGGATACACAGACATTTGATTGTAAACACATAACCCCATCAAAGGTCTTAGGACTGGTTTGGACATGCACAACAATAGTTGATACTGACATGATCACTGGCTAGTCAGAATGAACATAAGCACATTGAAGGGATAGGGACTTGGGATGGCAAGTACACAATAAGTGAGTGACAAAGTATGCCTTGAAACACACATAGGGGAGTACATTAATCTAAAGGGGAAGGGGAGACATTATAGCATGCTGGTAATGTAACTTGACTGCAGGTTTCACGACAGAATCACAAACAAAAGTAGACAAGAATGAGAGAAACTGAAACAATTAAAGAAGCATGTTGTTGTTGAAACTTTAAAATTAACTAGGACATACCGGTTGAGAAAGTAAAGTGCAGAAAGGTAAAGCAAGTAGGCTTCCACAGTTTAGCCCTGGCTTTCAGCCGGCTAGACAAAGTAGTAGCACAAGTAGTAAAGAGAAAGAGAGAGTTTTAAGTGTGTAAGTGTGTGTTCTAAACTCAGTTGTTCGTGTCTTTAGAGAAGAGAGGGTAGGGTATTTATAGCTTTGAAACGAGTATAAAAATAAGGTAACAAGTAAAGTTTTAACACAAATATGGAAATAATCAGAATCAGAATCAATTAATACAAGTACTTTCTTTAAATTAAGGAATAACTGTTCAAACGGATAGTGACATGAATAATTAAGGAAAGAAAACTAATTTGAGAAAGATTGATTCTGACCCTATAGGGGATATTAAAAGTATAGAATAAATAATTGAGTCTAAGTACAAAATATACTTAATTGGGGAAAGGGTTCAACAAAGGTAAAACATCACAACAAAGGAAATGAATCAATCAATTTAAACAAAACGAGTGAAACCAGGAATTTATGAGAAAATATTTGCAATTAGTTGTAACTTGAGGAAATCAAGATCAATCAAGAAAGAATCATGATTCTGCACTTTGCCATATAAATAGAGAAGAATGAACAAGAGTATCAGACATGCAAGGCCAACCATATTGCCAAAGAAGCAACACAAACATACAGTAGTAGCAGGAGTAGGCTAGGACCTAGTAGTAAAAGAAACCTACTCAAACCATAGTAGTCCTCAAAGTCAAGTAGTCACATAGAACCAAAAAAAATGAAGGAAACAGTCTAGCACATAACAAAGAGATCAACACACAGAAACAAGAAAAGTCTTTAAACTCATAGCAATAAGTGAAGAAAAAGAAAAAAAAAATTATAAGGAATTAGGGTTTTAACAGAGCTGAGTTAAAAAGGTAAGAACTTTAGAATCAGTCAAGTTAAACAAAGAAAAGGATTTAAATACAAAGAACTCATTCGAGACCAGTATACATGCAAGATAAACAAAGACAGCTTCAGAACCCAAAAATACCTAGGGTATCAACACGATGCACCATGTAGAATAAAAACATGAACAAATTGATTAAACATAGTAGAATCATTAAACAATACTAAAAATCGGAGAAGCGATCTTTTAAAAAAAGTTTAAGAAACCCTAATTTGTAAACGAAGAGTCACTTTTGAAAGAAAATCGAAGAACCTTTGAGAAAACACCAAGAAGTTCATAACATGCACAGATCTAAGATAGATCTGAAAGAAAACAGGAAAGCTCTTAAAGTTAGGGTTTTAGAGAACCCAGAAAAAGTGAGAAAAGACTTTGAAAAGTTACCGAACTAGCCGGAAAAGCCATGGATCTGACTTGATCGGCCATAGGTGGCCGTGAAAAGGCCATAGATAGAAGTTGAGCCAAGACTGGACCAGATCCCTTTGAGATCTATCCATGAAATCACGGAAAAAAATGACCAAGAGCCATAGGAGACCGGTACACCTCTCAAACATCCATGGGAGTCCATGGATTAGGTGAAGATCAAAGGGGATTAGGGTAGATTTGGGTGGCGGCGGCTAGGGTTAGCCTTAGGTTTTCAGAGAGAGTTTGAGAGGAGAAGGGATTCAAGAGCGGCGGGTTGGTAGAAATGATTTAGGTTTAGAGGTCATTTTGGGTTAAAAATGGTAAGGTGAAATGGTGGTCGTTGATCTGAATAATCAACGACCTAAATTAAAAGGGGTAGGTGGGGATTCGAACTCGGGTTGGTTTTAAAAGGGTTAGGGGAGGGTTTTAATTGGAAATGGGTTGGGAAATTTGGGGTCTAATTTATGCTATTATTGAAATACAAATGGGTTGTTATTTAAATAGCTATTTTTTCCTTTTTAATTTATAAAAAATAGTCAATAGCTTCTGAAAATAAATTAAAAATACAAAAATAATTTATAACACATAAATAACAATTTAAAAATACAATACTCAATTTTATGAATACAAGACACAATTAAACCTTAAAATGGCTAATATTGCAATTATGTGCAATTTAGCTTTAAAAATACTAAATAAAATTGTAAAAATATGTCAAAATTATTTTATCAATATTTAGGCATAAATATAAAAATAATTATCAAGATAATAAATTTTGGAAATAATTATTGAGACTTTATGGGTAAAAAGGGAGGAAAAAAAATCAATAACAATTATGGAAAAATAATAAAACATTTGGACATACTTATATATGCATATATATGCTATTTTGAAGTTATTTTACATATTGAAAATATATAAGAAAAAATTGGGTATAAACAAATGTCGCTCTTTACCCGGGAAGGATGAAAGAGTTGTCGGATAAAGATATGATGACCAATTTTGACCGAGCGAAACAATTTGAAGAAGATTTAGGATGCACCCTAGCTTCTGAGTTGCCTACATATCCCTAGTTCTACAGGAATCCGGCCGTATGTAGTTCAGGATCCGTTGGCGAGTATGCCGAGGGAGACTTTTAAGAACGGATGCATTATCTAGAGGCGGGTGAGTGATAGGTTTACGAGAATGATTAAGATTTGATATGGCTTGAGGGAACTGGAGCGGAATTGCTCCCACCGGGATGGACGTTGCTCGCCGGTTTACCTGCAATTATAAATAATACAAGCGTATACTGTGCATAAATTTAAATATGATACAAATTCCTGTTGGACTATGAATTTTGTCTTTAGATGGTTAGGATGATGTCTTTAGACCATGATGTCCTGGGCCATGAAGCGTATGATAAAGGATTCACAGGCCAAGAAATGATGCTCTCGGGCTATGAGGATGGTTCCTTCGAACCATGATGTCTTTGAATAATGATATGCAAATGATTGAAAGGGATCCTCAGGCCATGGCATGGTGTTCTCGGGCTATGAAAATGGTGCCTCCGAACGATGACGCCTTCTGATGAGTTGGTGATACTTCAGCCCATGAAGGATGAAGTAGTATAATGCGGACAAGACAGAGCTTAGTCTTGCGAATTGAAGGGCAGAGCTTAGCCCGTAAGAGAAGCAAAATAAATAGTGCTTGATATGGCGCTTAGTTTTGCAACAAATTGGAGGCAGAGCTTAGCCTCGGAAGGCAGAATGATAGCCTTATGCAAAGATGCCAATGCAGGTGGAGGTAGAGCTTAACCTCGGAAGGCAGAATAGTAGCCTTATGCAATGCAAATG
Organism: Nicotiana tabacum; assembly: GCF_000715075.1. Classification (NCBI taxonomy): domain Eukaryota; kingdom Viridiplantae; phylum Streptophyta; class Magnoliopsida; order Solanales; family Solanaceae; genus Nicotiana; species Nicotiana tabacum. The sequence continues at coordinate 1,844,397 of NC_134088.1, forward strand.
CAGATGGAGACAACGTTTAGTCTCGGAAGGTAGAATGGTAGCCTTATGCAAATTGGAAGGTAGAATAGTAGCCTTATGCAATGAAGACAGAATGGTAGCCTTATGCAATGCAAATGTAGATGGAGACAACGTTTAGTCTCGGAAGGTAGAATGGTAGCCTTATGCAATACAAATACAGATGGAGACAGTGTTTAGTCTCGGAAGGCAGAATGGTAGCCTTATGCAATGCAAATGCGGATAGAGACAGTGTTTAGTCTCGGAAGGCAGAATTGTAGCCTTATGCAAGAATGCGGATAGAGACAGTGTTTAGTCTCGGAAGGCAGAATGGTAGCCTTATGCAATGCAAATGTAGATGGAGACAACGTTTAATCTCGGAAGGCAGAATGGTAGTCTTATGCAATAAAATTACGAATGATAGTAGAGTTTTCTTAGCTGATAGCAGATTGAGGCATTGTGATTACTGGGAAAATTGTGACTACGGAGCATTTCTTGGCGTGTGCTGATAGCAGATTTTGGCAAGCGCAACGGATCTGAGAATCGTATTCTCGAACAATGTTTGTTTCATAGGCGTATAATATGTTTAATGATTACACAATTCTAGTGCCTGCATCCAAAGAAACATCGTGAGTTTTGTAAGGGGAAGGTTAGTTCATATCCCCGCCGGCTTTGCTTGATTCGTTCAGCTTTGATTTGGTGATACCGTCTGTATTATTTGGGTAGCGTCGCTAAACAAAGCAGTTTCAATAATAAACATGCATGATTTTGTAAAAGTATGACATAAATGTATAATAAAAAATAGCTTTTAGATGAATCGATGACTGTGACGTGGTTCGGGACATTACAACCTCTCTTGCTACGGAATTTTGAGGGTCCTCCTCAAAATTCTGCCCCAGTTTGATGGGTTGACGTTTCTGACTATTGCTTGTGCAACGATCGGCTGAAGTTACTTCAGAATTTTGAGGGTCCTCCTCAAAATTCTGCCCCAGTTTCCAATTGCGGGGGGAAATGGAATTTTTATTGAATTGTGACCAAACCCATAGGGCTGCCTACGTGTCCCCTCTTAAATGGTAATCAGGTCAGGCGTAGTTCAAATTAAATCATCTAAGGAAAGCATAAAGATTACACATAGTAACGTTTGACTACATCTGAATTGATCGGCTTCAGCCAGACTTCTCCGTCCATTTCTGCAAGTATGAGGGCTTATCCTGTCAGAACCTGGTGAACCATGTATTGACCCTGCCAGTTTAGAGAGAATTTCCCTTTGGCTTCATCTTGATGCGCTAAAATTTTCTTTAACACCAGCTGCCCCGGTGTGAATTGTCTTGGCTTGACTCTTTTGTTAAAGGCTCTAGACATTCTGTTCTGATAGAGTTGACCATGGCAAACTGCATTCATTCTCTTTCCGTCTATAAGGGCTAGTTGCTCATAACGACATTTTACCCACTCCGCGTTGTCGAGCTCAGCTTCTTGTATGATCCTTAGGGATGGAATTTCTACTTCAGCGGGAATGACAACCTCTGTACCATAAACCAGTATATAGGGGGTTGCCCCGGTTGATGTGCGGACTGTGGTGCGATACCCCACTAGAGCAAATGATAACTTCTCGTTCCACTATTTATGCTTTTCTATCATTTTCCTCAATATCTTCTTGATATTCTTGTTGGCGGCTTCTACGGCTCCATTCATCTAAGGCCTGTAGGCTATGGAATTCTTGTGTCTGATGTTGAAAGTCTCACACATAGCTTTTATCAAGTCACTATTGAGGTTGGAGCCATTATCAGTGATGATTGACTCTGGGATTCCGAATCGACAACCAATGCGGTCATGGACAAAGTCTGCCACGAATTTCTTAGTTACTGCTCTGTAAGATGCTACATCGACCTATTTTGTGAAATAGTCGATGGCTACGAGGATAAACCTGTGTCCGTTGGAAGCGGCAGGCTCGATTGGTCCAATAACATCCATTCCCTAGGCGGCAAACGACCACAATGAGCTTGTTGTGTTAAGCTCATTTGGAGGTACCTTTATCATGTATGCATGTATCTGACAGCGGTGGAATTTCCGGACATACTGGATGCAGTCTATTTCCATAGTCATCCAAAAGTAACCAGCCCAGAGTATCTTTTTTGCTAAGATAAAACTGTTCATATGTGGACCGCAGGTCTCAGCATGAATTTCCTCTAGTAGCCTGGATGCTTCCTTCGTGTCAACACATCTTAATAGTCCCAAATCAGGAGTCCTCCTATACAGGATTCCTCCGCTGTGAAAGAAGTTGTTGGACAATCTCCGAAGTGTGCATTTCTGAGTAGGATTTGCAAGCTCTGGGTACTTTCCTTTTGCCAAATATTCCTTGATATCATGAAACCAAGGCTTTTCGTCTGCTTCTTCTTCAACATGGGCACAGTAAGCTGGCTGATCATAGATCTTTACTGGAATGAGATCAATGAAATTCTTTTTTGGATGATGTATCATAGATGACAGGGTAGCCAATGCATTGGTGAACTCATTCTGGACCCTGGGAACATGATGGAATTCCATCTTTGTGAACCTTTTTCTCAATTCTTGTACATGATGCAGATACAGGAGTGTCTTGGAGTTCTTGGTTGCCCATTATTCTCGCACCTGATGTATAAGTAGGTCTGAATCTCCAATCACTAGCAACTCTTAAACATTCATGTCAATGGCCATTTTGAGTCCCAAGATGAAGGCTTCATACTCGTCCATATTGTTGGTGCACGAGAACCTGAGTTTGGCAGACACCGGATAATGCTGACCGTTTTCTGATACTAGGACTACTCCTATGCCAACTCCTTTGAAGTTTACCGCTCCATTAAAGAACATTATCCAACCTTCATAAGATTCTGCGATGTCTTCTCCTATGAATCATACCTTTTCCTCAGGAAAATACATTTTCAGGGGTTCATATTCTCCATCCACGAGATTCTCAGCGAGGTGGTCTGCCAGTGCCTGACCCTTGACTACTTTCTGAGTTACGTAAACAATGTCGAACTCATTCAGCAGGATTTTCCACTTGGCCAGCTTGCTGGTGGGCATGGGCTTCTGAAAGATATATTTCAAAGGATCCATCCTTGATATGAGATATGTAGTATAGGCACAGAAGTAATGTCTTAACTTTTGAGCTACCCAAGTCAAAGCACAACATGTGCACTTCAATAGATAATACCGGGCCTCGTACGGGGTGAGCTTCTTGCTGAGATAATAAATGGCTTGTTCCTTCCTTCCCGTTTCATCATGCTACCCCAGAACACAGCCGAAAGATCCATCTAACACTACAAGGTAGAGTAGTAAGGGTCTACCTGGCTCGGGCGGGACTAGGACTGGTGGTGTTGACAGGTACTCCTTGATTCTGTCGAAGGCCCTTTAACAGTCATCAGTCCATTTGGTAGCGGCGCCCTTCTTCAACATCTTGAAGATTGGGTCGCAGATAACTGTAGACTACGCTATGAACTGCCTGATATAGTTGAGCCTTCCCAAGAAACTCATCACATCTTTCTTGTTCTTTGGCGGTGATAGTTATTGAATGGCTTTGACTTTTTATGGATCCAGTTATATTCCTCGGTGACTCACAATAAACCCAAGCAATTTCATAGCAGGAACCCCAAATGCGCACTTTGCGGGGGTTAGTTTCAGGTTGTACCTCCGCAGTCTATTGAAGAACTTCATCAGATCTTCCAAGTTGTCAGTGGCGTTCTTGGATTTGATAATAACATCATCCACATACACCTCTATCTCCTTGTGTATCATATCATGGAAAATGGTAGTCATGGCCCTCATGTAGGTGGCTCCTACGTTCTTCAGACCGAATGGCATTATCCTGTAGCTATACATTCCCCATGGCATAATGAAAGCCGTTTTCTCAACGTCTTCCTCATCCATCTAGATCCGATGATAACCAGCGAAGAAATCTACGAATGATTGTAACTCATGCTTGGCGCAATTGTCAATCAGGATATGTATATTTGGAAAAGGGAAGTCATCCTTTGGACTTGCCTAGTTGAGATCCTGGTAGTCGACACAGACTCTGACCTTCCCATCCTTCTTTGGTACCGACACGATGTTGGCTAACCACGTCGGATATTCTACTACCCTGAAAACCTTAGCTTTGACCTACTTGGTGACTTCTTCCTTGATTTTTAAACTTATATCAGGCTTGAACTTTCTGAGCTTTTGCTTTACCGGTGGACAGATTGGATCGGTTGGCAGTTTGTGAGCCACAATGGATGTACTTAGACCAGTCATGTCATCATACAACCAGGCGAATATGTCCTCATACTCTTTCAGAAATTCTGTATATTTTTTCTTCTCTGATGGCGATATGTAAATGCTGATTCGTGTTTCCTTGACGTTTTCTGCATCTCCCAGGTTGACAATTTTGGTCTCGTCCAGGTTGGACTTAGGTCTATTCTCAAATTTCTCAACTTCTTTGACAATCTCGTCAGGTATGTCATCTTCCTCTGAATCTATATCCGTTTGTCGCGTTGTCTCATTGCATATCATAGTCATTGGTTCATCAAGACAAGTAATAGTAATGCTGTATAAATAAAGTAATGAGAGAAAACTATAGCAATAAGTGTTGATTCATAAGAAAAGTCAAAAATGCTTTTGATAAATTGCATAACTAATTTGAACATTGAAGATCTTATTGCGGAAATTGAAAATGCGAAAAGAAAATCATTTAGTAAAACGATGGATAATGCTTGTTTTAGCCTTGCTACCCCGAGGCACGTTGGGCTTTGGTTGTCCTGATGGTCCAATTCTTGAGATAGGCCCCTCTGCTCACGGCCTATATGGAAGGGCCTTCCTCTCCCTCCTCCTCGAGAATAACACAACAGTCCATATCATCGTCCTCTAGGAACAAGTTCTTCACTGCTACAAGTGCTTCTTATTCCTCTAACCCATAAATGATGTCGGCCTGTTGGAAGGTCTGTTCCAGATGCAGTATTGGCTACTCTAGTGGGTAGGGCCGCGCCATGGTGGTGACCAGTTGTTGAATTCTTCCCAGGTGTATTCATATCCCAAACCGAAAGTAGTGCCATGTTTCTTGAGTTTTATGGGTTTAATGATTCCTTGGAAGTTCTTGCCGAGCCCTTTGCCAGGTTTGTACCCACTCCAATTCAGTATACTTTCAATTTTGTTATCCCACCACTTGTTTTTGTTGACAGAATTAACCCGCTCGATGTGGTGGTAAGTTTCTCCACCCAACTTCCTTCTTCCTTCGATCGCTGGAATGGTCTGGCGATTGTATATAGGGTTGCTACCGTCGACGTGAATGATTACTTCCTAGTGATTCCATTCGAACTTTACTGCCTGATGTAGCGTTGATGCTACAGCCCCAGCAGCATGAATCCATGGCCGTCCCAGCAGCAAGTTGTAAGGTGCTGATACATCTATTACGTGGAAATCGACCTCAAATCAGGTTGGTCCCATCTGCAGGCATAGACTAATCTCACCAATGGTGGACCTCTGAGAACCATCAAAGGCTTTCACATTGATTGCTCCATCTTTTATCTCGTGCAGTCCTTTACCCAACTTCTTGAGTGTTACCAACGGACAAATGTTAAGACTGGACCCTCCATCGATCAAGATTCTGGTGATGAAATAATCTTTGCATTGCACAATGATGTGCAATGCCTTGTTATGCCCCAACCCTTCAGGTGGCAGCTCGTCCTCAAGGAAGGTGATCTTATGACTTTCCAGCACTTGTCCTATCATGTTAGCCATTTCCCTGCCAGTGATGTTACTTGGTACGTATGCCTTACTTAGCACCTTTAGCAGAGCATTCTTGTGTGCCTCAAAATTTTGTAGCAAAGAAAGAATGGAGATTTTTGCTAGCATCTTGTTTAACTGGTCGATGACCGAATACTCCTTGGCCTGTATTTTCCTCCAAAGATCGTCTGGACCTGTCTCAATGATGGGTGGCCGATTGGAGGCATGCTTTCTTGATTCAACAAGATGATCAGGTGTATAGACTCTACCAGTTCTTGTCATACCCTGTACTATGACAGTTTCCTCAATCCTGACCTTGCCTTTCCTTCTTACCTCGACTGTATAGTCCCAAGGTACAACCTTTGTATATAATGGTGTCATGGCTGACATCGCCACTGGGATTGGCGTGGCTATCCTTAACCCGAACGAAACATGTGCCTTAGGTGGCAAAACTGCAACCTCGAATGGTGCGGGTGCATTTGCTGGAGACACAAATTCAACCTCAATCGGTGCTAGTATCTTTGTAGATGGTGCTACTTCAAACTCAAGTGGTACAGACATATTCACCTCAATGTCCTCAGATGGATGGATCTGGACTATGATTGGATTGAGAGTGATTGTTGGTTTCTTTGGGTCGTCATCTTCTGAGATCAACCCGATTGATCCCTCGAGATCCCACTCATCTTCTATTTCAATCATGTGGATACCTCCACCCTTATGGTCTGGCAGAGGGTTGTTGCGGACATTTGGAGCGGGTTCTTTTTCTACAATGATCTTGTTATCAATCAAAGACTGTATCTTGTCCTTCAAGGAGTGACATTCATCGATGGTGTGCCATTTCATTCCGAAGTGGTATGCACATGACTTGTTTGGATTAACCCACTGAGAAGGGCTCTCAACGGTTGCAGCAGGGATGAGGGTGACATAACCAGCAGCTTTGAGTCTCTCATATAGCTGGTCAATGGTTTCAGCGATGGCTGTATATTGTTTTGGAGGTCTACGATCAAAATTAGGTCGAGGTCTAGGGATGTTTTGGCGTGCATGGGGTGATTGGTAATGGGACAGTTGAGCATTATGAGTTTGGTGGACATGATCATGTTGGGAGTATCTGGGTGAAGTAGGTTGATATGTAGGAGGTGGAGGTGACTGATAAGTTGGTGGTGGAGCTTGGTATGAGGGTGAAAGAGCTTGGTAATTTGGGGTTGGATGATATATGAGTGGAGGTGTTGGGTAAGTTTGGTATTTGAGGGGAGATTTTGTCCTTTGTGCAACGATCACGACCCCTACATCCCTCTTCTTGGACACACCACCGGATTGTAAGGCCTTATTTGTAGCTTTCAAGGCCTCAAAGTTTGTAACTATACCGCTTTTGATACCTTCTTCAATTCTTTCCCCCAGTTTGATAATGTCGGAGAATTTGTGGTTCTCAATCATCATCAACCGTTCATAATACTGCGGGTCCTGAGCCCGGATAAAGAACTTGTTCATCTATTCCCCTTCTAAGACAGGTATGACCTTAGCAGCTTCAGACCTCCAGCGAGTAGCATACTCGCGAAACGTCTCTGTGGACTTTTTCTTTAGATTTTTTATATAAAATATGTCTGGCGCATTCTCTATATTAAACTTGAACCTGTCCATAAAGTCAGACGCCATGCCTACCCAGCTGGACCACTTCTTGGGATATCGACTAATGTACCAAGATAACGCATCTCCTTTTAAACTCCTCATGAACAACTTCATGCGGATCTTTTTCATCAGACTCAGGTGTGCTGGAGATAGGTTGGGTGGAGTGTGGCATGGTCTCCACGTAGATAAGAGTGTTGTGAGTGTGGAAATGGCCATTTGTAGAGTTTTAGGGTTCTGGGATGAGTAGTGGAGTGTTGCTTGGGGTATAACAGGTGTTGTATTGGGTCTTTGGTGGAACAATGTGATGGTGAGGAGCGGGATGATTTTGTTGCTTTGGGATATTTGGAGGAGGTGTAGGGTTTTGAGTGTTGGGGAAATTGATGTCTGGGGTGCTGAGGAAAAATGACAGGCTTGCCAGATTCCAAACCTAATCGAGCTCTTCTTGGAATTTCAGTAGTTTATGTTCAAGTTGTCCACATTCTCATTAGGAACCCGAATACCATAACCATCAGTGGCCTCTACCCATTCAGTTGGGTTCTCCTTCCTGATGTTGTTCAAATTTTCCATCTTGCCTTTGTTCTTGTTCTTAACAGGACTAAGAGGAGGAGTAGGTGGAAGGCCCCTGGATCTCGTGGAATAAGATGATGATGCCAGAGTGCACGAACTAACCTTTGGGGAGGGGAATAATAAAACAAAAACAAAAAATAAAAACAAAAAGTTAACCAAGTCAGTGAGGGTTATAAAAAGTATTGCAATATTTAAACACATAGTGCGGGAATGTAAAACGTGTCCTAATTTGGGAACCTCTTTGTGCCCGAGGTAGGCCTAGTGACAAATTGATTTAGAGAACTTAAAATGTTAAATGCCTCATTTTGTTGATAAAATAGACGAACCCCAAATCGACACTAAATAAACAAGAAATAAAAGTCACTAATGGCCATTGGCCTTATTACATTTATAAATCGAAAAAGATAAACTCCTATCTACTTGGTCCCAGGAGGACCTTCCTCAGGTTGAATGTTCTCGTTGATCAAATCCTCCAGTTTGCGTAGGTTCACCAGTAAAAATGCCTTTGCCAAATGTTTTGCTTCATTTCCCTCAGCGATTTGGCAATCTGTGACTCTCTTCCTCACCTTTCCATCCAATTCCAACAGGCTGTATTCCAGATATTCCAGTTTTTCGCTGGATTTGGCGGCCCTCTATTTCCATTCGTTGATTTGGTCATTTGATGGAAGATTCCTCCACCAATCTAGCAAGAGTGAGGGTGTGCTAACCATACCGAAGTTGGGGACCTCGTTCATCATTTTCTACAAAATAAAAGGGTTAAGTCCATACCCCCACCAGACTCGACTATTTAACATCAACAATTAGCATGAAGCATTTAGTTCTCCAAATAAATGCACTGAATATGGTGATGTCCATTTGGATTTAGGGAAACCCAGTGGATTTTGGACAAGGCTATCTTAAAGGATCATTTATGCGGACAACATAACTGACTCGGCTAGGTTTGACCATGATGCATGCACAATTAAACAGAGTAAGGTTTCTATGGGGGTTTTAGACAGGTACCCTTGAGCGGACAACTCTAGAGGGAAAGGCACGGAACCGTTGACTACACCGTCGATCGACTAATTTTACCGCAAATACGCCTTTGCCGAATTTAAAGTATTTGTTTGGCACGAGTGGAGTATGATATTGAGCATGATTATGCAATTAAAAAAACATATTGATATGTATTTGCACGTTAAGAAAGCGATAAATACAACAATTTTATAATTTAAAGCTATAAAGGAAGGAAACAAGGAAGATATGTCAGTTTCGCTTTTGAAGAAGAAATTAAACGCTTAAAGAAATTAAACAAGTAATTTTCATATAAGGGAGGGCTACAAATTCACAAGAACAATCTGAGATGGTAAAATCCTAAATATCCCCAACAGAGTCGCCACGCTGTCATGACCCCTTTTTTCCCCTCCCATCGGATAGGAGTCCGGGTTTCGACATTCATGGGGTGTAATGACTCATTTTCTTTTGGAAATTGGGTATTTGAAGAGTTGTCACCTAACGATTTTAAGGTGCGTTAGGGCACCCATATGGTTCAACTACAACTATGTTTAATAACCAGAGATAGGGTAAGAGCTTGAAATTATCCTAAGGGGAAGGTGTTAGGCATCCCTCAGGATCCACTAGTGTGGTTCCCGGTGTGATGACCCAAAAGGTCATCACTTGTTTTAAAATGAAATTCTGTGTTTCGAGGCCTTTAAAACCTCATTTAGCACCACCTCGATTTGCATGCGCAGTCCGGACGCGTAGCCGGAAAACTTATATGTGAAAATCTGTGAAAAATAATAAGTTTTGACTGTAAAATGAATTAATTTAACTTCGATCAATGTTTTGGGTAAACGGACCCGGACCCGTGATTTGATGGTCTTAGAGGGTCCGTAGGAAAATATAAGACTTGGGCATGGCCGGAATCAAGTTCCGTGGTCCCAAGCCCGAGAAATGAATTTTTTAAAGAAAATTATTTTCTGAAATTGTTTAAAGGATTTGGAAATGAATTTTGATTAAAACATGTTGGTATCGGGCCCGTATTTTGGTTCCGGTGCCCGGTACAAGTCTTATATGTGATTTAAGATAACTTTGTGAAGTTTGGTAAGAATTGGAATTTAGACCTCGTTTTGGGGTCGCATTTCGAAACTAATTGCATATTTGGGCTCGTGGGTAACTTGGTGATCGGGTTTTGGTCCTAACATCGTATTTTGACCAAGCGGGCCCGGGGTTGATTTTTGACTTTTTGGGAAGAATGATTAGAAAGCTATAATTAAGCATTGGAATTGGATTGTTCAGCATTTATTGATGTTATTGAGTCGATTATGTCTAAATACAATTGATTTGGAGTCGAATTCGAAAGGAACGGCGGTGTTTGAGGATTGAGCTGGCCATGGAAGTTCGAGGTAAGTGTTTGGTCTAACCTTAACTTGAGGGATTAGGAGTTGAGTCCTATTTGCTATATGATAATTGTTGAGTACGACGTATAGGCATGGTGACGAGTATTTATACGTTGGCGTCAAGCATGCCCGTGAGTCTTATATTGTGATTTTCATGAATTTGTTATATTATCCATGCTTTAGAGTTGATTTCTATTTGTTGTGAAAAGCTTGTGGAAGGAATTTTGACCTTGAACATCGAGGAGCATTGGCTCAAGTTATATTACGAATTGTGAAAGTATATGAGTTGATTGAACCCCTTTGGAGCATTGGCTCAAGTGGTAAAGTGAGTTCTGAAGTAAAAGTGAATAAGAGAAAGGTATTATTAAATTGTTCCCTTGCCAAGATATTGTTGCTTTATTGGTTATCTCTCTTGCCGGGATGTTGATATTATTGATGTTGCACCCTCTTCGGAACTTAATTGTTTAATTTTTGTTCCCTTGCCGGGATTCCTATTATAATCTTGTTTGTTACCTTGCCCCATTGTTTGTGATTGTTGTTTAGGTGAGTAAGAGTGTTAAAACACGAAGGGTGGTGCCGTGTATTGTTTGTTTTGTGACGATAGAGATTAAAGCATGAAGGGTGATGTCGTGTACGATTGTGAGGAAAGAGTGTAAAGCACGAAGGGTGATGTCGTGCCGTATGATGTACCATTCCATGCCGATCTTATTGATTATATGGTGAGGAAAGAGTGAAAAGCACGAAGGGTGTTATCGTGCACACTTTTATTATATAATTTCTTTGGTGAGGATGAGAGTAAAAGCACGAAGGGTAATGCCGTGCATTTGTTGATTTCTGATTCTTTATTGATATCCGAGTTATGCTGTTCTTTCATTACTTGATGTCTTTCTATTCGGAATTGTTATCTCCCCCACAGCATGCTCCCACTCCCATTTTGACTAGTTATTTCTGTGTTTCTTTTCTGTTGTATATATTTTAACTGCACAAGTTTATTTGGTAGTCTGGCCTAGCCTCGTCACTAATTCGCCGATGTTAGGCTAGGCACTTACCAGCACATGGGGTCGGTTGTGCTGATACTACACTATGCACTATATGCAGATCCCGGAGCAGCTTTTGGACCGCAGTGTGGAGGCTACCTTCAGTCCACGTGGAGATCCAAGGTAGACCTGCAGGCGTCCGCAGGTCCTGGCGTCTCCCTCTATCCCTATTTTCCTGTTTAATTTTCCTTATATTCCAGAACAGTGTATTATTATTTCTTCAGACTTTGTATGTAGTAAATCTTAGACCGTCTGTGACACTGTGACACCAGATTTTGGGTGGTTGAGACTTAATTAATTGTAATAGATGCAAATTTCAGATATCTAATTGTTATCTTCCGCTTAATTATTTAAAGTTCCGTTGTTTTCATGTTATCGCCTTATATTTGTTAAAAAGAAGTAATTTGATAATGAAATATGTAGTTAAGGATTGACTTTCCTAGCTCTCATTAGTAGGTGCCATCACGACTCCCGAGGGTGGGAAATTCGTGTCGTGACAAGTTGGTATCAAAGCTCTAGGTTACATGGGTCTCATAGTTCACATACAAGCTTAGTAGAGTCTGAAGGATCGGTACGGAGATGTCTGTATTTATTCCCAGAGGCTACAGAGTTAGGAAAAACTTCACATGTATTCTTCCTATTGTGTGATTTGGTTTCTCAATGCTAATTGAATTTCTACTCTGTTCTTTCACAGATGGCGAGAACATGCGCTTCCTCATCCACTAACCAGCAGCCTGATCCCCCAGCAGCAGCTCCCACGAGGGGTAGAGGGCGAGGCCGAGGTAGGGGTAGAGCTTAGCCCCGAGCAGTAGCACCAACGGTGGAGCCTCAGGTTGACTTTGATGTTGAGGTTCCGGCCCCAGTAGTTCCGATGGGCCCAACTCAGGTCCCAGAGGGTTTATTGCCACCCCAGTTCTTCAGGATGCTCTGGTCCATCTAGTGGGCTTTATGGAGAGTGTCACCTGAGCGGGCTTGATTCTTGTAGCACCAGCCATCTCTCAGGCTGGAGGAGGAGCCTAGACTCCTACTACTCGCACTCCGGAGTAGGTAGCTCCCCAGATTCAGACTCCAGCGGTTTAGCCAGTTGGAGCAGTTTAGCCGGGTGTGGTAGCTCAGACCGGTGATGGAGCAGCTGTGTCTGCCAATGCTTTGTGGAGGTTGGATAGCTTTTCACTACTACTTTCAGCAGTGCATCTACTGAGGATCCCCAGGATTATCTAGATAGATGTCATGAGGTTCTCAGGAACATAGGGATAGTTGAGACCAATGGGGTCGAATTTGCCACTTTTCGCTTGTATGGATCCGCCAAGACTTGGTGGAGAGATTATTGCTTAGCTACACTAGCCGGATCGCCATCATTGACTTGGGAGCAATTTACACAGCTATTTTGGAGAAGCTTTTCCCCATTACTCAGAGAGAGGCCTATCAGAGGCAGTTTAAGCGACTCCATCATGGTTCTAACTGTTACCCAGTATGAGACCAGATTCATTAACTTGGCTTGTCATGCCCTTGTCATACTTCCCACCAAGAGAGAGAGGGTGAGGAGGTTTATTGACGGTCTTATTCAGCCGATACGTCTTCAGATGGCTAGGGAGGTTGGGAGTGAGATTACTTTTCAGGAGGCGGCCAATGTGGCCAGGAGAGTGTAGATGGTTTTGTCGCAGGGAGGTGGTCATGGGTCAAACAAGAGGCCCCGTCATTCAGGTAGATTCAGTGGTGCCTCGTCTGGGGGTAGAGATTCGTATGGTAGGGGCCATCCTCCTAGGCCCTTTCAGTCAGCACTTCAGGTTTCTCACAGTGCTTCAGGTGGTCGTGGTTCTCACATGCAGTATTCTGATCAGCAGCCCTACAGTGCACCACCAACTCCTATCAGTGCACCGCCGCTTAAGAGTTTTCGGGGTGGTCATTTAGGTCATCAGGGCTAGCAGTCTCAACAGCCGAGGGCGTGTTACACTTGTGGTGATATGGGTCACATTGCTAGGTTTTTCCTCGAGCACCGAGTAGCTCTCAGCATCAGGGTTCCCGTGCCATGGTTCAGGCACCAGGTGTTCCATAGCCCGCCAACTAGCTAGAGGTGGGGGTAGAGGTGCTAAAGGTGGAAGTAGAGGTACTGGAGGTGGAGCTTAGGCCGCTAGAGGTGGAGGCCAACCACTAGCAAGCCATCCCAGAGATGTAGTTCAGGGTGGTGGGGCCCAACCCCGATATTATGTCCTTCCATCCAGGCCCGAGGCTAAGGCTTCAGATGTAGTTATTACAGGTACAGTTTTGGTTTGTGATAGAAATGCTTCAGTGTTATTTGATCCAGGGTTTACATACTTGTATGTGTCATCTTATTTTGCACCGTATCTGATCATGCCTAGTTCTTCTTTGAGTGATCCCGTTTATGCGTCTACACTGATGGGTGATTCTATTGTGGTAGATCGAGTCCATCGTTCTTGTATAGTTGTGATTGGAGGTCTTGAGACTCGTGTAGATTTGTTTCTTCTGGACATGGTTGATTTTGATGTCATATTGGGGATGAACTGGTATCACTTTACCACACTATCTTGGACTGTCATGCCAAGACTATGACCTTAGCTTTATCAGGTTTGCCTCGTTTATAGTGGAGAAGGATCCTAGTCATTCTACCTGTAGTGTTATCTCTTATGTGAAGGCTCGGCGTATGGTCGAGAAGGGGTGTTTGGCCTATTTGGCATACGTTCGTGATTCTAGTGCTGAGGTTCCTTCTATTGATTCTGTGCCCATTGTTCGTGAGTTTCCTGAGGATTTTCCTTCAGACATGCCGGGTATGCCACCCGATAGGGATATTGACTTTTGCATTGATTTGGCTCCGGGCACTCAACCCATTTCTATCCCGTCGTATTGTATGACCCCACCTGAGTTGAAAGAGTTGAAGGAGCAGTTGCAAGACTTGCTTGAGAAGGGTTTCATTATACCTAGTATTTCGCCTTGGGGTGCACCGGTGTTGTTTGTTGAGAAGAAGAACAAATCGATGAGAATGTGTACTGATTACCGGTAGTTGAACAAGGTTACAATCAAGAATAAGTATCCATTGCCGAGGATTGATGATTTGTTTGATCAACTTCAGGGTGCCACGGTATTTTCGAAGATTGATTTGAGATATGGCTACCATCAGTTAAGGATTAGGGCATCTGATGTCCCTAAGATAGCTTTCTGCACTCGGTACAGGCAATTTGAGTTCTTAGTTATGTCATTCGGGTTGACAAATTCCCCCACAGATTTTATGGATTTGATGAACCGAGTGTTCAGGCCTTATTTGGATTCGTTCGTGATAGTCTTCATTGATGATATTTTGATTTATTCCCGCAGCCGGGAGGAGCATGAGTAGCATCTCAGAGTGGTTCTTCAGACCTTGAGAGATAGTCAGTTATATGCTAAGTTCTCGAAGTGTGAGTTCTGGTTGAGTTCAGTTGCATTCCTGGGTCATGTTGTATCAACAGAGGGTATTTAGGTTGATCCGAAGAAGATTGAGGCAGTCAAGAACTAGCCTAAACCAGCAACAACTACAGAGATTCGAAGTTTCTTGGGATTGGCAGGCTACTATCATCGGTTCGTTGAGGGGTTTTCGTCTATTGCAGCCCCGATGACCAGGTTAACCCAGAAAGGTGCCCAGTTCAGATGGTCGGACGAGCGTGAGGCGAGCTTTCAGAAGCTTAAGACAGCTCTGACTACCGCACCGGTGTTGGTTTTGCCCACAGGTTCAGGGCCTTATACAGTTTATTGTGATGCATCTCGCATTGGGCTCGGTGCAGTGTTGATGTAGGATGACAAGGTCATTTCCTATGCTTTGCGGTAGTTGAAGATTCATGAGAAGAACTATCCAGTTTATGATTTGGAGTTGGTAGCCATTGTTCACGCATTGAAGATTTGGAGGCATTATCTGTATGGCGCGGCATGTGAGGTGTTTACGGATCACAAGAGTCTTCAGTATTTGTTCAAGCAAAAGGATTTGAATTTAAGGAAGAGGAGGTGGTTGGAGTTGTTGAAAGATTATGATATCACTATCTTGTATCATCCGGGAAAGGCCAATGTGGTGGCCGATGCTTTGAGTAGGAAGTCAGCCAGTATGGGAAGTCTTGCTTATATTCCGATCAGTGAGAGACCACTTGCTTTGAATGTTCAGACTTTGGCCAATCAGTTCGTGAGGTTGGATGTTTCTGAGCCAAGCTGTGTGTTAGCTTGCACAGTCGCTCGTTTTTCGTTATTGGAGCATATTCGTGAGCGGCAATATGATGATCCCCATTTGTGTATCCTTAGAGACACGGTGCAGCACGGAGGTGCCAAGTAGGTTACCTTAGGTGATGATGGAGTTTTGAGGTTGCAGGGTCGAGTTTGTGTGCCTAATGTGGATGGGCTTCGCGAGTTGATTTTAGAGGAGGCCCATAGCTCCCGGTACTCTATTCATTCGGGCACCGCAAAGATGTATCAAGATTTGTGGCAGCATTATTGGTGGCGGAGAATGAAGAAGGATATCGTTGCATATGTGGCTCGTTGTCTGAATTGTCAGCAGGTTAAGTATGAGCATCAAAGTCCTGGTGGTTCATTCCATAAGATTGATATTCCTAAGTGGAAGTGGGAGCGTATCACTATGGACTTTGTTGTTGGTCTCCACGGACTCAGAGGAAGTTCGATGCAGTGTGGGTTATTGTTGATAGGCTGACCAAGTCATCGCATTTCATTCCTGTGGTAGTCTCCTATTCTTCCGAGAGGTTAGCTGAGATCTATATCTGAGCTATTGTTCATCTTCATGGTGTGCCCAAGTCTATCATTTCAGACCGTGGTTTGCAGTTTACCTCGCATATTTGGAGAGTAGTTCAGCGAGAGTTGGGCACACGGGTTGAGTTAAGCACATCATTTCATCCTCAGACGGATGGGCAGTCCGAGCGGACTATTCAGATTTTGGAGGATATGCTCCGAGCTTGTGTCATTGACTTTGGAGGCTCGTGGGATCAGTTTTTGCCTTTAGCAGAGTTTGCCTACAACAATAACTATCAGTCGAGTATCCAAATGGCTCCTTATGAGGCTTTATATGGTAGGCGATTGTCGGTCTCCGGTTGGATGGTTTGATCCGGGAGACGCTCAGTTGTTGGGTACGGATCTGGTTTAGGAGGCCTTGGACAAGGTCAGGATTATTCAGGATAGGCTTCGTACAGCTCAGTCCAGGCAAAAGAGTTATGCCGACCGCAAGGTTCGAGATTTGGCTTTCATGGTTGGTGAGTGGTTATTGCTTCGAGTGTCGCCTATGAAGGGCGTGATGAGATTTGGAAAGAAGGGAAAGCTTATACCTAGGTTCATTGGTCCGTTTGAGATTCTTGATCGAGTGGGAGAGGTGGCTTATAGACTTGCATTGCCACCGAGCTTATCAGCTGTGCATCCAGTGTTTCATGTGTCCATGCTTCGGAAGTATCATAGCGATCCATCCCACATGTTAGATTTCAGCATTGTCCAGTTGGAAAAGGACTTGTCTTATGAGAAGGAGCCGGTGGCTATTTTAGACCGCCAGGTTCGTCAGTTGAGATCGAAGAGTTTTCCTTCTGTTCATGTTCAGTAGAGAGGTCAGCCTCTTGAGGCATCGACCTGGGAGTCCGAGTTTGATATGTGGAGCCGTTATCCCCATCTTTTCCCCGACTCAGGTACTTCCTTCTTCTGTCCATTCGAGGACGAACAATTATTTTAGAGGTGGAGAATGTGATGACCTTTTAAAATGAAATTCTGCATTCTAAGGCCTTAAAAACCTCATTTAGAACCACCTCGATTTGCGTGTGCAGTCCAGGCGCGTAGCCGAAAAGCTTATATGTGAAAATCTAAGAAAAATGATAAGTTTTGAGTGTAAAATGAATTAATTTAACTTCGGTCAATGTTTTGGGTAAACGGACCCGGACCCGTGATTTGACAGTCCCGGAGGGTCCGTAGGAAAATATGGGACTTAGGCGTATGTCCGGAATCGAGTTTCGAGGTTCCAAGCCTGAGAAATGAATTTTTTTAAAGAAAATTGTTTTCTGAAATTGTTTAAAGGATTTGGAAATGAATTTTGATTAGAACATGTTGGTATCGAGCCCGTATTTTGGTTTCGGCGCCCGGTACAGTTCTTATATGTGATTTAAGATAACTCTGTGAAATTTGGTAAGAAACGGAATCCGTTTGACGTGATTCGGACCGTAAATGCAAAGTTTGATGCTTTAAAAAGTTTTGAAAAATTCCATGGATTTTGAGGTTTAATTCGTTGTTGTTGAGGTTCTTTTGGCGATTTGATCGCACCGATAAGTTCGTATGATGTCATTGAGTTAGTAAGTATGTTTGGTTAGAAGCCCCAAGGGCTCGGGTGTGTTTCGGAAGGTTTTGGACTTAGGAAAAGTTGCAGAATTGCTGCTGCAGTTGTACAGATCTTTTGTACATCGCAATCGCGTAGTAACACTCACGATCGCAAAAGGGAAATTGGGACAGGGGTGGATTTTTTCTTCGTGAACACGAAGCCATAGTCGCAAATGCGGAGCACTAGAGGGTTGCTCATCGCGAACGCGACCTGTGTGACGCGAACGAGTAGTGTAAACTGGAGGTAGGCTGGGGATTTGTCTTTCCTTCTACGCGAACACGTAATGCTATCCGCGAACGCGAAGGTCAGGGAGGCTTACCTTTCACGAACGCGTAGAGGAAATCGTGATCGCATAGGTCCACATACTGGCAGCTCTTTGCGATCGTGACAGTGTTCTCGCGTATGCGATGAACACTGTCGCCCAGCACTTAAAACAATAGCTAAGTCGGGATTTAGCCCATATTTTCATATTTTCAAAACTAGAGAGCATTGAGGCGATTTTCTAGGAACAAGTTCTTCCCCAAAGCATTGGTATGTGATTCTAAACCTTTTCCTTTCAATTTCCCATTGCATTTCATCAATTTTCATCCAAAAATCTAGGGTTTGTTATGGTAGAAATTGGGAATTTGGGTAGAGTTAGGGCTTTTTGAATAATTGGAATTTAGACCTCATTTTGGGGTCGCATTTTAACACTAATTGCATATTTGGGGTGCGATTCATGATTTCAATGTTGTTTGATGTGATTTGAGGCCTCGAGCAGGTCCCTGTTATGTTATGGGACTGGTTTGTGTGATTGGATAGGGGCTCGAGGGCCTCAGGTGTGTTTCAGGGTGGTTACAGATCATTTTGGGCTATTTTGCAATAGCTGATACTAGTGTCTGGTATTGTTCTTCGCGTTCACGAGGATCCTCTCTCTTTAGTGAAGAAGGATTTGGCTTCAGGGACTTTGTTCTTCGTGTTCGCGAAGAGATCCTCGCATTCGCGAAGAAGGAAATCTCAGTTGCACAGGTATGACTTCGGAGGCTCATATCTCGCAATCTATAAGGAATTTAGTGACGATCCAAAAATAAAAGTTGTGTACAAAAAGTTATGGCTGGTATAATACAGGCTATCTGGGAAGATGAAGAAGAAATTTGTGTTGCACATGGCTGACTTTGGCGGCTTATATCTCGAAATCTATAATGAATTGTGAGATGACCAAAACATGAAAGCCATAGATAAACTATTTATAATTTGGAATTTTGTAGAAAAAGTTATGACCATTATACTAGAGGCTGTCTGAGAAGAGTTTGGGAATGACTTTCGAGAATTTTGTTCATCACGAACGTGATGGGAGGCCCGCGAATGCGAAGAAGGGTCGTCTGGCAGTGTATAAGTTTGAAAAAATGGGTTTGACTCATTTCATCTCATTTTCTCCATGGGACACGACCTAGGAGCGATTTTGGAGCTCCATCTTCATCATCTATGTCAAGGTAAGTGATTTCCCACCTATTGCAAGTTAATTAATTGGATTATATCTAGATTTTAACATGAAAAATCATGGAAAATTAGTGAAAATTTGGGGTTTTGAAGAAAAACTTAGAAATTTATATTCTTTAAATTTTGACCACAAAATTGAACATGGAACTTGAAATAAATTATATATTTGAGTTCGTGGTGTTATGGGTAAATTTTATCTTCGAAAATTTTCGAAATCCGGGCACGTGGGATCGAGGCTGATTTTATGAAATTTTCAAGCGAAGTTGGAAATTATTGTAAATAGGATTTTAATGGGTTTGCATAATTATTGACTAGTTTTGGAGCGTTGGGCATCGGTTTGAGTCGTCAGAAGGGCTTGGGAGCCGGTTATGGAACTTCGGAGCGAGGTAAGTCTCCTTTATAACCTTGTAAGAGAGAATTAACCCCATAGGTGAACAAAATTATTATGTGCTTCTATTTGTAGGGGCTACGTATGCACGGGGTGACGAGAGTCTGTACGTAGTTACTAGCTATGCCTATCCGGGTAGTTTTAGGCTTATATCATGCCTTGTTGATATTGTTGTTGATTTATATTTATTGTTTGCCTTGAGAAGAAGCAAGATTGAGTTAGCTTATTAAATGTTTTTGAAAGGAGTCGAAATTGAGGAAAAGCCGGAAACTTAAAAGTTTTCATTTGAAATTCGTAATTTAAAAAGAATTGAGGAATACTTTAATAACTTAAGAAATCTATGTGTAACCATGCCGCACGTATGATCCGCGAGCGAGGTAATTCCTTAAGACGTCTCTTCTATCAGTTATTTTGTTCTGTTATCATTGTATCCGAGATAGACAGTGTTCCTTCTTTCAAACGTTTGTATGTAGTAATCATAGATAGTCCGTGAAAGTTGTGACAACAGTTTCTGGGTAGAGGCATATGTTGTTTTCCGAATTATTTTGGTTTATTTTGTTTAAGTCTTCTGCTTAATCTCATATTCCACTATTATTTAAATATTTATCACATGTTAAAGCAAATTGTTAAAAGGATTAAAACAAAGAAGTAAAGAATTTTCTAAATTTCGTGGCTTGCCTAGCTTCTACAAGTAGGCTCCATCACGACTCCCGAGGGTGGGAAATCCGGGTCGTGAAAGTTATTTACAAATGGTGTTGCAAGTGTTAGATGTAAATTGAGAATATTGTTATGCATAGTGCAGGTTATCATCACTTCAAAATCGTACAATTCTCCACTTCTATAACTCTTAGCCACACAATAATTTCAAATTAGCTTTAGGTAAATAATTCAAGAATGTCATAGCTACGGGTACGGTTCCCGTGACGTAGTTGTGATACATAATTTTCAAATACAGGGATACATTTATGTGATTCGGCCACAACTTCTAATAATGTTAATAAATTAAACATGTTATAGATCGTGGGTACGGTTCCCGTGACATGATTCGCAATGTGTACCAAACAAACAAGTGTATGACAATCGTAATGTATTCCAGAATAATTCCATAAATAACTAAAAGCGACTAAAAGTTAAAAATGCACGTAGGTTTAAGTGTGTATTAATCAGGTAATTAGGCTAATAATAAAAGTTGAGCGATCGTGCTAAAATCACGGGACCCGGGAATGCCTAACACCTTCTCTCGGGTTAACAGAATTCCTTGCTCGGATTTCTGTGTTCGCGGACTGTAAAACAGAGTCAATCTTTCCTCGATTCGGGATTTAAACCGGTGACCTGGGACACCATAAATTATCCCAAGTGGCGACTCTGAATTTAATATAAATAATCTCGTTTCGATTGTCACTTTATTTGGAAAAACTCCCTTATACCCCTTTCCGGGGTAGTAAAAAGGAGGTGTGACAGCTCTGGCGACTATGCTGGGGATAAGAACCTAGAATCTCTGGTTCAGTGTTCAAGTATTCGAGATTAGAATAATTGTTATATTTGGTTTTATTTATTATCTGGTTTTATTTCATGTTTGAGCCTAATGTGCTAAATGCCGCTTTTTAGCGCTTTGATATTATTTGAACTGTGTATAAACTGCTACGAAACTCTTCGCTTCTCATCTTCGGGGAAGTGCACACTGGCGTGACTTCTTTTCTGTTAGTTTCATACCTTAAATTAGAAAGAGGCTCAGACAAGTTACAAAGTCGGATGGTCTTTTGGTTCCCAGTACGTAGCACCCCTCGGCTCGAGTTGTTCGCTCGGGTACACCAAGTCTAGAACAATACACCCAGGTTTTAAACCTAGAATAACTCAGTCTCATGTCGAATCCCTAGTAGGAACGCTTATTTACATCATGTGCATTTGACTTTGGGGACTTAACACAGGGGTTGGGTCAGTCTAGGACAGGTGTACCCAAAAATAAAAGACCATCTTGATGCATCTTATGTGTTATATGTTACATTCTTCAAGGGTGAAAGGGGTCATTTGGCGAACCAGTGCGGGTTGAAGGAAAATGAGAAAGAAAAGAGTATGAAGTGTAAAATAAAGCAAGTAGGGCCCAGTTATAATTTTCTTTCACGCTTTTTCAAGAAAAGACCAAAAACAAAAACAAAATGAAAATGAAAAATCCAAAAAGATTTTGCATTTTCCCATTATTTTTTTCAAAAAACAAATCAGGAAAAGAGAAAAAAGAAAATCCAAAAAGAGTTTACATGTTTCATCATTTTTCAAAACAAAATACAAAAAATATATTTTCTTTAAATTATTTGTTAATTTTTAATTCTCGCCCGTATCCGATCTTCCCGAACTACGCGAACCTGATTCTCGTCTCTCAGGGTGGGATACGTAGGCAACCCACATAGGGTCTGGTCTTCCTAGTAAGTCTTAGGTTTTTGGCTTCGCGGGGTCGTAGCCAAATCTTGCATTTCTGGCCACTTTTTGGCTAGATAAGCCGTTTTGCAAAAATAGCCTTAATCATGTCTTGCATGTGTCGAGTAGGGAGTGTTATTGTCTCACATAGTGTTGGTTTAAGTTGTCTCATACAGGTGTGGATCTACTTACCAGAGTTTGAACATGATAGATACCTCGGGACCGTTCACGAAGGATCGCTCATTTAGGAGTTGCTTAAAGAGATTTTTTTTTAAATTTTATTTTTTATGTTTTGAGTCTGTTTTTCTTTTTATGTAGTCTTTTACCTTCTAGTTTTGTACAGAATGTCGAAATCTTTTATTGTACTTCCTATTCTGTATTTGAAAAGTGTGTTATAACTCAAAAATCCAAAAAAAGAAGAGATTTTGCGTTTTATATTTCTGTTAGAAGTTTTCTTTAGAATACAAATTATGGAAAAAAGAAAAAAAAAATCTTTTGAGGTGGTTTTCCTTAGGAAGTTAATATCTAGAACTCAAAATAAAAATTTCTTTTATATTTCCTTTAGTAATTAAGACAAAAAATTCAAAAAAATAAGAGAATGTTATTTAATACCTCTTTAGAAGTTTTCTTAAGATATTATTTCCAGAAATCCAAAAAAAAAATATTTTCTTTTCAGGTTCTTCTTTAGGAAATATATATAAAACAAAAAAATAATATTCTTTTTATTTCACTAGAACTTTAAGACATTGTACATAGAAGAAAGAAAAAATATACTTTATCTTTTGTCTATCTTTGGAGTTTCTCCTTTAGGTAATCAAAAACTGAAATCCAAAAACATTTTTTTATCTTTTTCATTGCTTGTTTCGAAATCTTTCTTCAGGATATCAAATAAAAATTCAAAATATTTTTATTTGGTTTATTCTTTAGATTTTCTTCCTAAAAAAAAGAAGAATCAAAAAATATTTTTCCCTTCTAGGGTTTTTTCCTTAATAATTTCTCATACATTATCTGTTTCAAAAGAAAATGCTCGTTCAAGATTGAGTTTAGAATAGATTATAGAACATTAAGTTTATAAAATTAAAAAAAAAAGGATTTACTTCTTTTATTTCTCTTTTCTCATAAGAATAGTCATTAAGGTAAAAAAAAAATATGAGAATGTTAGTTTGTTTAGTCTTTTCTCGATTTTTCCGAACTACGCAAAAATCTGATTCATGCGGCGTCATGATACGTAGGCAACCTACATAGGGTTCGATCGAATCATTTTTTGTTTTTTAAAAGAAAAAGAAAAAAAAAAGAAAAAAATGAGAGATGAAATTATAGGATGTGAGAAATGAGAGGAAAGAAAAGAGTGATAATTAGAAAAAAAAAATAAAAAAGGAAGAAAAATGAGCAAGTCAAGAAGTGCTAGAAAAGAAAGAAAAGAGAAGATCGAAATGAACAAAATTGGGATGATGCCAAGTGACCTTGTGACCCTAAAAGTCATTCTAGAACCGTCAATTGTTGCTAGGTGCATTGCACACAATGTGATTTTTAACTGTTAAATGCCCTAATGCTAACAGGATGACCCCATTTTATTCCTTTTATTATTTTCATTGAGCAGAAGGGTGGTTGGTTTGTGGTTTATAAGTAACTCGTCCATACAACACAACGTCAAAGAGCAATGTAGCTATGGCTGGCAAAGACTTGGACACAGGGGTTATTGATCCGTCTAAGGGAATTGTTGAATCAAAATCTTAGTTGAAAGAAGAGGTCTTGAGGTTGAAAGGACAGATGACCGAAATATACCAAGCCTGGATTAGTGGGCGTCCTCCACCATCAGTTCCTACTGACTACACTGAAAGCCTTGTCGCCGTTCTGCCACTGTCACAAGTCCAGGATATCTCCCCACAACCTTTTCACACTCCACCCCCCAGAACCACCTCATATCCCGCTCCTTTGGCCACTCATGTTTTTGTAGCTCATCCAACTACTACCTTTCCTCGATCATCTAGCGATACTGTGTTTAAAATCCCTGATGCCCAACACTATGCTCCAAAAATAATTTTCAAGGTCTCGGGTCCATACTCTTACGCTCCTCATTTTGAGCCTCCCGGTGAGACTGTAAAGCATGCTAAGACAGTGGATCAAGATGAGATATCCAGAAAGCTTAAAGGGTTTAAGATGCCAAAGTTTAATTTGTATGATAGTCGTGGAGATCCAGTAGCCCATCTGAGGGGTTATTGCAGTGAAATGAGAAGTATTGGCGGGAATAAGGTTGTATTGTGGGTCGGGGTCGGGCCTAAATGGGCTAAATGGGCCGAGCCTAACAGTCCCGCGCTTTGGCGGGCCGGTCTTTGGCGGTCCTAGGCCAAACGGTCCTGATGAGTGGAACCGGCCCACATGGTCCCGGGCTAAATGGGTCGGGCCCACGGACTTAAATGTTCCGGGCTATTTTTTTTGAATTTTTTTATCTAAGGCAATTTCTTATAACTATATATATATATATATATATATATATATATATATATATATATATATATATATATATATACTAATATAAATTGCTTATATATATATATATATATATATATATATATATATATATATATATATATAGTATGTATATATATATACTATATATATATAGTATGTATAGTATGTATATATATTGCCTTATATAATATATAGCTTATATATATTTCAATTCACCAACTTCACAATTTTTCACCAACTTCTTTGACGAACAACTTCTTGAAAATTGTATATCGTTGAAAACTTGAATACTTCAATTCACCAACTTCACATTTTTCACAAAATTGCAATAATAAAGTAAGCAATTATAGAAGAAAATTAGAGAGAGATTGATGAATTTGTGAGTAAAAATGAAAGAATGAGGGGGTATTTATAGTTGAGAATAGGGAAAAAGTGTAATTATAAAAAGTTTGGGGTTAAAACAAAGTTTGGGAGCCAAATGACTATTTTTGAAAAAGCCAAACGGCTAAAATTGCAGGCCAACGGCTCGTTTTTAAACTTCTAACCGTTGGTCTTTTTAAAGAAAAAAATTGAAAAATAGTCGGGCCCGTTAGGCCCGGTTGAACCGACCCTAGCCTGCCTGCCGGTCTCGGGCTTGCGGTCTATTTGGGGAGGACCGGCCTATAGTTGGCTTTTAGGAACGTTAGGGACCGACCCGTTTGCTAGCCGTCCTGGAGCGGTCCTGGGCTGGGCCTAACCCACAATACACCCTTAGGCGAGAAAGATGAGTTGCTGATGGCGATATTTCAGTGAGAGCCTGACTGGGGCAGCTTTGGAATAGCATACTCGTCAAGATGTCGGTAAGTGGAATACATGGGATGACATGGCTCAAGATTTTGTGTGACACTTTCAGTACAATATAGACATTGTCCCAGACTGTTCCTCACTATCTCAGATGGAAAAGAAACCCAAAGGAAAGTTTTAGGGAATTTTGGTTCAGATGGAACGAACAAATTGCTCGGGACAGTCCTCCCATTGATAGAAAAAATGTTGCGGAGCCCCGCTAACGACAGGATCCAGCGGGCATTCCTGCTAAATTCTTTCAGCCTCAATACCGACCCTATGAACATCCCCAATCTCCATATAATCCACCCCAGTATTATCCTTCGAACAACATCCGGCCATCTGTCCAACCACTAGGTCACTCCCTAGGGCGAGCACCAGCATCCCAAAATTCTTGTGCGCCTTCACAACATTTTTGAGCATCCAACAACCCTAGAAAACTAGGCCATGGAGGGAAACAAAGGCAAACAAATAGTTTCATGCCAATCGGAGAATCCTATAAAAGCCTATTTGAAAAGTTAAAACACTCTGGCCTGATTGAGCCGCTCCTCGGCTATATTTCGGACCCATATGCAAAAGGTTTTGATCCTACTGTACGTGCATGTACCACTCTAATGTCCAAGGTTATAGCATTGAAGATTGTCCTGCTTTGAAAAGGGAAATAGAAAGAGTGATTCAACAAGGGATAATTGTGATCCAGGATAGTGACATGCACACGATGATGCACACTTTTTGGGGATGATGCGTGGTGACAATGAGCATGAGAATTCTCTTGGGAACTTGCTGATTAAAGTTAATGATATGGAATTTGGCAATGGTCTTGGTAATATTGATGTGGAACTCAGTGGCTAAGATACCGAGCTTGGTAATTGGAAAGACGCTCCTTTCTTGGCTAGCCAGGGAGGAATCTTGGAGGTTCATTTTGTTGTCATTTCTGTTGTTCGGGTTATTTCAGGGTTATAATCCGGATATTGTCTTGTGCCTCAAACTCTTCTATCCTTTTATTTTACCTAGTTCCTTTAGTCATAGTAACTCATTTAGTGTTATCTAGGTTTGTTCCAGGGTTGTAACTCAGTTTATTTTGCTTGTTTTGTTGTTCAAACTCTTTCAATATCTGTCTAATGCAATTTTCTGTTTTCTGTTATTTCTAGTCATTTTTTTGCTTAGTTCTCTTCTCCTTTTATAGTTATTTTCCTGTTGACTCTAGTGACATGACATGCATGCATAACTCTAGGCCTGGGCTTAAAAGTTAGTTTAATCATGAAACAATGAAATAATTTGAAGATGATAGGGATATTTGAGGGAAATAAGTACAGATTTGGATATTTTGAGATCATTTAAAGCCCGAACCATGTGAAACTGGGGCAGATAATTTGGGAAGTTAATAGTATGACAAGAATTTGTTACAAGAGAATGCGTCCCAACAATTTGAAGTGAGCAGTTTTGAGTTCAAGTACACCGCAATTTATAAGATAAAGTCAAGGGAGTTTTCTCCAACCAGATGGAGGGTATCCATCGTGAAGAAGAAATCACCTAATGAGAATTCTGTACTTGACAAGGCACTAAAGAAAAGTGGAAAGCATATCAGTGATATCAATGTCGAAGCTATAAAAGAAATGTTGTGTGTGCTCTTCCTTTTTCATTTCAAGTTGCATGTATTGTACTTGGCATTTTTAGGGATTGGGAGGCCCTCTTTCAGCTACCCAAACACTTATACCATTCGATACCCTTTTGAGCCTGTACTGATTTCTTTGACCTCCCCTCGTTTGGAATCAAGTTAGAGTCATACGGAAAAAGAAAAAAAAAAGTTCATGTCCCCATAGGTTTATTTTAGAAAGTTCATTCCAAAAGAAAAATTCAAAAAAAAAGAGAAAAATAGAGATAAAAAAGGAAGGAAAAAAAAAGAAAAAGAAAAAAAGGGGAAAAAGGAAAAAAAAAAGAAGGAAAAAGAAAGAAAGAAAGAAAAAGAAAAAGGAGAATAGTAACAAAAAGTGTTCCTGTGAACTACGTTTGACCTAATTCTTGTCACCACAAGATACGTAGGCAGCCTTACGGTTCGGTTATACCAAATAAAATATTTCATAATCCCACGAAGTCGAAAGTGGGGCAGTATTTCTTAGTAACTCCATCAAAAGAAAAAGAAAAATAAGAATCAAATTCTCTTATTTTAGAAATTGGGGCAAAGTTTTTAGAATGGATTCCAAAAGTTGTAAATAAATTAACCCCGTTATCTTAGTTATTTTGAGCCTTTATGATATTCTTTCTTTCTAACCTTGTCCAAAAGCCACATTACAGTCCAAAAAGACCTCCCAGATAACCTTTGAAAGTGTTGAGTTTAGACATGCCAATAGTATATGATGTTTTTACCATGGTTAATGCCTTGTCATCTGCAGAATTGGAGGAAACAAGAAGAAAAGAACAAAATGAGAGAGTCTTATTGGTAAAAACCTTCACAGGCACCATAAGGCGATGGTGACTTGAGAGAAAGAACAAAATGAGAGAGGCTTGATGGTGAAAACCCTTCGGGCACTACAAGTCGAATAAGGATCGTGAATCATATTGGATAATCGGAGCATTGAAGCCCAGTTTCACGGTTTAGGGGTATAACAAGAGTTGAACATCAGACTTGCTTGACATATTAGGCCACTTTATCCAAAGGTGCATGTCATGGTCATTAGAGTTGGTATCCACATCTGATAAGTTTCTACTTTGTAGTTTTCTTGTTAGGAATCATCTCTTTTCATTGTCCTTTACTCTATTCCTTTTGTCTTGTTTACTTCCTCTTCCAGAGTCTGTTTGCTCAGAACAAGTGAGAAATGACTTCAAAATTTGCCACCAACTTTCCAATTGCACAAAACGGGATCTGGCTAGCACATCAAAGTGGCATAAGTTAGGAAAGAATAGCATGCGCACTAAGTTGGTAATAATCAACGTTCTGTGGGATTCATGTGATAAGGTATTTGGGTTTGAACGGATCAAAGGTGTTTTCTGTGATAAGGTTGACAGAGAAAGTGGTTAACCAACAACAAGCAAGGTCTTCCAAGTGGAAATCAAATTTTTCATGGCAAGTGAAGGAGAAATAGACCTCAAGTCCAAGGCCAGTGGCCTACGTCAGGAAAGAACAACAAGCGCAATGAGTTGGTAAAAATCAACGTGTTTTGGGATTCATGTAAAATACAAAGGTTCGGTAAATGTCAAATCATGAGCAAAATGCAACAGATAGAGGATGTTGGATTTGAACGGATCAGAGGTATTTTTGTGATATGGGTGACAGAGAAAGTGGTTAGTCAATAAACAAGCAAGGTCTTTCGAGTTGAAATCAAAGTTATCATGGGAAGTGAAGGAGCAATCGCCCTCAAAGTCAAGGCCACAAACGAACCACCATATCTATAACTCACAAGTTTTCTTTGTTTGAAATAGGGATGAAAATTGTGTCCAAATAAAAGCTTGGAAGTTTGAATTTTTTTCAAGTATCGTGCCCAAATTTTGTCAGCACAAAGGCGGTTTGAGAAAGGGAAAGAAAAATTTGTTCGATCTGCAGGAACTCTCCATGAGGAAAAACATGGTTCATGGGCAAGGAATTTTGTTTGTTTTGTAGAGATCCTCCAGGAAGAGAGCATGGCTCAGGCGCCCACCTAGATAACAGGGGAATACAGTTCAAGTTTTAGCAATCAGGTGCCCACCAAGAGAACAAGGGAATACAGTTCAAGTTTTGGCAATCAGACACCCACCTGAAGAACAAGGGAATACATTTAAAGTTTTGGCAATCAGGCGCCCACCTGTAAAACAAAGGAATACGGTTCAAGTTTTGGAAATTAGGCACCCACCTGGATAACAAGGGAATACAGTTCAAGTTTTGGCAATCAGGCGCCCACCTGGAAAACAAGGGCATACAGTTCAAGTTTTGGCAATCTGGCGCCCACCTAGAGAACAAGGAAATACATTTCAAGTTTTGGAATCAGGCGCCCACCTGGAGAACAAGGGAATACATTTCAAGTTTTGGCAATCAGGCGCCCACCTGGAAAATAAGGGAATACGTTTCAAGTTTAGGCAATCAGGCGCCCACCTAGATAACAAGGGAATATAGTTCAAGTTTTGGCAATCAGGTGCCCACCTAGAGAACAAGGGAATACAGTTCAAGTTTTGGCAATCAGGCGCCCACCTAGAGAACAAAGGAATACAGCTCAAGTTTCGGCAACCAGGCGCCCACCTAGAGAACAAGGGAATACAGTTCAAGTTTTGGCAATCAGGCACCTGATAAGTTAGTATATTAACATGTTTTATGCCCCTACTTTCCTATGCTTTGATCATATATTGTTACAAAATAGTCCTAAAAGGCTCACAAGTTGTGCTTGATCGCAGGTTTGATCGACAAAGTGATGAAATGTCAAAGATCGGCTCAAAAAGGAGTGAAACCTGCTCAAGTATCAAAGACCAAGAAATTTAAGAAAAAAAGGCCTAATGCGGACCGCGCAAAGTGGAATGTGCACTAGGTGGTTCAGAGAGTTGGTGAATTAGGCTAGAAGAAGTGCGGTGCGGTACACATCTCGCGGTCCCCGGTGAAGGCTCTGCGGCCGCACTACTCTTTTGTGCGGTCCGCGGTCATGAGATTCAGAGAGATGAAGTTTGCAAAGCCAGTGCAATGCGGTCCATGGTCGTGGTTGCATGGACCACGCCAGCTCCCTCCGCGGTCGCGGTCCGTTCTACGCGGTCCACGGAGTCCATGTTCAGAGAAGCAAAAGTAATCCCAGTACGGCCGCAGTCCATTTAATGCGGCCCGCACTGACCCCGCAGGGGTATTTTTGTCCAGTTTTTCCAGCTTAGTATAAATAGAACATTTTACCATTTTTTAGGTAATCAGATACATCAGTGGAAAGCTGCGCTCGTGAGAACATATTGTGTAGTCATTTTTGGCACTTTTGCTTTACATTTACGATAGATTCTTGTAACTTAATCTTAGCAATTAATTAATATGCTTAGTTCTTCATCTATTTCTTCAATTTCTTTATCTAGCATGAGTAGCTAAACCCATTAGCTAGGGTTGTGGCTCACCCCTAGTGTGGGTAATTGATGGGTGTTGCTATCTAGTGCTAGATTGACTATGGGTGTTTGCTATTTGGGTTGATTTTATGTTTTAATCTAGAATTGGTGGTTGCAAACACTGATTCAAGCTTTGTGGGTTTAACTCTTCTTGAGAAAGAGAGCCTATGACCCCAAAAATTTGACCCAACAAGGAATTGGGATGGACTCATGAGAAATGATAGTCCCAATTAACAGGTTAAACCTCGAGAGAGTAATTACCCTACTTGAACCCTAGTTGCTTGGTCTAATTTGCCTACCCGTTTGGTCTCGAGAGAGTCAATTTGGGCAAAGTCACTTTCTCTACTGAGAGGTGTGAGAGTGGGTAAAATTGTGCAACGGTTATAGCATAAGCCCCAATTATGTCAATCGAACCTTAGTAACATCTACCCGTCAATTAGCCACCTAGGTAGTGTCACGACCCTAGTGCCCTTCTTCCCATTAGATACAATTTAGCAATATTCTCGTATCATAATTTAGGTTAATCAATAGTTTTACAAAAGTAGTTATAATTCGAAAAACCCAAAAATGTTTGAAGTGACATTAGGAGTACAAACACATCTCTAGGCTAGAAAGACAATCCAATTCCATTACTAGCTCCCTGAGGAAATCGATCCCGACCCTCATATCCGGTAAAAGCTATTGCGACCCGCTCTTCCTACCTTAGTGTAGCGTCGAGTTGGCAGTGATCACCTTTTTGGAGACATTGTCGGGGAGCTTACGGTGTTCACTATCTGTTTAGTTAGTTTTGTGTTTGGCTTCTCTTTCCTTCTTGTTTACTAATTCTGTTTGTGTCGATCAATCAGGTACAAATGACTCTTAATGCAAATGACCCTCTCCGCAATGTGATATCAGGGGAGGAGGTAGAGGATCTAGAACAAGATGAGGTCTTACCTCAAGTTACACGGAGGGGCCAAAATGCTAATATAAATGCAAATGAGAACAACAATATTCCAGACCCTCCTCCTCAACCGCCGAGAGTGGCTCCCAAAGTTTTACCAAAATCAAGGGTACGCCAGTGCTATTGTGCCTCCCCGAATCCGGGCGGGGAACTTTCAAATCACAAATGTTATGTTGACCTTGCTCGAGAAAAGAGGGTATTTCACGGGCGCCTCCGATCAAAATGCCTACAAGCACTTGAAGGGGTTTGTGGATACATACTAGGGTAGCAAGCAGACAAACGTGTCCGAGGATGCGTTGAGATTGAGGCTTTTTCTGTTCTCTCTTCGGGGTAAAGCATTGGATTGGTTAGAAAGGCTCCCCAATCATTCTATTACAACATGGGATGAATTGGCGGACAAATTTATTGCCAAGTTCTTTTCTCCAAGTCGTATGGCAGCTCTTCGGGATGAAATTCTAGCCTTCAAGCAAGATCCAACGGAACCTTTGCACGAGATATAGGAAAGATATAGAACAATGGTGAAAGAGTGCCATAATAACGACATGACTGAGGCTATGATTCAACCAACCTTTTATCGGGGCATCAACACCACGAATCAATGCATTGTGAACTAATTGGCCGGAAGGAAATTTATGAAACTTTCTTACCAAGAGGCATGTGATGTACTTGATGAAATGGCCGACACCTCTTCGGCATGGCAAAGCCGAGAAAATGTGCCCCAAGGTGACCCTACGGTCATCCATTTGTACAAGAAATTGCACGATCATGGCCAAGCTATTGCCGAGCTTACAACAACTATTAATCAATTGGCAAAGGCGCAATTGCAACAAGTCCAAAACCCGCGCCAAGTCAATCCAATGGAAGGTGTTTCTATGTTGAAAAGGAGGCAAAGAGGGCAACAACCTCAAGGTAATTGTGAACAATATGACAACAACAATGATGGTGGTGGTTATTCAAATGAGTGCTATGATGACCAAAGCGAAGAGGTCCAATATGTCAATAACTACCAAGGGAATAGAGGCAACTCTTCGAATAAACAATGGCGTCCTCAAGGATATTGAGGCAATCAATAACAAGGTGGAGGTAATTGGAATAACAACAACCAAAACAACAATTGGGGTAATCAAAGCAACCAAGGGAATTGGAATGGTAATAACAATAATTGGGGCAACAATAAGAATCAAGGAGGGTGGAACAATATAGGGAACCAAGTCAACTGGGGGCAAGGCTTTCAAAGGCCCCCCATGTACCAACAACCGAACAATCTACCCCCCTTTCCTTCTCAAGGTCCAAGTTCCTCCGGGAGTGATACGGGGCGAATTGAAAGCATTTTCGAGCAAATAATGAAAAAGAACCAAGATTCTGATGCCCAATTAGCTTCTCATAATACCTCTATCCGGAACTTGGAGGTGCAATCAGGCCAAATATCTCAAGCGTTGAATACTCGTACCAAGGGTGCTCTACCGAGTGATACGGTAGTGAACCCGAAGGGTGGGAATAATAATCATGTGGTGGTGGTTACAACAAGAAGTGGGAGAGGCGGTGATGTGAATGCCTCAAAGCAAAAGAATATTATGGAAGAAGATGTTGAATTGCGGGATGATGATGTACCTTTGATTGTTGATGATGTGATTAATCAAAATGTGAACAATGATGTGCGGATTGATATTGATGATTAAGCCGAGGTAGAGACTCAAGATGTCGTGAACCCGTCTAGGGAACACGCGATGGATATGCCCGAGCCGGTTGTACCAAAGACCAAGGCACATTTGCCTAGGCCACCTCCACCTTATCCTCACCGGTTAGCAAAGCAAAAGAGTGACAATCAATTCAAAAAGTTCATTGACATGATGAAGAGCCTCACAATCAATGTTCCTTTGGTGGAGGCGCTTGAGCAAATGACGGGGTACGCTAAGTTCATGAAAGATTTGGTAACAAAGAAGAGGTCCATGGAGTGTGAAACAATTAAAATGACTCATCAAGTGAGTGCCATAGTACATTCAATGGCACCCAAGCTTGAGGACCCCAGAGCTTTTACTATCCCTGTACTATCGGAAGTGCGGATTTTGCCAAGGCCCTTTGTGACTTGGGGGCTAGCATAAATTTGATGCCTTAATCGGTCTTCAAGACTTTGGGAATTGGACAACCTCGACCCACCTCAATGAGACATCAAATGGCGGATCGATCGATGAAGCGACCTTTGGGCATAATCGATGATGTACTTGTCCGGGTGGATAAGTTTATACTGCCGGCCGACTTTGTCATATTGGATTGTGAGGTGGACTTTAAAGTGTCGATTATTCTTGGTAGGCCTTTCCTAGCTACGGGGAAGGCATTGGTTGATGTTGAAGTGGGTGAGTTGACTTTCCGAGTGGGGGATGAGAAGGTGGTATTCCATGTTTGCAAATCAATGAGACAACCCAATAGCACGGAGGTGTGTTCATTTGTGGACATTGTCACAGCTGTGATAGTGGATGACACAAGTTCCATGATCAATGTTGAAGATCCTCTTGAGGCCGTGCTTCTTAATATGGATGTCAATGATGATGCTAGTAGAGTGGAGTGCGTGAATGCATTGCATGGTAAGGGTTCATATTCATATGAGCCTAGGAGGCTATCCTTGGATCTTGAAAACTACAAAACTCCACCAACAAAGCCATCGATTGAGGAGCCACCGGTGTTGGAGTTGAAGCCACTTCCTCCACACATCATGTATGAATTCTTGGGTTCAAATTGTACTTTACCTGTTATTCTTTCTTCTTGCCTTACTAACATGTAGGTTGAGGCCACCTTGGCGGTTCTTCAAAAACGGAAAAGGGCAATCAGATGGACTCTAGCTGATATTCAAGGAATAAGCCCGCATTTTGCATGCACAAAATCATCTTGGAGGAGGATGCAAAGCCTTTCTTGGAGCATCAAAGAAGACTAAATTAGGCGATGCAAGAGGTGGTGAAGAAAAAGGTTATCAAGTGGTTAGATGCTGGGGTGGTTTATCCTATTTCTGATAGTCCGTGGACTTCTCCGGTGCAATGTGTGCTGAAGAAGGGTGGTATGACCGTGGTGACCAATGACAACAATAAGCTCATTCCCACTAGAACGGTCACCGGGTGGAGAGTTTGTATGGATTACCGGAAGCTGAACAAGGTGACTAGAAAAGATCATTTCCCATTGCCATTCCTTGACCAAATGCTTGATCATCTTGCGGGCCGGGCTTTCTATTGTTTTATGGATGGTTACTCGCGGTACAATCAAATTATAATTGCCCCGGAGGACCAAGAGAAGACCACATTTACATGTCCTTATGGCACATTCACTTTCTCTAGAATGCCATTTGGATTATGTAATGCTCCAGCGACCTTCCAACGTTGCATGATGGCTATTTTCACCGACATGGTGGAGGATATCTTGGAGTTCTTCGTGGATGATTTCAGCGTGGTTGGGGATTCTTTTGAGTAGTGCTTGGTAAACTTGGATAGAGTGTTGGCCCGATGTGAAGACACCAACCTTGTTCTCAATTGGGAAAAGTGTCATTTTATGGTAGAAGAAGATATAGTGTTGGGTCACAAAATCTCGAAGCGAGGAACTAAAGTTGATAAGGCCAAGATTGAGGTTATTTCAAGGCTCCCTCCCCCTACTTCTGTCAAAGGGGTGAGGAGTTTCCTTGGGCACGCGGGTTTCTACTAGAGGTTCATAAAAGATTTTTCTAAAGTGGTACATCCGTTGTGCAAGTTGCTAGAAAAAGATGCAAAGTTCTTGTTCGACGAGAGTTGTATGCACGCATTCGAGCTTTTTAAGCTCAAGTTGACTTCTACCCCCATCATTACCGCACCAAATTAGAGCTTGCCTTTTGAGCTCATGTGCGATGCTAGTGACTCTGCGGTTGGGGCCATTTTGGGCCAAAGAATTAGAAAGATGTTTCATCCGGTGTACTACGCAAGCAAGACCATGAATGAGGCTCAAAGAAACTATACAGTCACCGAGAAATAATTGTTGGCTATTGTGTTTGCTATGGAAAAGTTTCGACCTTACCTTATGGGGCCAAAGTTATAGTGCACACCGATCAAGCCGCCCTTAGGTATTTGATGACCAAGAAAGACTCCAAGGCGAGATTGATGAAATGGGTGTTACTTCTTCAAGAGTTTGATCTAGAAATTATTGACCGGAAGGGTAGTGAGAATCAAGTGGCGGACCACTTGTCCCATTCGGAGGAGGAGGGGAGGCCTTGTGACGGCCTTGAGATCAATGATTCATTTTCCGACGAACAACTCCTTGTAGTGTCAATGAAGGATTTGCCATGGTTTGCCGATGTTGCTGATAATAGGCTAAATTGTTTAATATAGCCTAGGTTTTAGCTCAACTTAAGGATGGTTTACTATTGTAAATGTTCAGATAATGCAAAAATTGGCTCTAATCATGACTTTAATGTCTCACAGGAGTTCAATAAACAAATGAGGATTTATGATGGTAATCAAGTGAAAAATGGAGTCAAATGACGAAAAGTTGAGCAGCAACATTTTAACAAGAGAAAACCTCACTAGCGCGGTTCATGCGCTGGTCATGCACTCCCGCGCTAGTTCAATTGTTTTGGACAGAAAGAAATCTCACTAGCGCGGGTCATGCGCTCAAAGCAAGGACTCCATTATTGGAAGATCAGTTTTTTAGAGTTTTTAGAGGAAGAAATAATTTTAGAGAGAAAGTGAAGAGAAGACTCAATCTTGAAGTGAAGAAAAGAAGGGGATTACAATCTTGAAGCAAGGATTCAAAGAGTTCTTCTAAACTTTCTTCTATTTGTTTGTTAATATTATGTTAAAACTTTTATTGTTGATTTTTGTATGATTATGAGTAGCTAAAAACTCTAGTATTCTTGGGTCATGGATGTTAGATAATTATGTTATTTAAAGCTTAGATTGAAGATATTGAATTTATCGTTATGGGTTGTTTATTTGATTCTGATTCTAATTATTTTACTGCGTAGCTAACAGTGAAATATTATTTACGAATCTTGAATTAAACTTGACAAAGGAAATTCTTGGTTGCATATAGAATCAAATAGAACAAGTTTTGAATCTCGGGCATCGGGTGAAGAATTCGCAATTAAGATAGACATATACTTAATTGCCTTGTTTGGTTGAAAAATAGGAATTGTAAATGCATTCTTGCTAATATTAATACCATAGACATATAGGTATTAGTTTAACTTGAATAGATGCATAAGAACTCGAAAGATTCTTATGAATATTATTAACCATATAATCAATAACCCGGATAATTCAATAAATTCATTTTAAGCTAAAATAGTAGCATAATTTCTAGCAAGTCCATGACCCGGGAATATATTTATCCAAATTGTTATAAACATATTGTGGAATTGGTGTAGTAATTTTGTATTGAATTTGTGCAATTATTAAGTAAGTTGTAAATTGGTTCTTTAAATATTTTGTAATAATATAGCATAAATTGATAATTGTTTGAGTCTACATCAGTCGAGAAGTTGATCACAATTCCTCGTGGGAACGATACTCTACTCACTACTATATTACTGAAGAGTGCACTTCAAGGGTCCAAAATAAGATTCCTCAAAAGCTTAAGGACCCTGGCAACTTTACTATCCCTGTGAGAATAGGCAATGTTGATGTAGGTCATGCACTTTGTGATTTGGGAGCAAGCATAAATTTGATGCCATTGTCTTTGTACAAACAATTGGGTTTGGGAGCTCCAAAACCCACCACAGTGATGTTGCAACTAGCAGACAGGTCCATAGCTTACCCGGAAGGGGTGATAGAAGATGTGCTACTGAAAATTGGGAAATTTATTTTCCCGACTGATTTCATTATCTTGGATTTTCAGGCCGATGAAAAAGTTCCTATTATATTGGGAAGACCTCTCTTGGCTACAGGTGATGCTATAATTAAAGTAAGAGAAGGAAAAATGATCATGAGAGTTGACAACGAGGAAGCTGTTTTTAATGTATATAAAGCAATTCAACTTCCTCGGCAGTATGAAGAATTGTCTATGATATCTGTCATGGAGATTGATGAACAACTTATTACCCCAAGTGTATATTTGCAGGATTCGTTAGAAAAAGCAATTGTGTTGTTTAAGAGTTTGGAGATTAATGATGAGGTTGAGGAGATGAAACATACTTTGAATGCAACATGTGAATATATAAAAGGTTTTAATCCCTTTGAACCTTTGAATAGGCCAGATGGTCCTCCTCTAAAGCCCTCAGTTGAAGAATCTCCCAAATTGGAATTAAAGCCTTTACATTCTCACCTTCATTATGCTTATTTGGGTAGTTCTGAAACGTTACCGGTTATTATTTCTGCTGACTTGTCTGAATTGTAGGAGGAGAAATTGTTAAGAGTACTACGTGAGCATAAAAGAGCAATTGGGTGGACAATGTCCGACATAAGAGGTATTAGTCCAGCTTTTTGCATGCATAAAATTCTCATGGAGGAAGGGCACAAGACAAGCATAGAACAACAACGCCGCCTAAACCCGAACATGAAAGAGGTGGTAAGAAAAGAAGTGATTAAATGGCTTGATACAGGTATTGTATTTCCAATATCTGATAGCAAATGGGTAAGTCCAGTCCAATGTGTTCCAAAGAAAGGAGGAATGACCGTAGTGACAAATGAAAATAATGATTTGATTCCCATTAGAACTGTTACTGGGTGGAGGATTTGCATAGATTATAGAAAATTGAATAATGCCACCCGAAAAGACCATTTTCCCCTTCCCTTTATTGACCAAATGCTTGATAGATTAGCCGGGCAGGAATACTACTATTTTTTGGATGGCTACTCGGGATATAATCAAATTGTTATAGCCCTAGAAGACCAGGAAAAGACCACATTTACATGTCCCTATGGGACATATGCATTTAAAAGAATGTCATTTGGTCTTTGCAATGCACCTGCGACTTTCAAAGGTGTATGATGGCTATTTTCACTGATATGGTTGAAAGATTTGTGGAAGTATTTATGGATGATTTTTCTGTATTTGAATGTTCTTTTGATGAATGTTTAATGAATCTTGATAAGGTCCTTGCTAGGTGTGAAGAAACAAATTTGGTGCTAAATTGGAAAAAATGCCATTTCATGGTACGAGAAGGCATAGTCTTAGGGTATAAAGTGTCCAAGAATGGATTGCAGGTGGATAAAGCAAAGGTGGAAATAATTGAAAAATTACCTCCACCAACATCAGTTAGAGGCATTCGCAGTTTCTTAGGCCATGCGGGCTTTTACCGTTGTTTCATCAAGGATTTTTCAAAAATCTCATCTCTTTTGTGCAAGCTTCTTGAGAAAAATACATCTTTCAAGTTTGATGATGCTTGTCTGAAAGCATTTGATGAGCTGAAACGAAGATTAGTTACAGCACCGATTATCATTTCTCCAGATTGGAAACTTCCATTTGAATTGATGTGTGATGCAAGTGATATAGCCATTGGAGTTGTTTTGGGGCAGCGGAAAGAGAAAATATTTTGTTCTATTCACTATGCGAGTAGAACTCTTAATCCATCTCAAATGAATTACACTGTTACTGAAAAAGAGTTGCTCGCAGTAGTATGGGCATTTGATAAGTTTAGATCCTATCTAGTGGGGACAAAAGTCATAGTTTACACAGATCACTCAGCTATAAGGTATTTATTTGCAAAGAAAGATGCCAAGCCAAGGTTAATTCGATGGGTTCTTCTTTTGCAGGAATTTGATTTTGAGATTCGAGATCAAAAGGGAACAGAGAAACAGGTTGCAGATCATTTATCTAGGCTGGAAAATAGAGGCCATGTCACTAAAGGAGAATCAATCAAAGAAACATTCCCTGACGAACATTTGCTGGCCATCACTTCGGATGAAACCCCGTGGTATGCTGATTATGTGAATTTCATTGCAAGTGGGGTGACTCCACCAGAATTCACAGCTGACCATAGAAGAAGGTTCTTACATGATGTGAGATTCTACATGTGGGATGAGCCTTTTCTATACAAGCAATGTGCAGATCAATTGGTAAGAAGGTGTGTCCCTGAGGAGGAGATGAATGCAATATTGCATGACTGTCATTCTTCTCTTTATGGAGGTCATCATGGTGGAGACAGAACTGCACAAAAGGTTTTGCAATCAGGTTTTTA
Organism: Nicotiana tabacum; assembly: GCF_000715075.1. Taxonomy (NCBI): domain Eukaryota; kingdom Viridiplantae; phylum Streptophyta; class Magnoliopsida; order Solanales; family Solanaceae; genus Nicotiana; species Nicotiana tabacum. Next base: position 1,883,747 of record NC_134088.1, read on the forward strand.
CTGGCCAAAATTATTTAAAGATGCACATGCTTTTGTTAAAAATTGTGACAGGTGCAAAAGAACCGGAACGATCACGAAGAAGCACGAGATGCCTTTACAAAATATTTTGGCAGTAGAACTCTTTGATGTCTGGGGAATAGATTTCATAGGACCATTTCCGTATTCTAATGGGCACAGATATATTATGGTTGCAGTGGATTATGTGTCTAAGTAGGTTGAGTCCATTGCTCTTCCTACTAATGATGTGAAGGTAGTGGTAAGTTTTGTGAAGAAACACATTTTCACACGCTTTGGAACTCCAAGGGTGTCGATAAGTGGTGGAGGAACACACTTTTGCAACAAATTGTTGAAAAATGTTCTAGCAAAATATAGTGTAAGACACAAGGTTGCTACTGCATATCACCCTCAAACGAGTGGTCAAGTTGAAGTGTCAAACAGGGAGGTAAAACAGATTTTGGAGAAAACTGTGAGCGCAAATAGGAAAGATTGGTCCGGTAAGTTAGAAGATGCATTGTGGGCTTACCGAACTGCATACAAGACTCCAATAGGTACTTCTCCATACAGGTTGGTTTATGGAAAAACATGTCATTTGCCTGTTGATATAGAACATAAAGCTTATTGGGCAATCAAAAAGCTAAATATGAATATGGACTTAGCTGGAGAAAAAAGACCGCTACAACTCAATGAACTTGATGAGTTTCGGTTGCATGCTTATGAAAATGCCAAGTTATATAAAGAAAAGACCAAGAAGTGGCACGACAAACACATCCAATATCGTGAGTTTGAGTTGGGTCAAGAAGTTCTCTTGTTCAACTCAAGGCTAAAGCTTTTTCCTGGAAAGCTTAAGTCCCTTTGGGCAGGCCCTTTTGTTGTAGTAAGTGTAACTCCTCATGGAACAGTTGAATTGCGAAACATTAATTCAACAGGCACGTTTTTGGTAAATGGGAAACGAATTAAACACTATTGGGGTGGTGACATTCAACGTTACAAAACCTCAGTAGATTTAATTGATGTATAATGCAATATGGCGTCGTGCCGCAACATTAAATCAGGCGTTGTGTGGGAGGCAACCCACAAATGTAGTGTAAATATAGTTTGTATATGAGAATTTATAACTTGGCCTTTGTGAGAGGCTATATGTTAAAAAAAAAAGAGAGAAATGTTCAGTGATTAGCGCGGGTGCGCATGGCTAGCGCATAGCCCGCGCTAATCAGGTTTCCATCTGCCTGACCTTCAGTGATTAGCGCGGGAGCGCATGACTAGCGCATAGCCCGTGCTAATCAGGTTTTAGACTACCTCAGGAAAATGGACTAGCGCGGGAGCGCATGACTAGCACACGACCCGCGCTAGTCACAAGTAACTTTGTTTTAAAACGTTTTTTTTCACTTCTTTAACTTAATAATACCCCCTCCCCCCAAACCGAAAAAAACCCCAATTTTTCTTCTTCTTCTTCTTCTTCTTCATCTTCATCAACACCCCATTTCTTCTTCTTCATCAAATCACCCCACCTCTTCATTCACCCCATACCCCATCTCCTCTAAGGTATGTCTTCTTCATCTTCTTCTTATTAGTTAATTGTTTTTTATTTTTTTTAGATTAATTTCGTTTTTATGATGAACATAGTTTTAATTTTCTATTTTTTGTTTGATTTTCAATTTCCTTGCATATATTTAGTATAATGTCTTCAATTGTTTCCTTGTTTAGTTTTATTATGTAACATTATTATGTGGTTGTCAAGATTGTATATTTTTAGGATAGTTTCTTAAATTTTTCTTATTTAACATTAGAATGTAGCATTTGTAGAAGATTTAAACATATGTTTGATGTCTGGTTGAGTTGAGGAAGTGAAAAATTAGGAGTATGGTGGTGTAAAGTAGTAATTGGATTGATTGATGGTGAATACATTGGGACATAGGGTTGGAAAAAGCTTGAAACTCAACATGCTCGTATTGTGTTTGAAAAAATGCCTCTTTGGAGGAAGTGAAGTGACCAACTATGTGGTGAACTCTGAGTAGCCCGGTTTGGTCACCCAATTGAATAGGGCTAACTCTAAACTACTTGTAGGTACCATGGCCCCTCGTAAACGCCCAGCATCAAGTTCCTCATCCGAACGTCCAGCTACAACAAATGTTGGTGGACGGCCCAGAAAATCAGTTGATACTAGGCCATTCAACAGTCAAAAGTTTGTGTCAGCCAAGGCACAGGATAGATTTAACAAAAAGGAGGAGAAAACAATAATGCCTGAACAAGCAATGGATGTAAATGCTTTGGCTATTAATTGTCCAAACCTAGCAAACGAGTTGAGGAGGCGTGGGCTTGACATATTCTTCGAGGAGCCAATCACGGCGAATGTAATGCTAGTGAGGGAATATTATGCCAACCTTCCGGAACATGATAACTACAATGTTACAACCCGAAATCGACAAGTCGATGCATCCATAGAAACAATTCGGGATGTGTACAGGCTACCCCCAGTGGAGGAAGATTACATAGATATGTTCCAGGCATATAACAGCAAGCTAATACCATGGTCCACGTTCACCGACATAATTTGTCACCCAGATGCAGATATCCAATGGTATAAATATGGGAACAAGTTCCACGCTAATGCCCTGAAGTTCGAGGCCAAATGTTGGTTGTACTTCATCAACAACCGTCTCTTGCCTTCCAAGAATTTGACTGAAGTAAACATCCCTCGAGCTTGCTTAATATGGTGTTTCATGAATAGGGCATGGTTTGATGTACCATTGTTGATACATAAAGAAATGTTCCAGAGGGTTAGAATTCAACGCTACGGGTTGTATTACCCATCTCTTGTCACCCTACTGTGCCTTCGAGCCAATGTACCAAACAATCTTGCTGCAGATGGACGACTAGCTAAAGTCAATCCTTTCACGGCTAAAATGGTCACCACAGGTAAGGAAGTTGTACATCCAGCTGAATTGGTTGCTCCTTGATTCTGATGACAGTGACGATGAGGAAGGAGAGGAGCAACAAGAAGGAGCTGACGATGTGGAGATGGGAGAAGATGCACAACCTGCACAACCACAAGCTTTTGATGCAGCAGGACCATCTAGGGCTGGTCGGGGACAAAGGATAGACCGCATGGAGCAGGAAATCACTGAAATTAAAACATCAGTGACAGTTATGAGGAGACGTGTTGATGAAATACAAGTTCAACAGAAGAAAACGGAAAGCCGGCTCATGGGTTGGCTTCGTGCAATTGGTCAGGCATGCAACGTGAATCCCGAAACCGTGTCCGATCAAGAGTGACTCCTCGGGGAAGTATCTTTGCTTAATCTCTTGTTTATAATGAAAGACATGGGGACATGTCTCACTTTAAGTGTGGGGTAGAGGATTCCCTTAAACATATGTTTAACTGTTCTTAAATGCTTTGGATGGTAGTAATTATTATGGATTTTTAGATTGTTTCAATTATTTTGGATTGTTGGAATGTTTTAGTGATGTGGTACAATATATAATGTTTTGGGATTGCATGACTATTTCACTTTTGTTTCTAAATGTTTTGGTGATTTAGTATTGTTTGAGTAATTGTTGTCTGTTCTTAAACATTTTCAGTAGATTTTTTTAGTAGTTATATTGGCGCGGCCCGATGATGGATTCTTTTAGATAGGAGTTCTTGAGGGACTGAGCCCATAGAAAACAACAAAAAGATTTTTGTTTTTTTTTGTATTTTTAGGTAGTATAACAATTTCCCCTTGGTTTTTCTTTAAGCCGCGGTTCTTTTCCAAGGGTTTATCTTGAACAGGGCATAGGTAGTTTTAAATTTCTGTTTTTATATATTTTTATTCTTGTATATTAAATAAAGGGATACAAACTATAAAAGTGAACCCATAGCGTTGACACACCTGAACACAATAGACCCTATAGTGTAACGCTTAGTCTTAATTGTTGAATCTCACTGAAAGTGCCTTAATTTGTATGTTTGTACTGAATTGAATGCTCGTAATGGAGTGTCTTGATGAGCTGATCTGGAATGAGTCATATGCCATGTGTGGTGAGTATTTGTATAGCCCATGTGTTGTACTTGTGTCTAGAACTTGCCCGGTATGTGAGTTGAAGCGAAATTTGAGGTGATGCTCGGTTTGAAAAATGATGCTAGGCTTTCTTTGACCTTTTTGAGCTTAATTGCTTATTAAAAATAAAATTTGTCCCTAGTTAACCCTTTTGAGCCTTCAGACTTTTTGTTTGGCACCCGCATTACAAGCCCATACCCTTTTGTTCTTAATTGACATTGTTTTGATCCGTTTACCTCTTAAAGCACTTTAATAGTGAGAAGAGCGCTAAAAGAAGTAAGAAGGAAATAAGTGTGGGGTGGCTTTTGAGTGGAACCAATAAAAGGATGAAAGGTGCACTTATGTTGTAAACAAATACACCACTAGCAGAAATTGAGTGACAAGAAAAATTACATTGTGTTTTGTTCTAGCTAGTGAGAATGAATTAATAGAGTGCTTAAAGAAGAAGGGCGTATATGTGGGATGACATTGTGTATAAATGAGAAGTGGGTTGAAGAATTTATGCTGAAAATTGCTCGTGTGATGTGTTAAAGTGCTCAGGGATTGAGTCATTATTCCTAAATATATCCTACCCGTCCCTTAGCCCACATTACAACCATGAAAAAGTCCTAATTGATTTTGGATTGAGCCAGCCTACATTAGTAGAGATTTACATTAAGGGCAAGCTTATGGTACCAATTGCATACATGTGACCTCTTTTGTGAGAGTGAGTGATTTCCTTGATATATGTGAATATATGAATTGAATGTGGTGGATTGAACTCAGTTTTTGTTGATGTAATTGTGAGGGCATATGAATCGTGATGGAGAAGCAAGTCTTGATTTCTGTGTAGAGTACTTTGAGGAAGTGTAAATATTGCATGGCACTTGAGAGTTGACTTTGAGGCTAGGATTGTTCACTACTAGGCGTAATATATGTACAATGTTCTAGGTGTAATGCGTGAGGGGAAATGGTTGAGTGAAGAATTCTCTAAAAAGAATATAGTGGATTGCTCGAGGACTAGTAATAAGCTAAGTGTGGGGTGTTGATAATAGGCTAAATTGTTTAATATAGCCTATATTTTAGCTCAACTTAAGGATGGTTTACTATTGTAAATGTTCAAATAATGTAAAACTTGTTGCACTTAAACATATGTTTTGGACTTAAACATTATACATAGTAAGTGCACTCTTCAGTAATGCAGAACTGTTTAACTATTCTTAAATGTTTTGGATGGTAGTAATTATTATGGATTTTTAGGTTGTTTCAGTTGTTTTGGATTATTGGAATGTTTTGGTGGTGTGGTACAATATATAATGTTTTGGGATTGCGTGACTATTTCACTTTTGTTTTTACATGTTTTGGTGATTTAGTATTGTTTGAGTAATTGTTGTCTTTTCTTAAACATTTTCAGTAGATTTTTTTTTAGTAGTTATATTGGCGCGGCCCAATGACGGATTCTTTTAGATAGGAGTTCTTGAGGGACTGAGCCCATAGAAAACAGTTGCCAATTACCTTGTGACCGAAATAATCCCGTGTGAGCTCTCTTCTAACCAAAGGAAGAAGCTCAAGCAGGATAGTTTGGATTTCTATTGGGATGAGCCATACTTGTTAAAGATTTGCACGGATAGTGTGATTCGACGATGTGTCCCGGAGGAGGAACAATTGGGTATTTTGGTGGCTTGCCATTCCTCTCCCTATGGTGTCCATCATGGCAGGGCGAGAATGGCTTCTAAAGTGCTTAGTTGCGGATTTTACTGGCCTACCTTGTTTAAAGATACGGGCAATTTGGTGAAGAGATGTGATGAGTGCCAAAGAGCCAGCGTAATTTCTAAAAGGGATGAGATTCCCCTCAATACAATTCTCGAAGTGGATATTTTTTATGTTTGGGGCATCGATTTCATGGGTCCTTTTGTGAGCTCTTGTGGGAACACTTACATTCTCATGGCGGTGGACTATGTCTCAAAATGGGTTGAAGCCGTGGCTTTGCCCAACAATGAAGCCCGGAGTGTTGTGGCATTTTTGAAAAAGAGTATCTTCACAAGGTTTGGCATTCCTCGTGCTATCATTAGTGATGGGGGGTTTCACTTTTGTAACAAGGCTTTCGAGACGTTGCTTTCTAAGTACGGTGTCAATCATAAGGTTTTGACCCCCTATCATCCTCAAGCTAGTGGCCAAGTGGAAGTCTCCAACAGAGAAATTAAGAGTATCTTGTCTAAAACTGTCAATGATAATAGGACCGATTGGTCGAAAAAGTTGGATGACGCTCTTTGGGCTTATCGGACAGCCTACAAAACTCCGATTGGTATGTCACCGTACCAGTTAGTGTTTGGGAAAGATTGTCATCTTCCGGTAGAATTAGAGCACAAGGCCATGTAGGTTTTGAGGAAGTTGAACTTATAATGGGATGTTGCGGCAAATCTGCGGGTTGAACAACTTAATGAGCTTGATGAGTTTAGATTCCATGCCTACTCCAGCTCATACTTGTACAAGGACAAAATGAAGTACATTCACGACAAATATGCTCGGGGAAAGGAGTTCAAGGTTGGAGATATGGTTCTCTTGTTCAATTCCCGGTTACGTCTATTTCCGAGTAAGCTCAAGTCAAAGTGGAGTGGGTCGTTCGAAGTTGTGTTTGTGACCCCATTTGGTGCTCTTGATCTAAGGAACAAGAATGGTGAAGTATTCAGAGTCAATGGATATCGGGTCAAACATTATCTGGGGAAATTTGATGATAGCCACGTGGTGGCACTTCTCCATCTAAAGTGATGTGCTGGTAACATGAGTCGTACCGCGACGTTAAATCAGGTGCTGAGTTTGAGGTTCCAGTACATACAGAGGACTAGGGGACCATTCATGTTCTCATGCAGACAAACAAGGCTTAGGGAGCTCCTATATCCTTTCCTCTTGATTTTTTTATGCTTATTTGTTTAGTTGGCATTGGGGACAATGCTAGCTTTTATTTGTGGGGGTGCGTCCTACTTTTTATCCAGATGATTGTATATATAAGTTGACTTAGTTTATGTTTCTGTTGAATTTTTTTATTTGGTCTGTATATAACTTTACATTTAGTTACTTTTATCGCACTTTTTATCTTCCCTTTGGTCTGTATATAAAGTTGCATTTTTGTATATATATTCATCCCCCGTTGTATATTCTAATCCCCTATTGTAAATATTCATTCTATTTTCTATTTTCGTACAAATATTTCATTCTTAGCTTAGTAGATAGGCTCGCAGCCTTTTTGTTTCGGTTTTGGCGCTTTCAATAAACCCTTGGTTTTCTTAATGCCACAGTTCTTTCCAAGGGTGGAGTATTGTGCGAACCGAGTGGCTCTTCCCGATGATGGATGTCGTGACAACCTTCTTAAGGGTTTGAGTACATTTTTTATTTTTCTCTTGTTTTTAGTAGTTTATAGTTAAGGGTACCTCAAGCAAAGTTTCACTTGGGCCTAACACATTTGCCTTTGATCCCATGGTCAAAGACAAGGGGTTGTGTTTAGGATGGTAAAAGTAGTGACCTTGAGACTCTTGTTTTGACCAAACAAACATCATGTGGTCTTTCGGGACTATTGTGTACTCAATCGTGTCTAAGGTTGTTGTGGGCTTCCGACTCTATGTCTTTAGCAATCCTTGAGTGTGTGTGGTGAGAAATCGAATTGTGAGTCCAAGTCCCGAGCCAATGGTTTAGAACTTCCCCTGAATGTTTGTTGAGGCAAAATTTTGAGTGAAATTCGATTTGAGAAGTGATTATAGGCTCTCCTTGATCCAAACAATAGTCGAACAATTCCATAGCCCACCAATGATATAATCCTTAGCTAACCCTTTTGAGCCTTAAACATTTTTCTTTCAAGAACCAATGCTACAAGCCTATACCTGTTCTAAATTATACCCTCTCTTGGCACCCAAATCGTCCCTTAATGTAATGGCAAAAGTCTAAGTTTGGGGGGGTGAAACAAGAAAGAAAACAAAGTAGTAAAAGGAACAAAAGCAAAAGGAAAGGAAGGCGATGAAAAATAAAGAAAAGAAAAAGACAAAAAGAAAGCCCAATGTGCAAAGAATAAAACGAGATTCAAGAAAAACAAAAGTGAAAAAGGTGTGGAAAAAAGTAGAAAAAGGAGAAATGCTTTGAATTGCATAAGAAAGAGTGACAATGTGTCTCTCTAACCCCTTGAAAAGAAGTGAAATACTCAAAGAGTCAAAGAGAATTGTGCCAGAATGAATCAAAAGAAGTGCTTAAGGGAAGATGGAACTCATATAAACCAACAACTTTTCCTACCCTGAACCAAAAGCCTTCACATTGACTCCACAAAAGCCCTATATGATTTTGAGTTGGATGACGCTCACATTAGTGGATACTTATATGAGGGTCAAGCATATAGTACTTAGAGGCAGACTTGTGACCTTTCCTTGAGAGAGACGAGTGACTTCCCATTATCCTTGGTTTGCGTGCTTATACTCTAAAAAGATGAGATTTACTTAGGGAGAGTTGAGGATGTGTGAGTTTGGGGTCCTCAGCGACCAAAGTAATTAAGAGAGTTCTTTGATGTAATGAGTCAATTCTTGATGCTCTTGTGTCACACTTGATCCATAGTTTTTCAAAGTTTAAATTTTGTTAATGATCCATTCGTATTGAGGGCAATTGTTAGTCCCAATTGATGCTTGTTGAGGTTACTTTAGGACAGCTGGAATTACTTGGATTTTCCTTTAAGGGGCGGGTCTTATTTTGTTTGCTTGAGGAAAAGCAAAGGTTTAAGTTTGGAGAAGTTGATAAGTTAGGATTTTTACATGTTTTATGCCCCTACTTGCCTATGCTTTGATCATATATTGTTACAAAATAGTCCTAAAAGGCTCACAAGTTGTGCTTGATCGCAGGTTTGATCGACAAAGTGACGAAATGTCAAAAATTGGCTCAAAAAGGAGTGAAACCTGCTCAAGGATCAAAGACCAAGAAATTTAAGAAAAGAAGGCCTAGTGCGGACATCGCAAAGTGGAATGCGTCCGCACTAGGTGGTTCAGAGAGTTGGTGAATCAGGCTAGAAGAAGCGCGGCCGCGATACACATCTTGCGGTCTGCGGTGAAGGCTCCATGGCCGCACTACTCTTTTGTGCGATTTGCGGTCATGAGATTCAGAGAGATGAAGTTTGCAAAGCCAGTGTCATGCGGTCCGCGGTCGTGGTTGCGCAGACCGCGCCAGCTCCCTCCGCGGTCGCGGTCTGTTCTACGCGGTCTGCGAAGTCCAAGTTCAGAGAAGCAGAAGTAAGCCCAGTGCGGCCCGCAGTCCATTTAATGCGGCCCATACTGGCCCCGCAGGGGTATTTTTGTCTAGTTTTTCCAGCCTAGTATAAATAGAATATTTTACCATTTTTTAGGTAATCAGATACATCAGTGGAAAGCTGTGCTCGTGAGAACATATTGTGTAGCCATTTTTGGCACTTTTGCTTTACATTTACGATAGATTCTTGTAATTTAATCTTAGCAATTAATTAATATGCTTAGTTCTTCATCTATTTATTCAATTTCTTTATCTAGCATGAGTAGAAAAACCCATTAGCTAGGGTTGTGGCTCAACCCTAGTGTGGGTAATTGATGGGTGTTGCCATCTAGTGTTAGATTGACTATGGGTGTTTGCTATTTGGGTTGATTTTATGTTTTAATCTAGAATTAGTGGTTGCAAACACTGATTCAAGCTTTGTGGGTTTAACTCTTCTTGAGAAAGAGAGCCTATGACCCCAAAAATTGACCCAACAAGGAATTGGGATGGACTTATGAGAAATGATAGTCCCAATTAACGGGTTAAACCTCGAGAGAGTAATTACCCTACTTGAACCCTAGTTGCTTGGTCTAATTTGCCTACCCATTTGGTCTCGAGAGAGTCAATTGGGCAAAGTCACTTTCTCTACCGAGAGGTGTAAGAGTGGGTAAAATTGTGCAACGATTATAGCATAAGCCCCAATTATGTCAATCGAACCTTAGTAACATCTACCCGTCAATTAGCCACCTAGGTAGTGTCACGACCCTAGAGACCTTCTTCCCATTAGATACAACTTAGCAATATTAGCATAATTTAGTGTTAATCAATAGTTTTATAAAAGTAGTTATAATTCGAAAAACCCAAAATGTTTGAAGTGACATTAGGAGTACAAACACATCTCTAGGCTAGACAGACAATCCAATTCCATTACTAGCTCCCTGAGGAAATCGATCCCGACCCTCATATCGGGTAAAAGCTATTGTGACCCGCTCTTCCTACCTTAGTGTAGAGTCGAGTTGGCAGTGATCAGCGCCCACCTGGAGAATAAGGGAATATAGTTCAAGTTTGGCAATCAAGCGCCCACCTGGAGAACAACGGAATACGATTCATGTTTTGGCAATTAGGCGCCACCTGGAGAATAAGGGAATACGGTTCAAGTTTTGGCAATCAGGCGCCCACCTGGAGAACAAGGGAATATAGTTCAAGTTTTTGCAATCAGGTGCCTGATCGCTTCAAACTCCACACTACTAAAAAGTAGGAAGAGAGGGTCGCAATAGCTTTTACCCGATATGAGGGTCGGGATCGATTTCCACTGGGAGCTAGGAATGGAGTTGAGTATCTATCTAGACTAGAAGTGTGTATTTGTTCCAAATGTCACTTCCATACATTTTTGGGTTTTTAGATTATAAACTACTATTACCAAGCTATTAATTGAAACTAGATTATGCTACGAGATAATTATTAAGTTGTATCTAATGGGAAGAAGGGCACTAGGGTCGTGACATTACCTAGGTGGCTAATTGACGGGTAGAAGTTATTAAAGTTCGATTGACATAATTGGGGCTTATGTTATAACCATTGCACAAGTTTACCCACTCTCACACCTCTCGATAGAGAGAGTGATTTTGCCCAATTGGCTCTCTCGAGACCAAGTGGGTAGGCAAACTAGATCAAGCAACTAGGGTTCAAGTAGGGTGATTACTCTCTCAAGGTTTAACCCGTTAACTAGGACTATCAATTCTCTTGTGTCCATCCCAATTCCTTGTTGGGTCAATTTTGGAGATTTAGGCTCTCTTTCTCAAGAAGCGCCAAGTCAACTTAGCACAAACCAGTGTTTGCAACCACCAATTTGTAGATTAAACCATAAAATTGACCCATAGTCAATCTAACAATAGATGGCAACACCCATCAATTACTCACACTAGGGTTGAGCCATAACCCTAGCCAATAGGTTTAACTACTCATGCTTGAAGAAGAAAATAAAGAAATAGATGAAGAACAAGGCATATTAATTAAATGCTAATGTAGATACAGAGAATCTATCGTTAATTTGAAGCTAAGATGCCAAAAATGGCTACAAATGAGGTTCCCACGAGCGCAGCTCAGCTCTGATATATCTGATAACCTAAAAAATGGTAAAATGTTCTATTTATACTAGGCTAAAAAAATTGGACAAAATACCCCTAAGGGGTTAGTGGGGGCCGCATAAAATGGACCGCGACCGCACTAGGCTCTTGGACTTCAATTCTGGGCTCTCTGAACTTAGGCTCCGCGGACCGTGTAGAATGGGCCGCGGCCGCGGAGGCAGCTGTCGTGGTCCGCACAACCATGACCACGGACCGCATTGGCATTTTCCATCTTTTTGAACATCTCTTTCGTGGACCGCACAAAAAGATAGTGCGGTCGCGGAAGCTTCACCGCGGACCGTGGAATGTGCACCGCGGCGCGTTACCTAAAGCCCATTTTTGCCAACTCTCTGAATCTCCCTTCCACGGACCGCACAAAAAGGTAGCGCAACCGCGGAGCCTTCACTGCGGACCGCAAAATGTGTACCGCAGCCTCGTTGCCTGAGGCCAGGTTTTGCCTTCTCTCTGAATCACTTAGTGCGGCCGCATTCGACTTTGTGCGGTCCGCACTAGGATTGTTTTCCCTCAGTTTAATGTGTCTTTGATACTTGAGCAGGTTTTACTCCTTTTGAGTCCATCTTTGCTATTTCGTCACTTTGTCAATCAAATACAACTTATGAGCCTTTTGGGACTATATTGTAACGATTTATAATCAAAGCATAAGCAAGAAGGAGCATAAAACTCGTTAAAATCTCTACTTATCAGTGCCCACCTAGAGAACAAGGGAATACAGTTCTACTTTTGGCAATCAGGCGCCCACCTGGAGAACAAGGGAATACAGTTCAAATTTTGGTAATCAGGCGCCCACTTGGAGAACAAGGGAATACACTTTAAGTTTTTGGCAATCAGGCACCCACCTGGAGAACAAGGGAATACAATTCAAGTTTTTGGCAATCAGGCGCCCACCTGGAGAACAAGGGAATACAGTTCAAGCTTTGGCAATCAGGCGCCCACCTGGAGAACAAGGGAATACAGTTCAAGTTTTGGCAATCAGGCGCCCACCTGGAGAATAAGGAAATACAATCAAGTTTCAAGTTAGTAGTAGGCACCCACTTGGAGAACAAGGGAAGTCATTTCAGAATTCAATTCAAGTTCAAAGTAGCAGAAGTTCATGGCAAAAGTGCGAGTCAACAATCTGAGATGATCAACCGAAGTTAGTCTCAATCCAGAATAATTAGAAAAAAGTGAATCCAAAATGCAGAAGTAGAGAAAGATGTGAATTGCTCAAGTCATGGCTGAAATCACGAGTGTTGCATGTCCGGTCTTGATTCGAAGAAGAATGAACTAGCACCTCCAGCTAGAAAGCGTCAAGGTTCAAATCTAAAGTCTGTGTGAAGAACCATTCAAGACTCAAGATCAAGCTTTAGAAGACTTATAGATAGGAATCTTGTAACTCATATTGACAGGCTTAGTTAGTCTTTTTCATTTTTGATTTTGATGTAATAATAGGACCGCAGACCGGAACCTCAACGGAACGGCACCTAAACCGGCTCTCCACCTCAGTATACTCCATCACCTCATTCGCTTCTGAACTACACGTGACTTGATTCCTTTATATCCAAGGATATGTAGGTAGTTCAGATACTAGGGCTCGATCACATTCTCCTTCCTCTTAGTTTTTGGTCTCCCTAAATAAGGGTCGGGTCAAAAAAACCTGTCTAGTTATTATTTATCTAAAAATACTTCATGTTTCCAGTCAAAGAGGGGCAGCTGTAGACATGTGATTTTTGACCCTCCCCGAGATTTCTCCCATTTTAGCGTAAAATATTTAGTTTAGGTCTAATATCGATATTTCAATTAGTTTTGACTCTTTTACTTTATTTTATCAAAAATAAAAATTACAAAAATATTTCTTCTTTTTAGTTGTTGTTAGTTTATATACCTTTCGTAAAACTAAAAAAATACAAAAAATAGTACCTTATTTTTATTTTAATATGATATTTGAAAATACCAAAAACAATAGGTTTGTTTTAACGATTAGTCTTATCTTAATAGCTACTTTACTTAAGTAGGATTAATTGATAAATGAGGTCATATTTTTAGTCTTGTTCATGGAGAAAGAATAAAATTTGGGCTCAAACGACCCATCTTTTAGCCTAATTTTCGGACCTAGCCCATAACAACCCAAGTCCAATACCCCTGAAACCCTAAAAAGAAGCTTAAAAACAACCCTAGATCTAAACTTATAGACCCTAACCTTAGAACATCCGCTGTTGAACAAAAAAAAGATCCCCCCCTCCTCCATCGCTTCTTCTCTTCTTCTTGAACAAGGAGCAATTAACCTAGAACCCCTAGACAATCAGAAGCCGTTTTTGATAAAAGAACCTAGGCTAGCTTCTTCTTCTTTACAAGCTAAAGACCTAAAAAACAAGAAAATGGTGAGAACCTAGAGACCTAAATGAGCAGCAGCAAAACTCAAAAGAATGGAACCCCCCTGAATTTCTTCTTCTTCACATTCAGGAGCAAATTTCCCAAATTCCAGTAGCCATGACGTCCACCCCATAATATAACCCCCCCATATCTCTTTATCTAAAAAGACACAAATACAGAAAAGAGAGAAGCAGCTGCAGCTGAACCTCCCTCTTCTCTTTCCGTTTTCACAACCCTCTTCCTCATAAAAGCACCGTTTTGTTGAGATCGAGTTCAGTCAAAGTTCTGCTCGTTGGTTGCTAGTTCCATTCAAGTTGTCGGCGAGGTTCCAGTGCCGTCGCGTCTTCTCTTCGAGCCCTTGTCTGTTAGCCGAGCTTCGAAACAGTCTGGTGAAATTTCCGATCGAGGTTTCCGATTGGCTGCTTAAGTCTTTGGTCCTTGGTTCGAAGGACTTCCTGTTGGTTCGTTTTGTCGTCAAAATAGTCGGAATCGAGGTTTTTTTCTCTCTTTTTCTTTTCCTTATGTTCTTATTGTAAATAGTTATGCCACTGGAGCTTTGATAAGATTAATACAATAATTTCATCATTGCCTTATAAAATCAACTTGTGAATTTATTTAGAGTATTATTACTTGGTGGATTTGTTTTTGATAAGATTTTGTAAGCATGGGCCATTCACGTTTTAGTTGGGTGAGGTGCTATTTGTGTCCTGCTTTAATTTTATCCTAATATCTTTGTTAGTTTCGTGATCAATCTTGTTTTGTTCTTGTAGTTCATTAGTATTATCGAATCTAATTTCAATAGTAAGATGTTGATTAGTAGCAGTGAAATGAGTGTCTTTTTGTGTAGATTTTCAGAGTGTATACCTTGGTAGTGTGAATCTGGAGTTGCTCTAATTGTTCCACTAAAAACTGTCCATTTTGTATAATGGGCCTGAATTATTTTAGCTATTCCTCTTTTAGTATGCTGCAGTGTCATAGTATTTAGGTTAAATATAATGATATATGTGCATAATAAACGGATAGCTTCAGTTGGGCACAACATCCTTGAATAGGACATTGTAGTGTTATTTACAATGGTGTTGCAAGCGTTATATATAAATTGAGAATATTGTTATGCATAGTGCAGGTTATCATCACTTCAAAATCGTACAATTTCTCCACTTCTATAACTCTTAGCCATACAATAATTTCAAATTAGCTTTAAGAAAATAATTCAAGAATGTCATAGCTACGGGTACAGTTCCCATGACTGTGATACATAATTTTCAAATATGGTGGTACATTTATGTGACTCGGCCATAACTTCTAATAATATTAATAAATTAAACATGTTGTAGATCGTGGGTACGTTTCCCGTGACACGATTCGCAATGTGTACCAAACAAACAAGTGTACGACAATCGTAACTTATTCCAGAATAATTCCATAAATAATTAAAAGTGGTTAAAAAGTTAAAAATGCACGTAGGTTTTAAATGTGTATTAATCAAGTAATTAGGCCAATAATAATAGTTGAGCGACCATGCTAAAACCACGGAACTCGAGAATGTCTAACACCTTCTCTCGGGCTAACAGAATTCCTTACCCGAATTTCTGTGTTCTCGGATTTAAACCGGTGACTTG
Source organism: Nicotiana tabacum (assembly GCF_000715075.1). NCBI lineage: Eukaryota > Viridiplantae > Streptophyta > Magnoliopsida > Solanales > Solanaceae > Nicotiana > Nicotiana tabacum. The sequence continues at coordinate 1,899,134 of NC_134088.1, forward strand.
GGACACCATAAGTTATTCAAGTGGCGACTCTGAATTTAATATAGATAATCTCATTTTGATTGTCACTTTAATTAGAAAAACTCCCTTATACCCCCTTCCGGGGTAGAAAAAGGAGGTGTGACACTTTCACCATACCTTGCACCATTGGGAGTGCAAACTTTGCAAAAGCTCTATGTGATTTGGGGGCAAGTATCAACTTGATGCCTTACTCCATTTTAAGACTTTGGGTATTGGAAAACCCAGGGCTACTTCAATGAGGTTGTAAATGGCGGATAGAACTATGAAGAGGCCACTTGGTATTGTAGATGATGTTCTTGTTCGGGTGGACAAGTTCCTTTTGCTCTCTGATTTTGTGATTTTGTATTGTAAGGTAGATTATGAGGTTCCTATAATATTGGGAAGACTTTTCCTTGCAACTGGGAAGGCCTTAGTTGATGTAGAAGTAGGGGAACTCACCTTCCAGGTGAGTGATAAAAAAGTGATCTTTCATGTGTGCAAGTCAATGAAGCAGCCCAACAATTCTGTTGAATCTTGATGTAAATGAATGGGCTCTTACTCTTATGAGCCTCGAAAACTCTCTTTGGATCTTGAGAATAGGAAGACTCCACCAATAAAGCCCTCAATCGAGGAACCTCCCATGTTGGAGTTGAAGTCATTACCTCTACACCTCAAGTACGAATTCTTAGGCCCTAGTTCAACTTTGCCAGTTATTCTTTCCTCTTGTCTTACTAACATGCAGGTAGATGTCACTTTGGCGGTGCTCTAAAAATAGAAGAAGGCAATTGGATGGACTTTAGCTGATATTTGGGGGATAAGCCCCACCTTTTGTATGCATAAGATTATTCGTGAAGATGATGCAAAGCCCTCCGTGGAACATCAAAGGAGGTTGAACGAGGCAATGCAAGAAGTTGTGAAAATGAGGTGATCAAGTGGTTGGATGTCGGGGTTGTGTACCCCATCTCTGATAGTTCGTGGACTTCGCCGGTACAATGTGTGTCAAAGAAGGGTGGTATGACCGTGGTTACCAATGCGCAAAATGAGTTGATTCCTACCAGGACTGTTACCAGATGGAGGGTGTGCAAGGACTACTACAAGTTGAATAACGTGACCCGCAAGGATCACTTTCCATTGCCTTTTCTTGACCAGATATTAGACAGACTTTCTAGGCGTGCCTTCTATTATTTCTTGGATGGGTATTCTGGGTACAACCAAATTTTGATTGCTCCGGAAGATCAAGAGAAAACCACATTCACGTGTCTGTATGGTACCTTTGCCTTTTCTAGGATGCCATTTGGGTTGTGTAATGCACCGGCTACATTCCAGTGGTATATGATGGTCATATTTACCGACATGGTAGAGGACATTTTGGAGGTGTTCATGGATGACTTCAGTGTTGTGGGTGATTCGTTTGATGAATGCTTGAAAAATCTTGATAGGGTGTTGGCCCATTGCGAAGAAACCAATCTTGTGCTTAATTGGGAGAAATGCCACTTTATGGTCGAGGAAGGCATTGTCCTTGGACATAAGATCTCAAAGCACGGCATAGAGGTGGACAAAGTAAAAATTGAAGTGATCTCAAAGCTTCCTCCTCCTACCTTAGTCACGGGGTTTAGAAGTTTTCTTGGGCATGCGGGGTTCTACTGGAGATTTATCAAGGACTTTTTGAAGGTAGTGAATCCTTTGTGCAAGTTATTGAAAGAATATGCCAAGTTCGTGTTTAATGAGGAATGCATGATAGCTTTTGAACTCCTCAAGTACAAGTTGACCACCATTCCTATTATTATCGCACCCAATTGGAGTTTGCTTTTTGAGCTCATGTGTGACGCGAGTGATGTTGCGGTTGGGGTGGTCTTGGGTCAAAGAGTGAATAAAATGTTTCCCCTGATGTATTATGCGAGCAAGACAATGAATGATGCTCAAGTGAATTACACGGTGATTGAAAAACAATTGTTTGCTATTGTGTTCGCAATGGTGAAATTTCGGCCGTATCTCATGGGCGCCAAGGTCATAGTTCATACCGATCATGCCGCACTCCAATACTTGATGATGAAGAAGGTATCCAAAGCTAGGCCGATGCGATGGGTCTTGTTGCTTCAAGAGTTTGATTTGGAGATTGTGGACCGGAAAGGGTGTGAAAACCAAGTGGCGGACCACTTGTACACTTAGAGGAGGAGGGGAGGCCTTGTGATGGCCTAGAGATCAATGATTCATTTCCTGATGAGCAACTCCTTTCTATGTCGGTGAATAGAATGTCATGGTTTGCGGACGTTGCTGATTTCCTTGTGACCGGTATTGTCCCATATAAGCTCTCTTCTAACCAAAGGAAGAAGCTTAAACGGGATAGTTTGGACTACTATTGGGATGAGTCGTACTTGTTCAAGATCTGCATTGACGGTGTGATCCGAAGATGTGTCCTGGAAGAGGAGAAATTGAGTATTCTAGAAGCTTGCCATTCCTCTCCCTACGGTGGTCATCATGGTAGGGCGAGGGCAGCTTCAAAGGTTCTTAGTTGTGGGTTTTACTGGCCAACATTGTATAAGGATGCAAGTGAACTTGTGAAGAGATGCGACGAATGTCAAAGAGCGGGTGAAATTTCGAAGAAGGATGAGATGCCTCTCAACACTATTCTCGAAGTTGATATTTTTTATGTGGGGGGCATTAATTTCATAGGCCCGTTTGTTAGTTCATGTGGCAACATACATTCAAGTGGCAGTTGACTATGTTTCAAAGTGGGTTGAGGCCATGGCTTTACCCAATAATGAGGCCCGGAGTGTTGTTGCAAGAAGAGTATTTTTACTAGGTTTGACACTCCTCGAGCAATCAAAAGTGATGGGGGTCTTATTTTTGCAATAGAGCTTTTGACACTTTGCTTGCAAAGTATGGTGTCAATCACAAAGTTTCTACCCCTTATTATCCCTAGGCAAGTGGCCAAGTTGAAGTCTCAAACAGGGAAATCAAGAGTATATTGTCAAAGACGGTCAATGCAAATAGGACCGATTGGTCAAAGAAATTGGATGATGCTCTATGGGCTTATATGATGCTCTATGGGCTTATAGGACTGATTACAAGACTCTGATTGTTATGTCTCCATACCGGTTGATGTTTGGGAAAGCTTGCCATCTACCGGTTGAGTTAGAGCACAAGGCTATGTGGGCTTTGAGGAAGCTAAATCTTGAATGGGATGTGGCAGCAAATCTTCATGTGGAGCCGCTTAATGAACTTGATGAATTCCGATTTCATGCCTATTCATGTTCGTCCTTGTACAAGGACAAGATGAAGTACCTTCAAGACAAGTATGCTCGTGGAAAAGAGTTCAAAGTGGGTGATTTGGTTCTCTTGTTCAATTCTCGATTACGTCTGTTTCCGGGAAAGCTTAAGTCGAAATGGAGTGGACCTTTTGAAGTGGTGTTTGTGACTCCGTTCGGTGGACTTGACTTGAAAAACAAAAATGGAGAGATCTTCAGAGTTAATGGGCACAGAGTCAAACACTACCTTGGCAAGATTGACGATAGTCACGTGGTGGCACTGATCCATCTAAAGTGATTTGATGGTAACCTGCATCGTGTCGCGACGTTAAATCAGGCGCTTCTTGGGAGGCAACCCATGTGTCTTTTTTTTGTTTTTCTTTGATTTTTTTCTTAGTTTAGGATTTGCTTTTGGACTAACTAGTTGTGAGATGTGTGTAGGGTTGTTTTGATGCAGTGCAGGACCAAATTGAAAAAATGTTGCACTCTCTGAAGTTTGGACCGCTGTCGCATTGCATTTTTGCGGCCGCAATGGGTTTATCGTGGGGGAAAAATTTCATTGCGGTCCGCAGTGCTAAATGGTCAAAAGTGGAGGTTCTCTGAAGTTTTCACCGCGGCCGCAATGCATTTTATGCGGTCCGCGATGCTTTACCGCAGTCGTGGTGCATTTTCTGCGGTCCGCGGTGAAGTACTTGTCAGTGCCTTCTGTGTTTAATTACCACGGTCCGCGATGGGTAAGTAGTGTAGGTCCTAGGCCTTTTTCTATAAATAGGACCTCAGACCCCCTTTTACACTTTTCGCTCATTTGCTCTCTAAAAGGATAAAGCATTGTTCATCACAACCCTAAGTTGCACAAATTCAAACACTGATTCTCAATCATCTGTATTGCATCTCATCTCTGGTACTTCAAATCTATCCCTAGTCTTTAATTTTATTTTTTATTCTCTTTAATTTGTTAGTTCGTACTTCTTCTTCTTCCTTTTTCTTTTAAGTTTTAACTTAGGGTTATATAATGTTGTTTAGATTAGGTTTAATTAGTCAAACATGGTCACTAACTAAATAGTGGTCGATAATGTGTTGCTTAAGGTTAAAATGCACAAAAATTTGAAACCCTAGGTCTGTATTGCTTCATATTGCTTACTGCGACCGCGTTTGATTTTTTGCGGTCCGCGGTGCCTCACTGCGGCCACGATGCAATTTTTCGCGGACCGCGGTGACCTTATTCAGAGAGTGGGTAGTCTGATTCCCACCCCACTGCGGTCCGCGGTGCTATTTTATGCTGTCCGTGGTGGTGCCTTTGCGGCTGTATTTCTTTTTATGTGGTCCGCGGTCAACTGTTTCCATTCATATTCTTCACTGTTTCTTCAGGTACTGTGATACTAACAAACTTTAACTGAATTCTCCTTGCAGACAATGGTTAAATCACGAGGCGGTGGTTAAAAACAGAAAGGAAAAGGAGAGTCCTCCCGGGGTAGGGGGTGAGGAATGATAAGATTGACCCTACATGTTCGGAAAGCAATTGGGGAAACACGAAAACAAATCAAGGCTGCAGATAGAGTTGTTTCCCATTCATAGGGAAGTGAGTATGTGCCCTCTCGGGAGGCATCTGAGTCAGATTCAGTACCGGAGTATGTACCTGATTTCCCGGGGAGGTTTAGGTTGAGATATGTGACCATACCTCCGGCCTCTCCTATTGCTCAAGCTTCAGTCCAAGTTTCTTTTGAGTCATTTAAGGGCTTAGCAGAGAGCAGTGATAATGCATCATCTACTTCACCCACAGCTTCAATACCTGGGGAGGATCCTATTGATGAAGAAGAAGGGGAGAACCCCAAACAGGGAGTGTGGAAAGAACTAGAAACCCGGAGGCGTGGCAAAGAGGATTTGTTAGTGAGATTGCATACCACAAGTTCCGAGAGTGGTTTCCCCAGAGGAAATTGATTCTTGAGCGAAAGTTCATTGAGAGGGACCTTCTGCCTCACAACCTAATGTGAAGAGGAAATTCAGAGAGAGATTGGGCTGAGAATATTTTACAAGCAAAATCTAGGATGCAAATGAGCACTTAGTCAAGGAGCTCTACGCTAATGTTGCCTGCATCAAAAACGGCACTAAAGTGACTAAGGTGCGGAATTTGACTGTGAAGTTTGATGGGAAGACAATTAATGACTACCTGGGATTTTCGGAGGAAGATGAATCATTATACTTAGAAAAGGTAGCATTGAATGAGGTAGTCATTCCGTGGTTAGCAGAATACCTGGCACTCCCGGGCACCACCCCAGCTTGGTTGACATCAGGGGTTCAAATTCTGAGGAAAACTTTAAACTTCAAGGCAAAGGGGTGGGAGACTTTTGTATGCAGCAAGCTGGATCCCACTACCCATGAGAACTCTCTACCTGTCTCCCGGGCGATATTGGTGGCTTCTATTATGACGGGGTACCTGATCAACATCTGGAATGTTATGTCTAGGGTGATCACAAGGGTGGTAAATGAAGGTTATAGATCATACCCCTTCCCAAATTTCCTGACAATGTACTTTGAGGACCAGGATGTGGAGAAAAGGAAGTTTGATGTGAAGGTGAAACTAAAGATGCCCGTTTCATGGTACAGCCTCAAGGCTGATGACAACCCCAAAGCCAAAGATCCTAAAGGTAAACCCACTACTTTTACTGGCCATAATGAAGATCCAGTAGTAGTAGTCACTTCTTCTCAGCCTCCATCAGCCACACCAGATATCGCCCCCGAACCATCTACTTCCACTACTCCAGTTATCCCCTCATCCTCAGCCTACCCATTGACTGCCCACTGTTTGATCCAAACACTTGCTAGTATCAACAACTAGATGCAGACAACTACTTCTAAGTTGTTTGTGCTTTCTAGCTCGGTGGCAGCCCAGTCCATACCCCCATAGCCACAGGTTCCAGCTTTAGTGGAGGAGACTCTCAAGGAGCTTCTGGACAACCAGAAGAAGCTCCTAGAGAACCAGTAGTTGATTCTGTATGCTATAGGTGCTCATGGAAAGTCACTGAAGAAGCTGACCAAGGAGACAAAGAAGTTGAGAAAGACTCAAGCATCAAAGGAATCTGTGAAGGAGTTGAGGGTAGAAGTGGAGAAGATTAAGGCTGCTGATCATCTACCATTGGACCTACTGTTGCATGAGCAGCCTCCAGCAGCTCAGACTGAGCCGGAGCAGGAGATAGAGAGGGCACCAAAGAGGAGGAGAGTGATCCCATAGATGGATGATGCAGTGATTGAGTTGGAGGACCTGCAGGGAGGTTCCTCTAGCCAACTTTAGGTCACAGAGCAGCCTCAGATCCTAGAGCAGGCACAGGTTACAGGGATCCAGTCACAGGTTCCCGAGCATTCACAAGACCCAGGGACCCAGGCTCATGACCCCATGCAGACAGAGGACCAATAGGGAGTTTTCTTTACTCTCTATCTTGTTCTTAAGCTATTTTTTACTAGTTAGCATTGAGGACAATGCTAGCTTTCATTTGAGGGGGTAGCCCTATTTTGATGATATTTGACTGTAATTATTATGATACTATTTTTTTTTTTGTTATGCTTTTTCACTTTTGGTATGTACATAATTTTACTAGTTTATTTCACTTTTCGTATTTTTCAACCTTGGTTTGTATATAAAGTTACTTTCTGATGTATATATTCATTCCCTCTTATGTATATTCGTTTAAACCCCCTATTATACATATCTAGTTTACCTTCCGCATTTTCTTTCATATCTTCTTACTTCATTTTAGTAGCTTCTTTTTCAGTTCGTAGCTTCTTATTTTGGGTTTTGCGTTCAATAAGCCTTTGGTTTTCTTAATGCCACGGTTCTTTCCAAATGTGGAATTTGTGTGAACCGGGTGGCTCTTCCTGATGATGGATGGCATGACAAACTTCTTAAGGGTTTAAGTCTATTTTCTTTTCGTTTTTGTGTAAATAGTAGCTAGTGATTAATAGTGCCTCAAGCAAAGCTTCACTTGGGCCTAACACATTTGTCTTTGATCTTATGGTCAAAAACAAATTGGTATGTATACGATGGTGATAGTTGTGATTTGAGACTCTTGTGTTAGCTAATAATCATCAAGTGGTTTTTCGGGACCACTTGCGTTTCTCAAATCTTAGCTAAGGTTGTTGTGGGCCCCCGACTCTATCTCTTTAGCAATCTTATAGCTTGTGTGGTGAGAATTTGAATTGCAAGTCCAAGTCCCGTGCCATTGAGTCTAGAACTTGCTCTGAATGTTTGTCTAGGCGAAATCTTAAGTGTAGTTTGACTTGAGAAGTAATTATAGGCTCTCCTTGATCCGAATGGTATCTGGAAAACATCCATAGCCTACCAATGATAATATCCATAGTCAACCCCTTTGAGCCATAGCCCATTTTCTTTCAAATACCATGATACAAGCCTTTACTCATTCTAAAAAGACCCTCGTTTGGCATCCAATCGTTCCTTAGCACAAGGCAAAAGCATAAGTATAGGGGGAGAGACGAGGAGTGCAAAAAGTGGTAAAAGGTGCAAAATGAAGAAAAGGAAAGGCAAAAATAAAGAGAAAGAAAATCAAAAAGTCAAAAAGAATGAACAATGTAGAAGAAATGAAGGGAGTCAATAAAAGTAAGAAGATGAAACGCATGGAAAGATTAGAAAGGAGAAAAAGGTTTGAAATGAACAAGAAAGAGTGACGGTGTGTCTCTCTAACCCCTAAGAAAGAAGTAAATGACTCAAAGAGTCAAGAGAATGTGTGCAAAAATGAAACAAATGAAGTGCTTAAGGGAAGATGAAACCTACTTAAACCAAATATTTCCTACCCTGAACCAAAAGCCTTCATTGTATCCCCACAAAAGCCCTATATGATCTTGAGTTGAGTGAAGCTTACATTAGTGGTGACTCACATAAGGGGCAAGCTTATGGTACTTAGAGCCGGACTTGTGACCTTTCTTTGAGAGAGATGAGTGTGTTTTCCACAATCCTCATTCTGAGTGCTACAATCTAAAAGTGAGGTTTTGCTTAAGGAAGAGTGAGGAGCATGAGTTTGGGTTTCATAATGACCAAAGTAGTAGAAAGAGTTTCCTTAATGAGTTGAGTTAACTCTTGATGCTTTTGTGTCGCACTAAAACGATGGTGCTTAAAAGGTTGAATGTTGTTAATGATTCATTTGAATTGAGGGCAATTGTTAGTCCCAACTGATGCTAGATGAGGTCATTTTAGATTAGCTGAGTTTTCTTGGTTTTATTCTTAAGGAGGTGGGACTTACTTTGTTTACTTGAGAACAAGCAAAAGCTTAAGTTTTGGGGAGTTGATAACTAGGGATTCTAGTCTATTTGATACTCCTTTTTGCTTGAGTTTTGGACTAAAAATGTATAAAAGCAATCCCGAAAGCTTACATGTTGTGCGTGTTTGCAGTGTTTGGTCAAAAAGTAACAAGAAAGTCAAAACCAGCTCAAAAAGGTGAAACCTGCTCAAGTGCCAAGAACAAGTCAAAGCATCGCGACAACAGTAAATCCACCGCGGCTGCAATGGACCCACCGCGACCGCAGTGCATTTGTTGCGGTTCGCGGTGGCAAAGATTAGAGAGGATGCTATTTTGGAAGTTCAAGCAATGCGGTCCGTGGTTGATTCTTCGCGGTCGCGGTCTCCTTATCGCGGCCGCATTCCATTTGTTGCGGTCCGCGAAGAAGGGATTCAGAGAATGTGAAGTTTGAAAGATTCAAGACACCGCGTTCCGTGGTCCATTTGTTGCGATCCGCGGTGAAGTCACCGCGGCCGCGGTCCATTTTCTGCGAACCGCAGTGGCCAGATTCAGAGACTTAGACGTGAATCCAAAAAGCCTCACCGCGGTCACGGTGCATTTTCCGCTGTCTGCGGTACCTCCGTCAGGGGTATTTTTGTCCAAAAAATTTGGCCTTGTATAAATACTTCTTTTTTAGATTTTTAGGGTATCTTATCTGTAGCGGAGCACGTGAACGACATTTTTAGCTATTTTGAGCAATTGTGCAGCTAGTTTAACACTGAATCTTCAAATCTTAGCTTGTAATTATATTTTATGGGTTATTCTTCATCTAAATATCTAATTTCTTCTATTACTATGAGTAGCTAGACCCATTAGCTAGGGTTGTGGCTCAACCCTAGTGTGGGTATTTGATGGGTTTATTGTTTTAAGGCTTAGATGTTTATGGGTGGTTGATATTTGGCCTGATTTGTGTTTTCCATATTGAACTAGTGGTTGCAAACACTAATTTGTGCCTTTTTGACTTGGCCTCTTCTTGAGAAAGAGAGTTTGAGTCTAGGAAAATTAGGTCAACAAGGAATTGGGGCGTATTCAAGAGATTGATAGCCCCAATTAAAGAGTTAAACCTAGAGATAGTAATACCCGACTTGAGCCTATATTGCTTGCACAATTTTGACATCCAATTGGTCTTGAGAAAGTCAATTAGGGCAAAGTCACTCGAGCTACCGAGAGGTATAGAGTGAGCAATGTCGTGCATTGGCTATATCGCGATCCCAACCATAACAACCTTTCCTTAAGCTTTAGAACCCGTCAAGTATTCACCTAGGAGAAAGTCACTTTCTAGTGCCTTTTTAACCATTTAGAAAACCCTACAAGCATTTATACTTAGCTTAGTTTCGCATAGCATTAGTATAAAATTAGAAGTAACAAACAAATAAATATGATTGGAAGTGTAATTAAGAGCGCTATGCACTGCTAGATTAGATAGAAATCCAACTCAAAACATTGTTGTAGATCCCTGTGGATTCGATCCCGACCTTCTCGGGCAAAAGCTGCATCGACCGCTTTCGCCACTCTATAGTGGTGTACGGTTGGAACCGATAAACGCCTGCACCCGAATCGTCCAAAATTCTGCTGGCCCATTAAAAACGACCCATGCAACATTAGTCATCACCTTGCCTTGACCGTTCCTCCTTTTTTGGCATTTTAGGGCCATTAAACTGGAATTTCGCCCGTTTTCCAGATTTTCGTGTGCAATAGTTTACGTTATCAACATGGGCCCGTGTGCTCGGACCCGGATCACCGAAGATTTTGCCGGCCCATCAAAAACTACCCAAGGAACATTAGTCATTGTCTCTCCATGACCGTTTTTTATTTTTTGGCATTTTAGGGCCATAAAATTGAAATTCCGCCCAATTCCAATATTTTCGTGTCCTATAGCCTATGCCATCTATATGGGGCTAGGTGCTCGTACCCGATTACCTAAAATTTTGTCGGTCCATCAAAAAAGACCTAAGAAATATTAGACATCGCCTCGCCATGATTGTTCCTAGTTTTTTGGCGTTTCAAGGCCATAAAACTATAATTCCGCCTGATTTCTAGTTTTTTGTGTGCTATAGCCTATGTCGTCTGCATAGGCCTGGGCGCCCGGACCTGGATTGCCTAAAATTTTGTCGACCCAACAAAAACGACCTAAAAAATATTAGACATCGCCTCGCCATGACAGTTCCTCGTTTTTTGGCGTTTCAGGGCCATACAATTATAATTTCGCCTAATTCCTAGATTTTCGTGTGTTATAGTCACGCCACCTGCATGGGCTCGAACGCTCGGACACGGATCACGTAAAAACTTTCGGCCAATCAAAAACAACCTAAGGAACATTGATCATTGCCTCGCCATGAGCATTCCTTGATTTTTAGCCTTTAAGGCCATATATCTGCAATTTTGCCCGATTTCTAGATTTTTCTATGCAGTAGCCCATGCCATCAGTATGGGCCCGGTAGCCCAGACCCCAATCGCCTAAAATTTTGTTGGCCTATCACTAACGACCTAAGAAATATTAGTCATCACCTCGCTATGACCATTCCTCTTTTTTGGTGTTTTAGGGCAAAAAATTTTGAATTCCACCTGATTCCCAGATTTTCGTGTGTTATTGTCCACACCATCAACATGGGCTCGGGCGTCGTGACCCGAATCGTCTAAAAATTTTCCGGCTCATAAAAAATGACCTAAGGAATACTAATCATTGCCTCATGGTGACCATTCCTCGTTTTTTGGCGCTTCACGCCATAAAACTGAAATTCTGCCTAATTCTCAGGTTTTCATGTTGTATAGCCCACGCCATCTGTATGGGCCCAGGAGCCCAGACCCGGATCTCCTAAAATTTGTTCGGCCCATCGAAAATAACCTATGGGACATTTGTCATCGCCATGTCATAGTCGTTCCTTGTTTTTTGCCGTTTTAGGGCCATAAAACGACAATTTCGTCTGATTCTCAAATGTTCATGTGCTGAAGCCGACGCCATTTGTATGGGCCCGACAGCCCCACCTGGATCGCCTAAAAAATTTCCAGCCTATCAAAAATGACCTAAGGAATACTAGACATCACCTTGCCATGACCGTTCCTAGTTTTTTTGCATTTTAGGGTCATAAAAATAAAATTCCGCCCGATTTCCAGATTTTCTTGTGCTGGCCCACACCATCTGCATTGGCCCGGGCGCCCAAACCCTGATCGCCTAAAATTTTACCGGCCTATCAAAGACGAACTTTGGAACATTTGTCATCACCTCGCCATATTTGTTCCTCATTTTTTGGTGTTTTTAGGCCATAAAATTGGAATTCCGTCCGATTCCAAGATTTTCATGTGCGATAACCTGCACCGTCAACATGGGCCCGAGGTGGCCGGACCCGGATCACCTAAAATCTTATCGGCCCATAAAAAACGATCTAAGGAATATTAGACATCGTCTCGCCATGATCGTTCCTACTTTTTTGGCATTTCAGGGCCATAAAACTAGAATTTCGCTCGATTCTAGTTTTCGTGTGCTATAGCCCATGCCATCTGCATAGGCCTAGGCGCCTGGACCCGGATCACCTAAAATTTTGTCGGGCAATCAAAAATGAACTACGAAACATTGGTCATCGCCTCGCCGTGACCGTTCCTCGTTTTTGGTATTTTAGGGCCATATAACTGGAATTCTCGATTCCTAAATTTTCCTGTGCAGTAGCCTACGCCATCAGCATGGGCCCCGCGCCCAGCACTAGATCTCCTATTATTTTGTCGGTCCATCACAAATGACCTAAGGAATATTAGCCATCATCTCGCCATGACCGTCCCTCGTTTTTTGGCATTTTCGGGCCATAAAACTTGAGTTCCGCCCGGTTCTCAAATTTTCGTATGCTATAGCCCACGCCATCTGCATGGGCCGGGATGCCCAGACTCGGATCACCTAAAATTTTACCGGACCATTAAAATCATACCTAATTAGAATTAGTCATCGTCGCGCCATGGTCGTTCCTCATTTTTTGGAGTTTTAGGGCCATAAAACTAGAATTATGTCTGATTCCCAGATTTTAGTGTGTTATAGCTCACGCCATCTGCATGGGCCCGGGCGCCCAAACACGGATCGTCTAAAATTTTGTCGGCTTATCAAAAATAATCTAAGGAACATTAGTCATTGCCTCGCCATAACTGGTCCTTATTTTTTGGCATTTTAGGGCCATAAAACTGGAATTGCGCCTGATTTTCGAATTTTTGTGTGCTCCACGCTATCTGCATGGGCCCCGACGCCCGGACCTGGAACACCTAAAAAACTTTCGGCCCATGAAAAACAACCTAAGGAACATTAGTCATCTCCTCACCATGGTCGTTCCTCATTTTTTGACGTTTTAGGGGCGTAAAACTGAAATTCCGCCCGATTTCCTAATTTTCATATACTTTAGCACACGCCATCTACATGGGCCCGGGACCCGGATCGCCTAATATTTTTCCCGCCATCAAAAACGACCTTAGGAACATTAGTCATCGACTCACCATGACCGTTCCTCGTTTTTGGCATTTTAGGTCCATAAAGCTGAAATTTCGCCCGATTCCCAAATTTGTGTTCTATAGGCAACACCATCTGTTGGGCCCCAAAATGCCTAGAAACGAGGAACGGTCATGGCGAAGCGATTACTGTTGTTTATTAGGTCATTTTTATGGGCTCGCAAAATTTTAGGAGATTCGGGTTCGGTCACCCGAATTATGCAAATGGCGTAGACTATAACACAAAATAATCTAGGAATTATCATGAATTCCTGTTTTATGGCCTTAACGCCAAAAAAAAAAGGAACTTGGCGAAGCGATAACTATTGTTCATTAGGTTGTTTTTTATAGGCCCGCAAAATTTTAGGAGATTCGGGGTCGGTCCCCCGAATTCATGCAGATGGCATAAACTATAGCAAACGAAAATTTGGGAATCGTCCTAAATTCCTATTTTATGGCTCGTGTTTTATAAGCCTACAAAATTTTAGGAGATTCGGGGTCGACTGCCCGAGACACGAAAATCTGATAATCATCCTGAATTCTTGGCCCTAAAACGCCAAAAAATGAGAAACGGTCATGGCGAAGCGATGGCGATTGTTCATTGGTCACTTTTTAGGGTCTGCAGAATTTTAGGAGATTCGGGACTAGTCGCCCGAATTCATTCGGATGGCGTGAACATGTGGGAATCATCATGAATTCCTATTTTATGGCCCTGAAACGCCAAAAACGAGGAACGGTAAAGATGACTATTGTTCATTTTATCATTTTTCATGAACCCGCAAAATTTATTAAGAAGAAATAAATTTCTTAACTATAGATTTACATACAAAAATATTTTCTAAAGCCGTTTAATTAGGATGGCGATGATCATATAAGCTCTCACTGATCATTGTGTACTTCCAATCATATGACATGCGCCTACCCAAAAAAAAACACATAAGCTCATGTATACGCTTAGCAAGGTGCATTTATACACATTTATATGCCAAGCACAAATATAAAATTCATAAAAACCGCGAGGAACTTCTATGAAGGACAAAAAAACGAGGGAGAATTGCGGTTTGCCCAGGAGCTGAAAGGGTTAAATGAGGTCATAGTGTAGGAAACTTGATAAGGAACCAAATTGCCAGTGACGAGAAACCTAACACCAAAAAATTTCGTTGGCACAACGGAATCAATAAAAGAGTACAGACAACTTTCAGCAGTAACAGAGATGCTGGCCATGTTTACATTGATCTTCCCCATTGCAGATGTCTGACAAAACTGCAAATATTAAGGCTGTTGTGCGGCTGCTGCTGCTGACTGAGGCGGCTGCAGATGTGCGGATTGCTGCCCACCAGCTGGTGGGGGTGCTGTAGCTTGATAAGGTTGAGGAGGATACTGTTGATAAAGTGGAGGAGGAGGTGGTGGCATATACCCATAGGGTGGATAATAAGGCCGGTAAAATTGACCTTGAGGTGGCGGCCCAGGTGGATATGCATAATGTTGTCCTTGTTGATTCTCAGAACCACTCTTATTTTCACCGGGACTGCAACCCGTAGCTGAACTAGAAGCCCCTTCCTGGGATTGAACTAGGGCACCCATCCTTTGTGGATCCATTGATGGATAATATGGTCTGTCTTGCTGAGGCATCGGGGGTATGTTGAAGTAAGGCATGGATGGGGGTTGGTCCTGAGTTCCTGGTGGCTGAAAAGGCTGATTCTGCTGCTGTGATATGACTGCCCTAGGCAACAATCCACTGTGAGTCACAGCAGCCTGCTGCCTTGCTTCATTGGGCACCTCGGACTCTGGCTTGGGTGCTTGAGGTCTGCCCCACAGTAGCTTCAGTCTCAGGCCCTTTATCACCAGCTTGTTTGCTAGTTCCTCAGCAGCCTTCTCTGCACCTTCTCTGGTTGTGTAAGTTACGAAAGCACAACCACGTTGGACCACCATTTTGATGGATTCAATTTCACCATGTGCATAAAAGTGGTCCCGAAGGTCCTGTTCGGTGATTCTTGCATCAACACCACCCACATAGAGGGTTCTAATGCTCTCGTCGTCAGGGGCCTCCAATGAAGGCATTTCACCTACTTTATTCAGTAGCTTTAAAGCCACTGGATCATTGACTCTGCAAGCATTACAGTACAGTGAACTTATCAGTTGAAAACAATGAGTCAATGAACATTCAGCAAGATAGTAATACAAATCATTTTTTAACTTTAAGTTGGAGAACAATGTAGGATTATAGATCTTTGTAAAAGAGGACGAAATATATGTAGCAGACATTTTATAGTCACTACAAACCACAAATCACAGTGTCACAAATACATGGATTCTTCCATACAACCAACACAACAAAGATAAGCAAAAGAAAAGTGACCACGCAAATTGATGCCATCAGTAAACAGTCTAGTCATCATTTAACATGGAGAGACAAGGTAAGGTGTGTTTCGAAAGTGCATAGAGTATTTCATTGATTGCTCATGTGACAATGGTATTTTTCTAGATTTACGTATCTAACTTAGTTATGTCGATAACCATGGAGTTGACTGGGTTGTAACAAGGACCCTTGCTAGTTTCGGTAATCCTCCAGCTTTTGTTCAAACCTTAACCAAATATTGAAAAAGCATTCACCCAAAAATTTCTTCTAGACTTCCGCTGGTTGTAGGATGCAAGGATTTGAACAAGCATAGTAACTAAAGATATCTAAGGCATAACCAATATACAAGCGAAAGGGGCTAAGACAGTATTTTGGATAGCGTGCGGCGACAAATAGCGACGAGGGTCCGCTTCACTGAGGCGAGTAGCGAAGCGCTCGCCTTTTTGCTGTGAAGGGACAATTTATACAAAAAAATAAAATATTCTATATATAACTAAAAACTCAAATAGCAATAACATATTAATAAATATATCAATTTTCAAAAATTAAAAACTCAATATATAGTAGATTCATATTAACAAGCAACATCTATTCTTCTTCAAGCTAATCCCAAGCTATATCATTTCTTTTATTACCATTGGATGACGCCATTTCAATATTGTTTTATAGGAAAAAATTATCAAGTCAATATGCAATTAATTCTAACTTTTTAACTGAAAAAAGGAGGAAATTTCAGAGCAGAAAAAAGAAAAAAAGAAGAGAAGAAGAACTGAAGAAGCTCTCTGAACTGAAGAAAAGATAGAGCTTTTCTCAGACTAATCTGTTGAGTGCAGCAGCAGTGATAAAAAACAGAGCCAAAAAAAAGAGAAGAAGAAAAAGGAAGAAAAAACAGAGCAACACAGACTCTGTTATGTTGCAGCAGCAGCGATAAAAAACAGAGCCAAAAAAAAAAAAAAAGAGATGAAGAGGAAGAAAAAGGAAGAAAAAACAGAGTAACACAGTGTTGCTCTGTTCTGTTGCAGCAGCAGCGATTAAAAACAGAGCCCAAAACAAAAAGAAAGAAGAGAGAAGAGAGAAGAAAGAAGAAAGAAGAAAGAAGGAAAAAAAATTGGACAGAGTCACAGAACAGAAACTCGAAGAAAGAAGAAAGGAGAAGAAGAAAGAAGAAAAGAGATGAAGAGAAGCATACCTGATGAAGAAAGAAGAAAGAAAATCGCTGGTCTGCTGTAGGTTTGCTGTCGACTTGAAGGAGAAAGAGTAAAGAAATCGCGAGCCCTAATTTTTTGTTTTAACAGATCGCTGCTACTGCCTTCTTCTTTTCTTTTTTGCAAAAAGCAACGCTACAGCTCGCCTCACGCTACAGCTCGCCACACGCTACAAAGGCAGAGGCGCTCGCCTTTTTTGAAAACGCTACGCCACACTGTAAAATAGCGATGGCAGCTCGCATCGCCTTGCCTCACGCTATTAGCGCTGAGGTGAGCGCTATTAACAACACTGGGCTAAGAACCAGAAAGGAATAAGCCACTGAAAAAGTATAGGAATAAAGACTGCCAGCAGTAGAAAAGCAATTACAACACATCAGCTGTAAAAACTATGAAAAAGCTATACAGTATATTGACAGCAGGAGGACATATAGGTCAGATGTGAGGTTAAAAGAGCAACTCAAGACAAGCTATTTGTCTCCTGACTTGACCAAGTCCAAGTTAATGTCTTTGCATATTGAGATATATTTCACTTGAGTTGTTTTGCTTCTCCTTCATTCGTTCTTACATGATAAAAAGACGAGATCTAAGCTCCAGGTTATTACCTATTTTACTCCCACTTGTTGTACGAGAGTACTATTTTATATAATATCTGGTGGCCATGATACAACACTGTCCTTCATCCTATATTAGCATTGCAGTTAAGGAAAACAGATAACGTATTACAGTGACAAGTTAGCCTCCATGGACTTATCAACAGAAAAGTGAACCACCCTTCTCTCACCCAACCACTAAAATTAAGATCCAACACCCAATCAGAAACATGTCAATACAGATATGTGAGCGTCAATGGAATGAGGAGAATTTCACATCAGCAATAAGGAAATCGGTTTGACATACCCATAGTAACGGTCTTTAATATTTTGCTGTGACAACTCTCCTGTCTCAGGCATCTCATGCCTGTAAGGACACTCCAGACCTCTTGTACATTGACCACGTATATAGAAACTGCAAACATGTGCCCGATTTCTCTTGTAGTATGGACTTGTTCTTTGAAGCTTCATGATAGTGTCATTTGGACGGACTTTCCCATATGAAGATTCATAATCAATACCAGCTCTTGCCTGGTCAAAAATTAAACTACGACTTAGGGGGGAAACCAAAATGTAAAAAGAAAAGCATCACAAACATCAGCTTTTTTGTCAAGGTGCTTCTTTTAAGTTTTATAAACCCTTGGTTTCACCACGTTTAATCTCTTCCTCCTAATCTCAAAAGTACGTCATCCCTAAATTATTCCCTGCAAGACCGGGGGGGAAGGGGGGAGGGCGACAAGTCCAATAATAAAGACAGCTTCCAAAATTGTCAAAACTTAAGCTTAAAATAGTTTCAGCTCAAAATTTGGACACTTATCAATTAAGTGGTGTTGTCCGTTTGCAGTATCAATGTCTCACCTTATTTGGAAAGGGGTGGAGTGGGAAGACACTCAAAAGTATTTACTGGTGAGTGTATGTCCTCTTTAAGAAAGTAAATTCAGTTTTGAAAAAACAAAACAAAAAAAATTAGAGAGGGGTCTAACCCTTCAGCGAAATAACTCAATGTCCTTATTTATATGAATAAACTAAATTGTCGTGCAAGTAATGAGTTAAAAAGCGTGTCGTAACAATAAATTGCGTTTCCACTTAGTAATTCACATACCCTGCGGTCATGTTCCTCTGCAAAATATTCTCTATTTACGTCACTCTTCGGTATGGCATCATTCGAGTTGATACTGAAAGCAGTGTCTCGAACCTGAACTGGCAAACCATATTCAAGATCCAATAGGCAAACTTGACAAACATTCTTCAATTTGCTGCAGGTCTGACAGATCTCTGTCTTTTTGTATCTTGCATCCCGACCAGGCCTCCACCTAAACACTGTGAAGGGTCGCGTGCAGATCTTGCACTCCTTGTCATAATCTGCTTTTGTCTGTACGAAATCCATAACAAGATCAAAAGTCAGATAGTGAAGTTGGAGAAAGAAAGATTAAAGTAGAGAACGTGCAGCTGAAACAAAGTCAAACATCAGACTGATTCTACTGCCAAACTAGAGATAATCTTGAAAGAAGTTAATCCTTACAACTATATGAAGAGAGTCAATATCGTAACAATGTGCCGAAAAGTAGCAGTGAATCAGGAGAAGCTATAAGTAGACAAAGGTCCAAACATAGAGTTCTTTCAGACTGCCACAACGATTCGAATGGAAGTGGTCCCACCTAACTATGTGTAAATCGAATTTAAAATATAGTTTGCTGAAGCTTGCAGAAAACCAAGCAATTAAATAACTGCGACCAGAAATTAACAGTTCTTACAAAAAGGCTAACAACCTCTCCTGGAGAAAAAATTAAGCTGCACTACCTCCATCAAAAGATCCAACCACACCCCATACATTTCACATTCTTAAGGAAGAAATACATGTTACATATAACTTAATCCCATACGATTTCAAAATGTGACTGCAACTTTTCATCAAGATTGATGAAATGACAGATTTTACCCTTTTAAACTTGAATAAAGATATCCTTCTTAACTTACTTTTGTACAGTGGAGCACAAATTTTCCACAATTACTAGTTAATCCTACTGTATTAATAAAATTGGGGTATGCAAAATAAATAATTTCTTCGGAATTCTTGAAAATTCACCCAAAATTTTCTGAAAATGAACTTTTAGATGTATTCAAAAGTAACATTACTATATTCACCTAACCATAACAATTAACCAATCATTCAACTACGCCTCAATCCCAAACTTTGTTGTTGCTTATATGAATCCTCAATTTCCATCTGTTCTAGCCTCTTCGCACCTATAATCACCTAAAACTACGGCCAGAATTTTCGCAAATTCTTTGCCGAATACAGTTTTCTACACTTCATCTCAGTAGCAGACAGGAGCAGTGCAAATATGAAAACTTTCCTCTAGTAATTTCTTAATTTATTTTTATGACGGTGGTATCTGGGCCAGTTTCGACACCACCTTGACTACGCCACCCGGTACCTACTATCTCCCACCAACGCAGGTACCTAGTAACTTAGCCCACCACGGCTTAGGTAGTTGGAACAAATCACCTAGTATTTTTTGCCTCTGCTGAGATTTGAACCTAAGACCTCATGGTTCTCCTCCCAATTCATTGACAACTAGGTCACACCCATGGTTGCTACTGTCAATGAATTTCAACCTGTTGTACAAGGTTAGTTACCATTTTTACTAGGTTACTAATTACTAAATGTTAAATTAGGACCAGATTCTGTAAATATTTCTTACACCCGTCAGTGCACAGAACTTAAATTCTTTTTTTCGATAAGCAGTCAAGCAACCAAAGGCACTAAAAGTCATAACTTTGCAATTCTGCTTCAAAATTCACAATGATGAGAAAATAACAAACCCTAACATCATTCACGAGCTCTATAACAACAAAAATTGAGCCAAAAAAAATTACCATCCGCACGTAAGGACTGTCGCCAAGACACGACTCGCATATAATAGGGAAATCAGATCGTTCCCATCCATCAGCTTCTGCATCTCTCAGCAACCTATGCGCCATCGATTGTTTCTATATTTCAATCTACCAAACGAATAACTATGAGAAAGCTCATTCCAAACGTTTTAATACAGATTCAAGTTGAAACTTAGCCTAAAGAAACAGGAAGCTGAAAAGGTTTCAAAATTAATAGTACCTGACAAAGGAAATTTAGCCTAGTGAAATTTAGTTTAATGGTATACTGTCGTGACGAACAATATATACATTATATATAGAGAGACTTCTAGAGACGGTGGAATCCTCGGTGGTCGACGGCGGTGGAGAGAAGAAGCTTCCGATGAACGAGAACGAGGCAAAGAGCCTTGCTCAGCGGGAACAATAGAGAGATAAGAAGAGTGGATTTCCGATATCAATATTTGAACATATTCCCCCACAATTTTAGTAAAATTATCAAATTACCACAACTTCAAACTAAATATTTTCCCTGTTTGCATCGAACAAATTAAAATTTAATCAAAATCAAGTGATAAATATGTGAAAAAATATATACTTTAATATTTATTAATTTTGTGTAAACATGGAATGCAAATAAATTTTCACGAAGTTAGACATTTTCTTGTTGCTTACTATATTTTTCATCCACTTATGTGAGTGATATGCATTTCCTTTTAGTTTTTTTTAAAAGGATAATCACACTTTTATATTTGAAAATTATTTAACCATGCAATTCTCATTTTAGCCTTTAGTTACATGACTTATTGAAACCCCACTTGATTTACATGTTTATATTATATTTATTAAGAAAGAAATATACAAAAAGACACATGAAATTCTCATCGTCATTACTAACTTACACAGAACCAGAACTCTTTCTCTCTCGACGCAAGTTAAGCGTGAATTTCTAAACTGCGCTCGCCGAAAATGGGAGGCTAGAGGTCGGCCATCGAAAGTAACAAAGCAAGTGATAGAGGAAGAAAGCAAGCTCGCATAGGAAAGGAAAACAGAAGGTATTTGTATTGGAACACCAAAAAATGCAGAAACGACAGTTGCTAACACTCTTCTATCGGCAAAACCAAGGACAAGTGGGAGCAATTCCATTGTTAATGGAAGGAAAATGACTGAGGAAGTAGCAGGAACCAAACGAAAGGAACATGCAATAAATAGCACAGAAATCTGGCCAAATCTCCATGTTCGTAGCGAAGGTACCAAAACCCCAGCGCCTATAAGGACAGATCTGATGCACATTCAAGTGGTACAAAGCTCAACGAATACGGGACAGATGTAGATCCAAGGCTCATATCTGCAGCAGAAGCAAGTTCAAGGTGATAAGGCTAATGGAACAGTAACTCAAAATGGGGGAGCACAATGGAAATTGCAGCTGGAATCAGGAAAAACAGGAGGAAAAACATGAGCAACGTTATTTGAAGAGAACAAAATGGTAGCAAGAGGTATGGATCTGACGTTTATACCACCAGCAATTGTTGAGGGCAAGGTGATTGTAGAACTAAAATATGAAGACACGGATAGTGAGATTGAGAAATGAAAATATGCAGCAACAGCATAAGTTATTGGGGGATCTCCTACAATTGGAGCTATGGAGAGGTTTGTAGTAGCTCAAAGAGAATACTCAACAAAGCCAAAGGTATTTTATCATAATATTGGGTATTTTGTAATCAATTTCTCAAGTATGGAAGAAAGGAACCAGGTGATGTACTCAGGGCCCCATATGTTGAAAAATAGGCCAGTGATAATTAAAGCATGGACAATGGACTTTGATTTTGATGCTGAAGATTTGAAAATAATTCCAATTTGGGTCAAGTTTCCAAATCTGTCGTTGGTATGCTGGAGTGCAAAAGCATTAAGCAAGATTGGGAGTGGAATGGGACAACCTATCTATGCTGATGCATGTACAAAGAATGCAAAAAGAGTTCCATATGCACGAATCCTCATCGAGATAGATGTGACAAAGGAGCTGCCAAATGTGATCAAGATAAGGGATCCAAAGGGCAGACTGATTGATCAGGAATTATGGTATGACTGAAAACCTACGTATTGTCCAAAGTGTATGCAGATTGGACATAATTGCCAAAAACAACAGGTTCAAGCAGGAATGGTGGAGAAGAAGATAGTACAGCAGCAACAGCCCACAGGCAAAAGACCAAAAATAGAATGGAAACCAGTAAATGGAACTAACAAGGTGCAGAGTGGAAATCAAAAGGAAATGCCAGAGAAGAACATTGAACAACAGACTACGGATAATGCAAGGATGGAAACAAGAGTGCCATGGCAGCAAGTCAAGAATAAATCAACTGCAAAAGGGCAGAAAGTGATAAATCCTAGGCAGCATATCACTGTGTTGAACTATTTCGACACCTTAATGAATGGAAGACAAGAACAAAGAACTAAGGAGGCAATATGTAGTTCAAGTGGAGGAGGGGGAGTAGAGATGATATCACAAAATCCTTCCAAGCAACTATGATAGTAGCATGGAATGTGAGGGAACTAAATAAGGTGTTTAAGCACAAGGAGCTAAAGGAGTTTTTGAAGGAAAATAAGGTGAAGATGATAGCAATTAAGTGAACACAGAGTTCATGAAACAAAAGCTGACCAAATCATAAATAAAATAATGCCGGGGTGGAGTTGGTGTCACAATGCCACAAATTCCTGTAAAGGCAGACTATGGGTAATATGGAATCCAAAGTCTATTAGCTTCACAGTAATAGAGAGTATTGCTCAAATTATTCATGGACAAGTCAAAATAGTGCACAGTAATAAAGAATTCCAGTTCACTGCAGTGTATGGTCTACATACAGTGCAAGATAGGAAAGATATGTGGAGTTCACTCAGGAACATAGAGAAACAAATCAAAGGAGCATGGTTGATGATGGGGGATTTCAATGCAGTTCTAGAGGTGGATGATAGAATGAATGGCAGAGAAATGCAAGATCATGAAACAAAAGATTTTAGGGAGTTACTGGAAGATTGCAGCCTAACAGAATTACCAACTATTGGGAAGTCATATACATGGACAAATAGCCATGTCTTTAGCAGAATAGATAGGGCAATCGTGAATGATCAATGGATAACTAGTATGCCTCTTGTACAAGCACATGTAATGGAGTCTCTTTTCTCTGACCACTCTCCAATAAGCATAGAAGTTGAAGATTATTGTGATAGTAAAAAGAGGCCTTTCAAGTTTTACAATTGCATGGTGGATCATTGATAAGTTAGGATTTTAACGTGTTTTATGCCCCTACATGCCTATGCTTTGATCATATATTATTACAAAATAGTCCTAAAAGGCTCACAAGTTGTGCTTGATCGCAGGTTTGATCGACAAAGTGACGAAATATCAAAGATCGACTCAAAAAGGAGTGAAACCTGCTCAAGTATCAAAGACAAAAAAATCTAAGGAAAGAAGGCCTGGTACGGACCGCGCAAAGTTGAATGCGGCCGCACTAGGTGGTTCAGAGAGTTGGTAAATCAGGATAGAGGCAAGCGGCCATGGTATCCGCGGTGAAGGCTCCGCGGCCGCACTACAGTTTTGTGCGGTCCGCGATCATGAGATTCAGAGATGAAAGTTTGCAAGCCAACGCCATGCGGTCCGCGGTCGTGATTGCGCGGACCGCGCCAGCTCCCTCCCCGGGTATTTTTATCCAGTTTTTCCAGCCTAGTATAAATAGAACATTTTACAATTTTTTAGGAAATGAGATATACCAGACAAGAGCTGCGCTCGTGAGTACGAATCTTGTAGCCATCTTTGGCACTTTTGCTTTACATTTACAATAGATTCTTGTAGTTTAATTTAGAAATTAATTAATATGCTTAGTTCTTCATCTATTTCTTTATTTTATTCTTCAAGCATGAGTAGCTAAACCCATTAGCTAGGGTTGTGGCTCAACCCTAGTGTGGGTAATTGATGGGTGTTGCCATCTAATGTTAGATTGACTATGGGTGTTTGCTATTTGGGTTGATTTTATGTTTTAATCTAGAATTGGTGGTTGCAAACACTGATTCAAACTTTGTGGGTTTAACTCTTCTTGAGAAAGAGAGTCTATGACCCCAAAATTGACCCAACAAAGAATTGGGATGGACTCATGAGAAATGATAGTCCCAATTAATGGGTTAAACCTCGAGAGAGTAATTACCCTACTTGAACCCTAGTTGCTTGGTCTAATTTGCCTACCTACTTGGTCTCGAGAGAGTCAATTGGGCAGAATCACTTCTCTACCGAGAGGTGTGAGAATGGGTAAAATTGTGCAACGGTTATAGCATAAGCCCCAATTATGTCAATCGAACCTTAGTAACATCTACTCGTCAATTAGCCACCTAGGTAGTGTCACGACCCTAGTGCCCTTCTTCCCATTAGATACAACTTAGCAATATTCTCGTAGCATAATTTAGTGTTAATCAATAGTTTTATAAAAATAGTTATAATTCAAAAACCCAAAAATATTTGAAGTGACATTAGGAGTACAAACACATCTCTAGGTTAGACAGACAATCCAACTCCACTACTAGCTCCCTGAGAAAATCGATCCTGACCCTCATATCGGGTAAAAGCTATTGCGACCCGCTCTTCCTACCTTAGTGTAGCGTCGAGTTGGAAGCTATCACTTTTTGGCGTCGTTGCTGGGGAGCTTACGGTGTTGACTATCTGTTTATTTTGTTTTGTGTTTTGCTTCTCTTTCCTTCTTGTTTACTAATTATGATTGTGTTGATCAATCAGGTACAAATGGCTCTTAATGCAAATGACCCTCTCGGCAATGTGATAGCGGGGGAGGAGGTAGAGGATCTAGAACAAGATGAGGTCTTACCTCAAGTTCTACGGAGAGGCTGAAATGCCAATATAAAGCAAATGAGAACAACAATATTATAGACCCTCCTCTTCCACCGTCGAGAGTGGCTCCCAGAGTTTTACCAAATCAAGGATACGCCAGTGCTATTGTTCCTCCTCGAATCCAGGCGGGGAATTTTCAAATCACGAATGTTATGTTGACCTTGCTCGAGCAAAGAGGGTATTTCAGCGCCTTTGATCAAAATGCCTACAAGCACTTGAAAGGGTTCATGGATACATGCTGGGGTAGCAAGCAGACAAACGTGTCCAAGGATGCATTGAGATTGAGGCTTTTCCCGTTCTCTCTTCGGGGTAAAGCATTGGATTGGTTAGAAAGGCTCCCCAATCATTCTATTACAACATGGGATGAATTGGCAGACAAATTTATTGCCAAGTCCTTTTCTCCAAGTCATATGGCGGCTCTTCGGGATAAAATTCTGGCCTTCAAGCAAGAGCTTACGGAACCTTTGCACGAGATATGGGAAAGATATAGAACAATGGTGAAAGAGTGCCCTAATAACGACATGACTGAGGCTATGATTCAACAAACCTTTTATCGGGGCATCAACTGGCCCAATTGGCCGGAAGGAACTTTATGAAACTTTCTTACCAAGAGGCATGTGATGTACTTGATGAAATGGCCTACACCTCTTCGGCATGGAACAGCTTAGCAAATGTGCCCCAAGTGACCCCACGGTCATCCATTTGCACAAGGAATTGCACGATCATGGCCAAGCTATTGCCGAGCTTACAACAACTATGAATCAATTGGCAAGGGCACAATTGCAGCTAGTCCAAAACCCACACCAAGTCAATGCAATGGAAGGTATTTCTATGTTGAAAAGGAGGCAAAGAGGGCAACAACCCCAAGGTAATTGTGAACAATATGACAACAAGAATGATGGTGGTGGTTATTCAAATGAGTGTTATGATGATCAAAGCAAAGAAGTCCAATATGTTAATAACTACCAAGGGAATAGAGGCAACTCTTCGAATCAACAATGGCATTCTCAAGGAAATTGGGGCAATCAACAACAAGGCGGAGGTAATTGGAATAACAACAATCAACAACAAGGTGGTGTCAATTAGAATAATAACAACCAAAACAACAATTGGGGTAATCAAAGCAACCAAGGGAATTGGAATGGTAATAACAATAATTGGGGCAACAACAACAATCAAGGCGGGTGAAACAACAATGGAAACTAAGGCAATAGGGGGATGGGTTTTCAAAGGCCCCCAATGTATCAACAACCGAGCAATCCACCTCCTTTCCCTTCTCAAGGTCCTAGTTCTTCCGGAGGTGATATGGGAAGAACTGAAAGCATGTTCGAGCAAATGATGAAAAAGAACTAAGATTTCGATGCCCAATTGGCTTCTCATAATACATCTATCCGGAACTTGGAGGTGCAATTAGGCCAAATCTCTCAAGCGTTGAATACTCGTCCCAAGGGTGCTCTACCAAGTGATACGATAGTGAACCCGAAGGATGGGAATAATAATCATGTGATGGCGGTTACAACAAGAAGTGGGAGAGGCGGTGATGTGAATGCCTCAAAGCAAAAGCAAGTTGTAGATGAAGATGTTGAGTTGCGGGATGATGATGTACCTTTGATTATTGATGATGTGGTTAATCAAAATGTGAATAATGATGTGCGGATTGATATTGATGATGAAACCGAGGTAGAGACTCAAGATGTCGTGAACCCGTCTAGGGAAGACGTGATTGACATGCCCGAGCCGGTTGTACCAAAGGCCAAGGCACCTTTGCCTAGGCCACCTCCACCTGATCCTCAACCGTTAGCAAAGCAAAAGAGTGACAATCAATTCAAAAAGTTCATTGACATGATGAAGAGCCTCAGAATCAATGTGCCTTTAGTGGAGGCACTTGAGCAAATGCCGGGGTATGCTAAGTTCATGAAAGATTTGGTAACAAAGAAGAGGTCGATGGAGTGTGAAACAATTAAAATGACTCATCAAGTGAGTGCCATTGTGCATTCAATGGCACCCAAGCTTGAGGATCCCGGGGCTTTTATTATCCCTTGTACTATCGGAAGTGCGGATTTTGCCAAGGCCCTTTGTGACGTGGGGGCTAGCATAAATTTGATGCCATACTCGGTCTTCAAAACTTTGGGAATTGGACAACCTCGACCTACCTCAATGAGACTTCAAATGGCGGATCGATCGATGAAGCGACCTTTGGGCATAATTGATGATGTACTTGTCCGGGTGGATAAGTTTATATTGCCGGTCGACTTTGTCATATTGGATTATGAGGTGGACTTTGAAGTGCCGATTATTCTTGGTAGACCTTTCCTAACTATGGGGAAGGTATTGGTTGATGTTGAAGCGGGCGAGCTAACTTTTCGAGTGGTGGATGAGAAGGTGGCATTCCATGTTTGCAAATCAATGAGACAACCCAATAGCACGGAGGCGTGTTCATTTGTGGACATTGTCACAGCTGTGATAGTGGATGACACAAGTTCCATGATCCATGTTGAAGATTCCCTTGAGGCCATGCTTCTTAATATGGATGTCAATGAAGTTGCTAGTAGAGTGGAGTGTGTGAATGCATTACATGGTATGGGTTCATATTCATATGACCTAGGAGGCTATCTTTGGATCTTGAAAACCGCAAAACTCCACCAATAAAGCTATCAATTGAGGAGCCACCGGTGTTGGAGTTGAAGCCACTTCCTCCATACCTCAGGTATGAATTCTTGGGTTCAAATTCTACTTTACCTGTTATTCTTTCTTCTTCCCTTACTAACGTGCAGGTTGAGGCCACCTTGGCGGTTCTTCAAAAGCGTAAAAGGGCAATCGGATGGACTCTAGCTGATAATCGGAGAATAAGCCCCGCATTTTGCATGCACAAAATCATCTTGGAGGAGGATGAAAAGCCTTCCTTGGAGCATCAAAGAAGACTAAATAAGGCGATGCAAGAGGTGGTGAAGAAAGAGGTTATCAAGTGGCTAGATGCTGGGGTGGTTTATCCTTTTTCTGATAGTTCGTGGACTTCTCCGGTGCAATGTGTGCCGAAAAAGGGTGGTATGACTGTGGTGACCAATGACAACAATGAGCTCATTCCTGCTAGAACGGTCATCGGGTGGAGAGTTTGTATGGATTATCGAAAGCTGAACAAGGTGACTAGAAAAGATCATGTCCCATTGCCATGCCCTGACCAAATGCTTGATCGTCTTGTGGGGCGGGCTTTCTATTGCTTTCTGGATGGTTACTCGGGGTACAATCAAATTCTAATTGCCCCGGAGGACCAAGAGAAGACCACTTTTACATGTCCTTATGGCACATTTGCTTTCTCTAGAATGCCATTTGGATTATGTAATGCTCTGGCAACCTTCCAACGTTGCATGATGGCTATTTTCACCGACATGGTGGAGGATATCTTGGAGGTCTTCATGGATGATTTTAGCGTGGTTGGGGATTCTTTTGAGGAGTGCTTGGTAAACTTGGATAGAGTGTTGGCCCGATGTGAAGACACCAACCTTGTTCTCAATTGGGAAAAATGTCATTTTATGGTGGAAGAAGGTATAGTGTTGGGTCACAAGATCTCAAAGCGAGGAATTAAAGTTGAGAAGGCCAAGATTGAGGTTATTTCGAGTCTTCCCCCTACTTCTGTCAAAGGGGTGATGAGTTTCCTTGGGCACGCGGGTTTTTATCGGAGGTTCATAAAGGATTTTTCTAAAGTGGTATACCCTTTGTGCAAGATGCTCGAGAAAGATGCAAAGTTCTTGTTCGATGAGAGTTGTATGCAAGAATTCGAGCTACTCAAGCTCAAATTGACTTCTACCCCCATCATCACCGCACCAAATTGGAGCTTACCTTTTGAGCTCATGTGTGATGCTAGTGACGTTGCGGTTGGGGATGTTTTGGGCCAAAGAATCAACAAGATGTTTCATCCGGTGTACTACGTAAGCAAGACCATGAATGAGGCTCAAAAAAACTATACAGTCACCAAGAAAGAATTATTGGCTATTGTGTTTGCTATGGAAAAGTTCGAAAGTTATAGTGCACACCGATCATGCCACCCTTAGGTATTTGATAACCAAGAAAGACTCTAAGGCAAGATTGATGAGATGGGTGTTACTTCTTCAAGAGTTTGATCTAGAAATTATTGACCGGAAAGGTAGTGAGAATAAAGTGGCGGACCACTTATCCCGTTTGGAGGAGGAGGGAAGGCCTTGTGACGGCCCTGAGATCAATGATTCATTTTCCGATGAACAACTCCTTGCGGTGTCAATGAAGGATATGTCATGGTTTGCCGATGTTGCCAATTACCTTGTGACCAGAATAATCCCGTGTGAGCTCTCTTCTAACAAAAGGTAGAAGCTCAAGTAGGATAGTTTGGATTTCTATTGGGATGAGCCATACTTGTTCAAGATTTGCACGGATGGTGTGATTCGTATATATGTCCCGGAGGAAGAACAATTGAGTATACTAGAGGCTTGCCATTCTTCACCCTATGGTGGACACCATGGTGGGGTGAGGACCACATCGAAGGTTCTTACTTGTGGATTCTATTGGCCCGCCTTGTTCAAAGATGCGGACGATTTGGTGAAGAGATGTGATGAGTGCCAAAGAGCGGGCGAAATTTCAAAAAGGGATTAGATGTCCCTCAATACAATTCTTGAAGTGGATATCTTTGATGTTTGGGGCATCGATTTCATGGGTCCATTTGTTAGCTCTTGTGGGAATACTTACATTCTCGTGGCGGTTGATTATATCTCAAAGTGGGTTGAATCCGTGGCTTTGCCTAATAATGAAGCCCAGAGTGTTGTTGCATTTCTTAAAAAGAACATCTTCACAAGGTTTGGCACTCCTCGTGCTATCATTAGTGATGGGGGGTCTCACTTTTGCAACAAGGCTTTTGACACGTTGCTTTCTAAGTACAGTGTCAATCATAAGGTTTCGACCCCCTATCATCCTCAAGCTAGTGGCCAAGTGAAAGTCTCCAACAGAGAAATTAAGAGTATCTTGTCTAAAACTATCAATGCTAATAGGACCGATTGGTCAAAAAAGTTGGATGACGCACTTTGGGCTTATCGGATAGCTTACAAAACTCCGTTTGGTATGTCACCGTATCGGTTGGTGTTTGGGAAATCTTGTAATCTTCTGGTGGAATTAGAGCACAAGGCCATGTGGGCATTGAGGAAGTTGAACTTAGAATGGGATGTTGCGGCAAATCTTCGGGTTGAACAACTTAATGAGCTCGATGAGTTTAGATTCCATGCCTACTCCAGCTCGTCCTTGTACAAGGACAAAATGAAGTACCTTCACGACAAATATGATCGGGGTAAGGAGTTCAAGGTTGGAGATATGGTTCTCTTGTTCAATTTCCAGTTACGTTTGTTTCCGGGTAAGCTCAAGTCAAAGTGGAGTGGGTCTTTTGAAGTTGTGTTCGTGGGTCAAATGGGTTCATGTGTACTATACTAAAGGGAGATAGCCTTGGACAGTGGAAGCAAAATAAGCATCGTGGATGATGAAGAAGATTTTACATGCAGCAAAGTATATAACTGAAGCAGGATTAGAGATAGAAAAGGTTCTGATGGCTGAAACATATTCTATTAGCAACATGTATAATCAATTACGAGGAGACTTTACAAATGAAAGTGTAAGCTGGAAAAGACTGATTTGCAACAATAAAGGGTGCCCAAAATGGATCTTCATTATGTATCTAGCACTACATGAGAGATTATCTACCAAAGACAGAATGAGCAAATGGGGGATACAAGTAGAGCAAACTTGTCCATTGTGTGAGCAAGAGTTGGAGAGCCATCATCATCTCTTCTTCTCCTGCAAGTACTCCACAGATATATGGAGTAAGGTACTAACATGGTTGGGAATAACAAGACAAGTGTATAGCTGGGAAGATGAAGTTGAATGGGCCACAAGAAATGTAACTGGAAAGGGAGCTAAAGCATAACTATACAGGTTGAGCATGGTTGGTGTAGTATATAATGTATGGATTGAAAGGAACTGCAGAATTTTTCAACAAGTAAATAGAGGAAGTGGGGATATCGCAAGGCAGATTATACATGAAGTCCATTGTCGAGGAAGTATACATAGCAGTCTGAAGAAAGAGCTACAATATAAATTTTTTACCCATAGCTAAGTTGAAGATAGGTGTTTAGAAATGATGTACTAATTTTGGGGCCATATGTCCAAACTTAACGTTTGCTTCTGATTATACATGTAAATATTTGCAAGTGGTAATAAAAAGTTTCTTAATTACCAAAAAAAAAATCTCATCGTCTATTTATTTTATTGTCAGTAGTCATACTTTACGTATATTTAAATGTGTCAAAAGTTTTCGTTTCCTTCTTAAACTATGAGTTATTAAGGTGACGGAAAAAGAAATTTGTTCAACATGCAAAGTCTGACTTATTACAATGACCGAAATGGAAATACATGTCCATCATGAATACATATTCAATCAGTCATTTGAGTACTTTAAGGGGTCGTTTGGTATGAGGTATAAGAAGGTATAAGAGTAATATTCTGTTTGGTTAGCAAATCAGGTATAAGTTATCCCGGTGTTAATTTTAACACCGGGATAACTTATACCTTATAGAAGGTGGGGTAATTAGCACCGGAATAACTTATACCTTCTTCTTAGAAATTATGCAATAGTCATTCTTAAACAACGTACCAAACAATGAATAAACAATAATCACATCATAGCTTATACCAATATAACTTATACCGACATAACTTATACCGATATAAATTATATTCCAAACGGACTCCTTAATAGTTTAAATCAAAAATAATCCTAGGATAAAAATTTAGTACCGCCTTATCCCTTGTTGGTTACTTATCCTAGGATAAGTTATCCCATGATTTAAAATAGTACCGGGATAACTTATACTTTTCAGTGAAATAGCAATCCTAGGATAAGTTATCACAAGATAAAGTAGTGCAATTGGCAATCCCCAAGATTAATACAGCATATCAAACAGTCAATAAGAAATAATACCACGATAACTAATCCCAGCATAACCCGTCTTCAAACCAAACGACCCCTAAAGGCCATAAAAGGACATGAAGTTTGAGGCACTTGAGATGCTAAATAAAGGAAGGAAGGTGCCTACAAATAAGCTGAAGATGTTGACTGTCGACGCCCCCTTTTTCTACGGGTCGAAATTGGGTATACGACATTGGAAGGACAACTCTATTCCCTTTCGAGAATTGGGTTTAGAAGTTGAAGAGTCGCCACCTAATGATTATAGTGCATTAGGACACTTTTTAGAAGAGTTTGAGATGAAGAGACCAGAGATTAGGGTAAGGGCTAGAAATTATCCCGAGGGAAAGGTGTTAGGCACCCCTCAAGATCCACAAGTGTGGTTCCCGGCCATGCTACAATTGTGACTTTAAAAAGACAAATAGAAAAATAAAGCAAAGGGCTTCACATAGTTTTGCAAACAAGTTTAAAAGTTGAAGAAGTAGAGAGTTTAGGAAATTAGTTATAAAAGAAAACTTAAAAATTAACAAGTAAATGGGAAAGGGGTCCTAGGTTTACCGATAATATGGATCACATCAACGCAATATCCAGCAATCACTCCTCAGAAGAGGGGTCGCATATGATATTAGCGCACCGGTCATCATATCCATATTCTACTCTTTCCACCCCGTTAAGGTATTAAAGCGCGAAAAGTTTCATTACTTATTGCATGCTAGTACCCGTCCCAATCCTATCAGTCATTTAGGACTACTAATCCTAAAGGAAAAGGGATTTGGGGCCTTTTGAGAGTTTCAAAGGACAAAATACTAAGGCGTCAATCAAAACACATAATATAAGTAAAAGTGGAGGCAGATAAGCAAGTAAGGCTAAGTAAACCTCCTTAAATCAGATAAGCCATAGAGTTTAGCATGTCTTGCATGTACTGGTTTGGTCTTTAAAAAATTAAAGTGATAAGCGGACTGATTCAACACGTACTTTTAGACAGGAAGTCCGCATTAGGCTCACTCGAATGCGGTTGTCAAAGACTGAGCCACTTTAATTAGTCAACTTTACCTTAAGTGTGGGACAGAACTACTGATTGTAAAGGAGTTGCAGAATAAGATAAGTTTCAGAAAAGATTGCAGACTTAATACATAGAAAATGGTTTAAAACGAGTTTCAGAAAACATACTTGTTTAAGAAAAAGAGTTGTCGAGTTTTAACAAAAGAACTGAATTGCAGACTGATTCAAAAGGTTTATCAGATA
Source organism: Nicotiana tabacum (assembly GCF_000715075.1). Taxonomy (NCBI): domain Eukaryota; kingdom Viridiplantae; phylum Streptophyta; class Magnoliopsida; order Solanales; family Solanaceae; genus Nicotiana; species Nicotiana tabacum. Next base: position 1,932,262 of record NC_134088.1, read on the forward strand.
AGTATAAAGAAGTGAATTCAGATTGATTTGGAAAAAATAGTTTGTCAAATTATCAGGAAAGCAGTAAGTTTTCAGAAAATATGCACTGGTTTGAGAATATTTATCAAGAAGGAAAAAGATGCACTTATTTGGTTGCAAGAAAAGTTTTAAGGGTTCAGAAAACGTGCAGAAAGTCGCTTGTTTTAGCAAAAAGGGTCAGTACTGTTCTAGACGAGTGAAACAATTCTGATTTGAAGTTCCTATAGGTATGATCTTTACGAGTTACTGATTTTAATACCTTTCAAATGTTAACAACCTTATAAACATGATATCTATATGCTGATTTATCATTAATCCTAACAGTTTGCCTAATGTCATTATAAATGCAGAAATGCAAATCCCTATAGGCATGGTATCTATATGCATAGTTGCAGAAATCAGAAAGTTAGATCCTATAGGCATGGTTTCTACTTGTGAGATTGCATAGATTAACAGTAAAAGTCATATAGCATGGTTTCTACCCTTTTGTGCATAAAAGTAAATCTCCTCCCTTTTTCACTAGATCCCCGAGTTTATACAAATTATTACAAACCAGAAAAATAAGACAGAAATAAAAATACATCAGAAATTACAGCTACATCCGAGCAGCCTAATTCAGACTTAGTATCTAACAATATGAGATTGAACCACTTCCGAGATCCAGATTTTCAAAGCTTTTTCTTATCTAAGGTGTTTCAGAGATCCAAGGAGTTTCAATAACTCCAGGCAGTGCTTACACCCAATATATTAATTAGAAAGAGTTATAGTGCAGTATGGAAGGGCCAACCCTCAGGTGTCCAAGTTCAGAGGGAGTTCAGGAGGTCCCAAGGCAAGGCTCACAAGAGAGGGGCAGAACTTAGTTTCTAAGAATGAGTGTAAGTGCAAGAGGGGGGTTAGGGAGTGACATGGCAGGCTGGTGGTCATGCCTAGCCATAAGATAGGCTGGCACACCCCTGACCAGGCCTGTTCAGCCAACAAAGAAGAGCACAGACCTATTGAAGGTCAGTACTATGGTCTGGACAGTGATTAGGACACTGCCAGACCAAAGTCTTAGGCTCAGAATACACATAAAGGGAAAGGGGAATGGGAATTGAAAGAGTTTAGGACTCAGGGAGTCCAGTCCATATACATGAACAACAATATCAAGTGTTGTCATGTTTTCTGAACCATAACTCAACATACAAAGGGTTTAGGGATAGGGATTCATATAGGAGCAGGAATAAACAGACTTGCAAAAAGCAATAAAATAAACAAAGAGAAGACTGAAGCATAAACACATAAGAGAGAGACAGAATTTAAACAAGAAGAGACATACCAGTTGCAGAAAAAGTAAGCAAAGAGAAAAGCAGGATTTCTTTCAGCCAAGCCACAATCAGAGAAGAAAGCTTTAAGCTTGTGAGTTCAGAGAACTCGAATGTTTAAGAAATTCTAAGTGTATTTGAGAGAAGTAGTGACTTGTTCTGTTAGAACTTGTTCTTGAAAGAGAAAAAGGTACATGTGTTTATAGCTTTGAAAATGAGTAGAAAACAAGGTAACAAATAAGGTTTCAACACAAACATGGAAATAATCACAGCCAAAATTAATTAACATAGGTTTTTCCCTTTAATCAAGGGATTACTGCTCAACGGACATTAACCGGATTAACATAAGGAAAGAAGATCAATTTGTAAGCAGAATGATTGTTTCCATAATAGGAGCAGTAAAACCATATAGTAAGGGATTAAGTCTAAATACAGGAGTGTACTTATTTTCGGAAAGGATCTGGTAAGGCCAAACAAAGAGAGAGAATCAATTAACCCTTAACGGACGAGTAAAAAATCAGAATTTCATAAGGAAAAGTTTTGAAAATCAATCACGAGTTTGAAAATCAATCACAGAAGGGACTCAATATATAAATGAAGTGCACAAGTAATAGACATGTGAGGCCAATCTATGGCAAAAAGAAACAACATACAGTAATAGCGTGATAGTCACGTAGGTCAAATTTCATTGGCTTAGTAATAGAGAAAATATCAGAAGCATGCAAAAGTTAGGTGAAAACCTTTCTGAAAACATAGTCGAGTTTGACAAATAGCAAGAACTAAGAACAAAGGAATCACATAAAGAAAACGAGATGCTGAAGTAAAGGAATCAAACAGAGCAATTTCAAACAGGCGAGTTGCACAAACAAACTCAAGAACTCGAACAGACCCCAAAGAACTAGGTTTTTCGAAATCAATAGAGTTTAGAGGCGATAAGCAAGTGAAACAAATAAACAGTCTCAGAATCTCAAATAAAACCCCAAAAAATTAGGGTTTTCAATACTAATTTGGTGTAAACGAAGTAAATCAAACAGATAGACTCGAAAACTCAAACAAATCTCCAAAAATTAGGTTTTCAACACCAGTCAAACTTAGAGATGATAAGCAGATGAATCGAACAAAATATTACAAACAGACTCAGAAACCCTAGTTTGAAATCAAAAGATTTGGAAAAGTTAATTTGGGGAAAACGCATAAAACATCAAATATGGCACAAATCAAGCACAGATCTAAACAAATAAATGAAAAATAACCTCGAATAGGCTAGGGTTTCTGAGAACCCTAGAAATGAGAAAGGCTTGGAAGAAACAAGATCAGATCTAGAGTCGATAAGGTCGGAATCAGGCTTAGGAGGCTAAGACACGCCGGAGATGGCTGAAAACCTCAAATCGACGAAGGTCTGGGCAAAGACCCTTGAAGTATGGCCTTGAAACTTTAGGTATCAAGCACGTGAGAGTAGTAGGGGGTGAGTATAGGTCGTCCATGGTCAGAACAGCCATAGATTCCGGTGGATTTGGAGTTGGAGGTGGCAGAGAGCGATTAGGGTTTCGAGAGAGATCGAGAGCATTTGAGAGAAGAGAGGAGTTAGAGGCGGCGCTTCTGAAAGAATGGGGTAGGGTTTAGGGGTCGTTTGGAATTAAAAAGGAAAGAAGAGATCTGGGCCGTTGATAAAAAATGATCAATGACTCAGATATTTTAAAAAAAGAAACGGGCGGGTTTGGCAATTGGATCAGCTAATTGGGTTGAAATTGATTTGGGGGTTGGGATTGGGATGCAAATTGGATTGTAATTGAAATGTAATTGGGGCTAAATTTTAAATAGCCATTTTTCCCATTTTATTTTATTAAAAATAGTAAAAGTTTTTTTCTGAAACCAATTGAAGGTACTAAATTAATAAATAATATACAAATATTAAATTAAAAATGCTGGAAGTAATTTTATAATTATAAAATGTTGTAAATCATAAATTAGGGTATAATTGCAATTACATACAATTTAGCTTTAAAAATGCCAAATAAATTTGTAAAATATGCAAAAATTACCTTAATTATATTTTGGTGTAAATATGAGGATAAAATAAGTTATTCACCAAAATTGATGATTTTGGAAATAATTATGGATTTCGTACTGCTAAAATAGACAATAAATTGATTTTAAAAATCTTTAAGAGTTACGAAAATACCAAAACTCTTGGGGCATGCTTATATATGCATGTACATGCTATTTTGAAAGTATTTTGTATAGAAATACATAGGGAAAATTGGGTATCAACAGCTGCCCCTCTTTACCCGAGGAGGATGAAAGAGTTGTCGGGTAAAGATATGATGGCCAATTTTGACCGAAAGAAACGATCTGAAAAGTTTTGACCGAGATCTGGTTCCTGAGCTGCCTACATATCCCTGGTCTTACAGGAATCAGGCCATGTGTAGTTCAGGATCCATCGACGGGATATGCCGATGGAAATTTGAAACGGACGAACGCGATGTTTAGATTGAGAGAGGTTTCTGAAAATCGATAGGCTGCGGGAACCGGAGCGAAATCGCTCCTGATGAGACGGTCGTTGCTAACCGATTTACCTGAAAATGAGCAATACGAACATATATTGTGCATAAATTTAAACGTGATGCAAATTCCCATTGAACCATGAATGCTGTCTTTGGACGGTTAGGATGACGTCCTTGGACCATGACTTCCCGGGCTATGAAGAGCGTAAATAAAAATTTGCAGGACATGAAATGATGTTCTCGGGCCATGTAGATGATGCCTCCGAACTATGATGCCTTTGAATAATGATATGCAAAAAACAAAATGGGGTCCTCAGGCCATGGCATGGCATTCTCGGGCTATGCAAATGGTGCCTCCGAACAATGACGCGTTTGGACAATTTGGCGATCTTTCAACCCATGAAATGCAGAAGGTGGCGATCTTTCAGCCCATGAAATGTAGGATTTGGCGATATTTCAGCCGATGCAAGACGTAAATAAAAGGTGGCGATATTTCAGCCCATGAAATGGAGACAATGCTTAGTCTCGGAAGGCAGAAAGGTAACCTTATGCAAATGATGAGAAATGCAGGATGGAGACAATGTTTAGTCTCGGAAGGCAGAAAGATAGCCTTATGCAAATGATGAGAAATGCAGGATGGAGACAATGCTTAGTCTCGGGAAGCAGAAAGGTAGCCTTATGCAATGCAAAGATATGCAGATGAAGGTAGAGCTTAACCTCGAAAGGCAGAAAAGTAGCCTTATGCAGTGCAAGAATGTAAAAGGACGATTAGTAGTAAGATCTCTTAGCTGATAGCCAATTATGACAATATGACTGCTGAGGAGATTCTGTACAAATAGCAATTACGGGCACGTGATGGTTCTGAGAAGTTGCATTCTTGGGAAAGTGTGAGTGCATAAAATATCTAATGATATTGCGAATTTAGTGCATGCATCCAAAGAAAAATCGTGAGTTTTGTAAGGGGAAAAGGTTAGTTCATCTTCCCCGGGATCTTGACGTTGTGTGTCATTGGGGTAGCATCGCTAAACAACAGCAATCCGGATAATAGTTATGCATGATTTAGTAAATATAACGTAAGTATATAATCGAAAATAGTTTTCTTTAGATGAACCAACGACTGCAACGTGGTTCAAGACATTGCAACCTCTTTCGCTCCGGAATTTTTGATGGTCCTCCTCAAAATTCTGCTCCAGTTTGCTGAGCGGACATTTCTGACGGCTGTGCTGAGTGACCAAATAAATCATCTTCGGAATTTTAAGGGTCCTCCTCAAAATTCTGCCCCAGTCTACTGGGCTGGCGCTTCTAGCGATGCATGGACTAAAATCAACTTCGAAATTTTGAGGGTCCTCCTCAAAATTCTGCCCCAGTTCCAATAGCGGGGAAAAATGAAATTTTTATTAAATTGTGACCGACCCATAGGGCTGCCTACGTATCCCCTCTTAAACGAGAATTAGGTTAGGCATAGTTCAAATTACATCATAGAGGGAATCATCAGTGGTTACACATAATATCGTTTTACTGCATCTGAATTGATCGGCTTTGGCTAGACTTCTTCGTCCATTTCTGCAAGAATAAGGGCTCCTCCAATTAGAACCCGGTGAACCATGTACGGACCCTGCCAATTGGGAGAGAACTTCCCCCTGGATTCATCTTGATGTGGGAATATTTTCTTCAACACTAGCTGCCCCGGTGTAAACTTCCTTGGCTTAACTCTTTTGTTGAAGGCTCTGGACATTTTGTTCTGATACAACTGACCATGGCAAACTGCATTCATCCTTTTCAGATCTATAAGGGCTACCTTCTCGTAGCGACCTTTTACCCATTCTGCATCATCCAACTCTACTTCTTGTATGATCTTTAAGGAGGGAATTTCTACCTCGGCAGGGATGACCGCCTCTGTACTATAAACTAGCATGTAGGGAGTTGCTCCGGTCGATGTGCGGACTGTGGTGCGGTATCCCAATAAGGCGAATGACAATTTCTCATGCCATTGTTTGTGCCTTTCGACCATCTTCCTTAGTATCTTCTTGACATTCTTGTTGGCTGTCTCCACAGCTCTATTCATCTAAGTCCTGTAGGCTGTAGAGTTCTTGTGTTTGATCTTGAATGTTTCACACATTGCTTTCATCAAGTCGCTGTTGAGATTGGAACCATTATCGGTGATGATTGATTCCGGAATTCCGAACCGACAAACAATGCGGTCACGGACGAAATCTGCCACAACCTTCTTAGTAACTGCCTTGTATGATGCTTCTTCAACCCATTTGGTAAAATAATCTATTGCCACTAAGATGAACTTGTGCCCATTTGATGCGGTAGGCTCGATAGGTCTGATAACATCCATTCCCCAAGCGACGAATGGCCATGGTGAGCTTGTCGCAGTAAGCTCGTTTGGAGGCACCTTTATCATATTTGCATGTATCTGATAGCAATGGCATTTGCGAACATTCTGGATACAGTTTGTTTCCATAGTCATCCAAAAATACCCTGCTCGGAGTATCTTCTTTGCTAAGACAAAACCGTTCATGTGTGGCCCGCAGGTCCCTGCATGCACTTCGTCTAATAGCCTGGATGCTTCTTTTGCGTTGACACACCTTAGTAAACCCAAATCGGGAGTCCTCCTGTATAGGATTCCTCCACTATGAAAGAAGTTGCTGGATAACCTACAAAGTGTACGCTTCTGAGTAGCGTTGGCAAGTTCTGGATATTCCCCTGTTGTCAAGTACTCCTTGATGTCATGGAACCATGGCTTTCCATCCGCTTCTTCCTCAACGTGGGCGCAATAAGCTGGCTGATCATGAATCTTTACTGGGATAGGATCAATGAAATTTGTATCTGGATGCTGGATCATGGACGATAAAGTAGCTAATGCATCAGCAAACTCGTTCTGGACTCTGGGGACGTACTGAAATTCTATTTTTGTGAACCTTTTCCTCAACTCCTGTATGTGATGCAAGTAGGGAAGTATCTTAGAGTTCTTGGTTGCCCACTCTTCTCAAACCTGATGTCTGAGCAAGTCTGAATCCCCCATCACTAGCAACTCCTGAACGTTCATGTCAATGGCCATTTTGAGCCCCAAGATGCAGGCTCCATATTCGGCCATATTATTGGTGCAAGGGAACCTGAGCTTGGCGGATACCGGGTAGTGATGGCCGGTTTCTGATACTAGGACTGCTCCTATGCCAACTCCATTGAAATTTGCAGCTCTGTCGAAAAACAACCTCCAACCATCATAGGATCCTGCAATATCTTCTCCTACGAAAAATACCTCTTCATCGGGAAAATACATTTTTAGGGGCTCGTATTCTCCGTCCACGGGATTCTCGGCGAGATGATCCACCAAGGCTTGCCCTTTGATTGCTTTCTAGGTCACGTAAACAATGTAGAATTCACTTAGCAAGATTTGCCACTTGGTGAGCTTGCCAGTGGGCATTGGTTTCTGGAAGATATACTTTAGAGGGTCCATCATGGATATGAGATAAGTAGTGTAAGCACAGAAGTAATGCCTCAACTTCTACGTGACCCAAGTCAGAGCACATCAAGTGCATTCTAAAAGAGAATACCGTGCCTCGTACGGTGTGAACTTCTTACTGAGATAGTAGATGACCTGCTCCTTTCTCCCTGTTTCATCATGTTGTCCCAGAACACAATCGAATGCTCCATCCAATACCGCAAGGTAAAGCAATAGGGGTCTTCCTGGCTCAGGCGGAACCAAGACCGGCGGCGTTGACAAGTATTCCTTAATTCTGTCAAAAGCTTTCTAACAATCATCAGTCTACTTGGTGGTAGCGTCCTTTTTCAACATTTTAAAGATAGGTTCACAAATGACCGTGGATTGAGCTATGAACCGGCTGATATAGTTGAGTCTCCCCAGGAAACTCATCACGTCCTTCTTGTTCTTTGGCGGCGGCAATTCTTGGATAGCTTTGACCTTTGATGGATCCAATTCTATTCCTCGACGACTCACGATGAAACCCAATAATTTTCCAGTAGGAACCCCGAATGCACACTTGGCGGGATTCAATTTCAGATTGTACCTCTTCAGTCTATTGAAGAACTTTCTTAGGTCTTCCATGTGATCCCTGGCTTTCTTGGAGTTGATGATGACGTCATCAACATATACCTCGATCTCCTTGTGTATCATGTCATGAAAGATGGTAGTCATGGCTCTCATGTAGGTGGCGAATGGCATCATTTTGTAATAGTACATCCCCCAAGGCGTGATGAAAGCTGTTTTCTCTGCATCTTCCTCGTCCATCCATATCTAATGATACCCAGCGAAACAATCAATGAAAGACTGTAACTCATGCTTGGCGCAGTTGTCAATTAGAATGTGTATGTTTGGCAAGGGGAAGTCGTCTTTGGGACTGGCCCGATTAAGATCCTGGTAGTCAATACAAACCCTAACTTTCCCATCCTTTTTTGGCACAGACACGATGTTGGCTAACCATGTCGGATACTCTACTACCCTGAGAACCTTGGCTTTGACTTGCTTGGTAACCTCTTCTTTGATTTTTAAACTCATGTCGGGTTTGAATTTCCTGAGCTTCTGCTTTACCGGCGGACATGTTGGATCTGTTGGCAGTTTGTGAGCTACAATGGATGTGTTGAGACCAGTTATATCATCATATGACCAGGCAAATATGTCTTCATATTTCTTTAGGAACTCCGTGTACTCTTTCTTTTCTGATGGTGACAGGTGAATACTGATGCGCGTTTCTTTGACATTCTATGTATCTCCCAGATTAACGACCTCAGTTTCGTCCAAGTTAGACTTAGGCCTATTTTCAAAATTCTCAACCCCTCTGACGACCTCTTCTGGTATATCATCCTCTTCTGAATCCGTATTCGTTTGTTGCGTTGCCTTGTTGCAAGTCACAATCGTTGGTTCATCGTCAAGGCAAGTAATAGTAATGCTGTGTAAAATAAAGAGAATGATGGAAAAATAATAAGAGAGAGATATGTATTAAACAGTAATGCTTCGATTGAATTCATAATTGTTTTGAATATCAGAGCTCTTTTCAAAATTAAAAGACAATGCGGAATAAAATCAGCTAGTAAAAGGTAAAAATGTGATGCATGGTGCTTTTGTTTAGCCTTGCTACCCCGAAGTTTTACGGGCCCTGATGGTTCTGATTGACCAATTGCTGAGGCGCTATCCTCGATTTACAACTTGTATAGAAGGGTCTTCCTCCCCTTCCTCCTTGAAAATAACACAGCAGTCCATATCATTATCCTTCAGGAACAGATTCTTCACGGATGCCAATGCTTTATCTTCCTCCGACCCATATATAGTATCTGCCGGCTGGAAAGTCTGCTCCATGTGAGGTATCGGATGCTCTAGTGGGTAGTAGGGACCGCGCCATGGTGGCGACCAGTGATTGAACTCCTCCCAAGTGTACTCATATCCCAAACCAAATGTAGTACCATGTTTCTTCAGCTTCATGGGTTTGGCGATTCCTTGGAGGTTTTTGCCGAGTCCCTTTCCAGGTTCATATCCACACCAATTCAGGATACTTTCAATCTTGTTATCCTACCATTTATCTTTGTCTACAGCGTTGACTCTTTCAATGTGGTGGTATGTTTCTCCGCCTATTCTCCTTCTGCCTCCAATCATCGGGATGGTCTGGCAACTATATATGGGGTTGCTACCATCGCCATGAATAATCACCTCTTGGTGATTCCATTCGAACTTCACTGCCTGATGCAGGGTCGATGCTACAGCTCCAGCGGTGTGGATCCATGGTCGTCCCAACAACAAATTGTAGGATGCTGGGACATCTATCACTTGAAAGTCAACGTCGAACCAGGTTGGACCCATTTGCTAACATAGGCTGGTCTCTCCGATAGTAGACCTTTGGGACCCATCGAAGGCTTTGATATTGATAGCCCCATCTTTGATCTCATGCAGGCTCTTTCCCAATGTTCTGAGAGTTATCAACGGACAGATGTTGTGGCTGGAGCCTCCATCGATCAAGACTCTAGTGATGAAGTAATCCTTGCATTGCACGGTGATGTGCAGGGCCATGTTATGACTCAATCCTTCCAGCGGCAGCTCATCTTCGTGGAAGGTGATTTTGTGGCTTTCCAGTATTTGTCCTACCATATTTGTCATTTCGCCTCCAGTTATGTTGCTGGGCACATAAGCTTCACTCAATATCTTCATCAAGGCATTTTTGTGTGCGTCAGAGCTCTGTAGAAGAGCTAGGATGGAGATCTGCGCTGGTGTTTTGTTCAACTACTCAACGACCGAATACTCCTTAGCTTGTATTTTCCTCCAAAGATCATCGGGACCAGTTTCGATAGTCCGTCCAGAGGCTTGCTTACTAGACTTGGCTAGGTGCTTTGGAGTGTAAACCCTGCCTGTTCTGGCCATACCCTGCACAGCAATTGCTTCTCCCGTCTTGGTTTTCCCTTTCCTCCTAGCTTCAGTTGTGTAATCCTATGGTATGGCATTTGAGTGGAACTGTGTTATGTCTGACATTGCTGCAGGAATAGGTACCCTCAGTGGTAACACAACAACTTCAAAGGGTACAGGTGCTTTTGGAGCCCAAACTCAACCTTAATTGGCCCGGCCGCCTTCGCAGAAGAAGGTGCTTCAAATTCGAGAGGTATAGACATGTTTACTTCATCGCCCCTGGAGGGCTGATTCTGCACAACAATCAGGTTAATTGTGACTGCCGGTTTCTTTGGCTCATCATCCTCAGCAATCAATCCTATCGACCCCTTGGGGTCCCAGTCATCTTCGATCTCGATCATGTGAATGTCTCCACCGTTGTGGTTAGGCAGAGGGTTGTTGCGGACATTAGGAGCAGGCTCCTTTGCTACGATGACCTTATTATTGATCATGGTTTGAATCTTGTCCTTCAATGAGCGGCATTCGTCAATGGTGTGACCTTTCATGCCGGAGTGGTACGCACAGGTCTTATTAGGGTTGACCCACTGGGAAGGATTTTCCGGAGTTAAGGCAGGGATAGGGGAGACGTAACCAGCAGCTTTAAGTTTCTCATACAACTGGTCAATTGGCTCAGCGATAGCTGTATATTGTCTGGGAGGTCTGCGGTCAAAATTTGGTCTAGGTCTAGGGAAATTTTGGCGAGTGGGAGGTGATTGGTAGTGAGAGGGTTGGGCATTATAAGCTTGGTAAACAGGTGCAGGTTGAGAGTATCTGGGTTAAGTGGGTTGATATGTGGGGGGTGGAGATGATTGGTAAACGGGTGGTGGATTTTGGTAAAAGGTTGCGGGTGCTTGGTAATTCAGGATAGGCTAATATGTAAGTGAAGGTGGCGGGTAAGTGTGGTATTTTAGTGGTGATTTGGCTCCCTGTGCGACCATTATTCACATCCTTCTTCTTGGACGTGCCACCAGACTGTAAAGCCTTGTTAGTGGCCTGCAATGCTTCAAGATTAGTAACCATACCATTCTTAATGCCTTCCTTAATTCTTTCTCCCAACTTGATGATATTGGAGAATTTCTGGCCCTCGATCAGCATCAACCTCTCATAATATTGTGGATCTTGAGCCCAGACGAAGAATCTATTCATCTGTTCCTCTTCTAAGGCCGACCTGACCTTAGCAGCCTCTGATATCCAATGAGTAGCATACTCGCGGAATGTCTCGACAGACTTCTTCTTCAAATTCTGGATGTAGAATACATTCGGTGTATTCTCTGTATTGAATCAGAACATATCCATGAAATCTGATGCCATACCTGCCCAGCTTGTCCATTTCTTGGGGTCCTGACTGATGTACCAGGGTAAAGCATCCCTCTTCAGACTTCTCATGAAGAGTTTTATACGGATTTTCTCATTTCTTCTGACTCCGACCAGCTTAGCACAATATGTCCTCAAATGGACTCTGGGATCTCCCGTGCCATTGAACATTTCGAACTTGGGAGGTTTGTACCCCTCCGGAAGTTCAATATCTGGCTGAATGCAGAGGTCCTCATAATTTAGCCCCTCTATACCTTTGTTTCCTTCCATGCCCTGGACTCGGCTAGTCAACTTCTTGAGTTCTGCTGCCAAGTTTCTGATAAGAGAGTCCTTGTCATCAGACTCAGGTGCACTTGAGATTGGTTGAGTGTAGTGGGGTACGGTATCTACGTAGATGGGAGTGTTGTGGAGGTGGTCGTTTGTGGTGTTCAGTGGTTCAGGAATGAGTAGTGGAGTGTTGTTTGGAGTGTGGCATGTGTTGCAATGTTGAGCATGAGTGAGTCGCATCTGTGGTTGTGGGGTGTTCTGTGGAGGTGCGGGATTTTGAGCATTTGGAAAGTTGACATCAGGAGCGGTGAGAGAGAATGTTAATTTGCCAAGTTCTGAACTTGATCCAGTTCTTCTTGAAACTTCAATAATTTCTGCTCAAGTTGGGCAGCAGTTTCCTTAGTAACCGGGGTATCCTGAGGAATCTCAATTCTTTTAATTTCCTTTCTAGCACTTGAACCTCCCATCCTGCCTTTGTTCTTGTTCCGGATAGGACTCGGAGGAGGAGGAGGTGAAGGGCCCCTGGATCTTGTACTGTATGATGATGGTGCCAGAATACACGAACTAACCTTTGGGGAGGGGAATAAAAAATAAAAGAAAAACAAAAAAAACAAGGTAACAAGTTAGTGCGGGTTATGAGAAGAAAATGTTGCAATATTTAAATACATTGTGCAAGAATATAAATCGCGTCCTAATTTGGGTACCTCATTGTGCCCGAGGTAGGTCTAGCGACAAATTAATTTGGAGAACTTATAATTCTAAATGCCTCATTTTATTGATAAAAATAAGACGAATCCAAAACGATGCCAAATAACAGAAAGTAAAATGTCACTAGTGGCCATTGGCCTTATTACATCATTAAAGCAAAATAAAAGACTCCTAACTACTTGGTCCCAGAAGGACCTTCCCCAGATTCGACATCTTTGTCTCCCTCGAACAGCTTCACCAGCTCACGCAGTCCTAGCAGCAGATAAGCTTAGGCCAAATGTCCACCTGCATTCCCTTCAGCGTTTCGAAAGTCTTCAATTCTCTTGAGGAACTTTCCTTCTAGCTCCACTAAACCCCGCTCCAAATACCCTAGCCGTTTGTTGGCGCCGACAGCCATATCCTTCCATTCCTCGATCAACTTCTGATGGGCTTCTTGTATTTCCCGATGCTCACTTTCACACTCTCGAATTCTCTTGCGCAATTGATTGTACTTAACTCGCGTTTCAGCTTTCTCGTCAATAATTCTGTGTCCTCGAATGAACCTGGGCTGACCCATACCATTGTGATTATCTTCCAACCAACCTGAATAGTGCGGCACATAACCGGCGTGATACCTGTCTGGCTCAATAGATTCTCTCCCCAAAACGAGCTTACGATGCCATATGTGCTGAGCTTGGCATTTGTGAGGGCTATCATCGTCCTGGAAATCAGCCCTAAAGTGACTTATTTTGTCGACCCTTGGTATGATTTGCTTTATTCCAGCCTGCCTCATGGCCTCGGAGGGGAACGTAGGGATAAATTCCTCTTAGACCAATGAGTATGAGAAATGGTGCGTCTCGGGATCGAACAATGAATTCTTCCGTAGGGAACCACTCGACCATCCACTGTACCTGGTCTTCTTCAGATTCTCAAACAACTTTACCCATCCTCCAGCGTCCTCTAGCTGAGCGAGCATGTGAGGCATATAATTCATACGCCTTGGCTAGTGGAAGGCAATGTGATCATCCCAATCTCTGCTTAGGATCTCTTGCTGGTATTCTCCTTTCTGGAGGTGCTCCGTGAGCCAGAGCTGAAGTAATAAGTTGCATCCCTCAAAATGACTGGCCTTTCGCTGACAGTTGTCTAGAGCTCGGTATATCTTAGCAACGATCATAGGAACTATACTGAAAGGCTGTTCGCCAATCCTTCCATCAGAGTCTTGGTTACCATGGCCAGTCTGGTGTAGATCCTAGCCTTCTTCATAGGGAACACTATCATCCCCAGAAAACAAAACATGAATACGAAGACCCTTCTGTGAATATACCCCAGTGAGGTGAGGGCAAATTCGTCTGAGTAGGTGCGGTATGACTTGGTGTGGTTGTACCTCTCGTACAGATAGTCGAATGAGATGTAGGAGTCTTTCAAACAGGCCAAGTCTGGATTCTTCTTCAGTACCATCATCTTAAGGAAACCCCCACCCTGGCGATTCTCTGTCATAAGCAAACTCGGAGTCTCCCAAGGAATACAGGCTAAACCTCCTATTTCTTCGGGCAAAGGAGTTATTTCAAGGTCCCCGAAGCGAAACACGGACTTGTCACTATCCCAGAACAGAGTTGCAGCCTCTATGATTTTGTTGTCAGGCTGGATTTCTAGAAGAGAAGGCAGATTCCCTAAGTAATTGCGAACGAGTGTCTGATCACTGGAGTGGAGGTTTATCCACCAATTTAGCAGCCTTGGATGAATGTTGGTTACCATGCCAAATCTGGGGACTTCATGCCTCATTTTCTGCAAAACAGAGTGTTAGACCCATACCTCGCCAGACTCGACTATTTAAACCAATAATTAGAATAGCAAGCATTTAGTTCTCCAAATAAATGCATAGAACATGTAGGTGTCCGTTTGGGTTTTAGGGAAACCCAATGGACTTTGGACAAGGCTATCTTAATGAGTCATTATGCGAACAACATAACTCACCCGGCTAGGTTTGACCATGATGCATGCATAATTAAATAGAGTAAGTTTCCTGTTGGGGTATTAGACCGGTAACCTTGAGTGGACAACTCAAGGGGGAAAGGCACGGAACCGTCGACTGCACCGCTGATCGACTGGTTTTAACGCAAATGTGCCTTTGCCAAATTTAAAAGTGATAATATTGGAAGAGCGCAACCACTCATTATAAGCGTTGCTATGGTATTTGTTTGGCACGAGTGGAATATGACGTTGAAGATGCAGTTTACAAGAATGAAACAAATTGACATGTATTTCCACGTTCATAAGATAAATGATTACAATAATTGCAGTAATCACAACAGTAAAGGAAAGCAGTTAAAGGAAAGAAAAGACATGAAGAGCCAAGTCAGTTACGTAGTGAAAGAATAAAAGATAGTAAATAAAGCAATTAATGAGATAATAGAGTCACAAGCAGCATGCAGTGGTAAAAACCTAAAGAATCCCAGCAGAGTCGCCATGCTGTCAACACCCCCTTTTTCTAAGGGTCAAAATCGGGTATACGACATTGGGAGGACAACTCTATTCCCTTTCGGGAATTGGATTTAGAAGTTGAAGAGTCGCCACCTAATGATTATAGTGCATTAGGACACTTTTTAGAAGAGTTTGAGACGAAGAGACCAGAGATTAGGGTAAGAGAAAGAAATTATCCCGAGGGAAAGGTGTTAGGCACCCCTCAGGATCCACAAGTGTGGTTCCCGGCCATGCTACAATTGTGACTTTAAGAAGACAAGTAGAAAAATAAAGCAAAGGGCTTCACATAGTTTTGCAAACAAGTTTAAAAGTTGAAGAAGTAGAGAGTTTAGGAAATTAGTTATAAAAGAAAACTTAAAAATTAACAAGTAAAGGGAAAATGGGTCCTAGGTTTACCGATAATATGGATCACATCAACGCAATATCCAGCAATCACTCCTCAGAAGAGGGGTCACACGTGATATTAGCGCACCGGTCATCATATCCATATTCTACCCTTCCCACCCCGTTAAGGTATTAAAGCGCGGAATGTTTCATTACTTATTGCATCCTAGTACCCGTCCCAATCCTATCAGTCCCGGAGACATTTGGGACTACTAATCCTAAAGGGAAAGGGATTTGGGGCCTTTTGAGAGTTTCAAAGGACAAAATACTAAGGCGTCAATCAAAACACATAATACAAGTAAAAGTGGAGGCAGATAAGCAAGTAAGGCTCAAGTAAACCTCCTTAAATCAGATAAGCCATAGATTTTAGCATGTCTTGCATGTACTGGTTTGGTCTTTAAAAAATTAAAGCGATAAACGGACTGATTCAACACGTACTTTTAGACAGGAAGTCTGCATTAGGCTCACTCAAATGCGATTGTCAAAGACTGAGCCACTTTAATTAGTCAACTTTACCTTAAGTGTGGGACAGAACTACTGATTATAAAGGAGCTGCAGAATTAGATAAGTTTCAGAAAAGATTGCAGACTTAATACAGAGAAAATAGTTTAAAACGAGTTTCAGAAAACATACTTGTTTAAGAAAAAGAGTTGTCGAGTTTTAACAAAAGAACTGAATTGCAGACCGATTCAAAAGGTTTATCAGATAAGTATAAAGAAGTGAATTCAGATTGATTTGAAAAAAAAAAGTTTGTCAAACTATCAGGAAAGCAGTAAGTTTTCCGAAAATATGCACTGATTTGAGAATATTTATCAAGAAGGAAAAAGATGCACTGATTTGGTTGCAAGAAAAATTTTAAGGGTTCAGAAAACGTGCAGAAAGTTGCTTGTTTTAGCAAAAGGGGTTAGTACTGTTCTAGACGAGTGAAACAATTCTGATTTCAAGTTCCTATAGGCATGATCTTTATTGGTTACTGATTTTAATACCTTTCAAACGTTAACAGCCTTATAAACATAATATCTATATGCTGATTTATCATTTATCCTAACGGTTTGCCTAATGTCATTATAAATGCAGAAATGCAAATCCCTATAGGCATGGTATCTATATGCATATGCAGAAATCAGGAAGTTAGATCCTATAGGCATGGTTTCTACTTGTGAGATTGCATAGATTAACTGTAAAAGTCCTATAGGCATGGTTTCTACCCTTTTGTGCATAAAAGTAAATCCCTCCCCTTTTCACTAGATCCCCGAGTTTATACAAATTATTACAGACCAGAAAAATAAGACAGAAATAAAAATACATCAGAAATTACAGCTACATTCGAGCAGCCTAATTCAGACTTAGTATCTAACAATATGAGATTGAACCACTACCGAGATCCAGATTTTCAAAGCCTTCTCTTATCTAGGGTGTTTCAGAGATCGAAGGAGTTTCAAGAACTCCAGGCAGTGCTTACACCCAAGATATTAATTAGAAAGCGTTATAGTGCAGTGTGGAAGAGCCAGCCCTCAGGTGTCCAAGTTCAGAGGGAGCTCAAGGGGTCCCAAGGCAAGGCTCACAAGATAGGGGTAGAACTTAGTTTCTAAGAATGAGTGTAAGTGCAAGAGGGGGGTTAGGGAGTGACATGGCAGGCTGGTGGTCATGCCTAGCCATAAGATAGGCTGGCACACCCTTGACCAGGCCTGTTCAGCCAATAAAGAAGAGCACAGACCTATTGAAGGTCAGACTATGATCTCGACAATGATTAGGACACTGCCAGACCAAAGTCTTAGGCTCAGAATACATATAAAGGGAAAGGGGAATGGGAATTGAAAGAGTTTAGGACTCAGGGAGTCCAGTCCATATACATGAATAACAATATCAAATGGTGTCATGTTTTCTGAACCGTAACTCAACATTCAAAGGGTTTAGGGATGGGGATTCATATAGGAGCAGGAATAAACAGACTTGCAAAAAGCAATAAAATAAACAAAGAGAAGACTGAAGCATAAACACATAAGAGAGAGGCAGAATTTAAACAAGAAAAGACATACCAGTTGCAGAAAAAGTAAGCAAAGAGAAAAGCAGGATTTCTTTCAGCCAAACCACAATCAGAGAAGAAAGCTTTAAGCTTGTGAGTTCAGAGAACTGGTATGTTTAAGAAATTCTAAGTGTATTTGAGAGAAGTAGTGACTTGTACTTTTAGAACTTGTTCTTGAAAGAGAAAAAGGTGCAGGTGTTTATAGCTTTGAAAACGAGTAGAAAACAAGGTAACAAATAAGGTTTCAACACAAACATGGAAATAATTATAGCCAAAATCAATTAACACGGGTTTTTCCCTTTAATCAAGGGATTACTGCTCAACGTACACTAACCGGATTAACATAAGGAAAGAAGATCAATTTGCAAGCAGAATGATTGTTGCCATAAAGGAGCAGTAAAACCATATAGTAAGGGATTAAGTCTAAATACAGGAGTGTACTTATTTTTGGAAAGGATCAGGTAAGGCCAAACAAAGAGAGAGAATCAATTAACCCTTAACGGGCGAGTAAAAAATCAGAATTTCATAAGGAAAAGTTTTGAAAATCAATCACGAGTTTGAAAATCAATCACAAAAGGTACTCAATATATAAATAAAATGCACAAGTAATAGACATGTGAGGCCAAGCTATGGCAAGATGAAACAGTATACAGTAATAGCGTGATAGTCACGTAGGTCAAATTTCATTGGCTTAGTAATAGAGAAAATATCAGAAGCATGCAAAAGTTAGGTTAAAACCTTTCTGAAAACATAGTGGAGTTTGACAAATAGCAAGAACTCAGAACAAAGGAATCACATAAATAAAACGAGATGCTAAAGTAAAGAAATCAGACGGAGCGATTTCAAACAGGCGAGTTGCACAAACAAACTCAAGAACTCGAACAGACCCCAAAGAACTAGGGTTTTCGAAATTAGTAGAGTTTAGAGGTGATAAGCAAGTGAAACATATAAACAGTCTCAGAATCTCAAATAAAACCCCAAAAAATTAGGGTTTTCAATACTAATCTGGTGTAAACGAAGTAAATCAAACAGATAGACTTGGAAACTCAAAAAAATCTCCAAAAATTAGATTTTCAACACCAGTCAAACTTAGAGATGATAAGCAGATGAATCGAACAAAACATTACAAACAGACTCAGAAACCCTAGTTTGAAATCAAAAGATTTGGAAAAGGAAAATTGGGGAAAACGCATAAAACATCAAATATGGCACAGATCAAGCACAAATCTAAACAAATAAATGAAAAAGAACCTCGAATAGGCTAGGGTTTCTGAGAACCCTAGAAATAAGAAAGGCTTGGAAGAAACAAGATCAGATTTGGAGTCGATAAGGTCGGAATCAGGCTCAGGAGGCTAAGACACGCTGGAGATGGCTGAAAACCTCGAATCGACGAAAGTCTGGGCGAAGACCCTTGAAGTCTGGCCTTGAAACTTCAGGTATCAAGCACGTGAGTAGTAAGGGGTGAGTATAGGTCGTCCATGGTCAGAACAGCCATGGATTTCGATGGATTTGGGGTTGGAGGTGGCAGAGAGCGATTAGGGTTTCGAGAGAGCTCGAGAGTGTTTGAGAGAAGAGAGGAGTTAGAGGCGGCGCTTCTGAAAGAATGGGGTAGGGTTTAGGGGTCGTTTGGAATTAAAAAGGAAAGAAGAGATCTGGGTCGTTGATAAAAAATGATCAACGACTCAGATATTTTTTTAAAAAAATAGGCGGGTTTGGGCAATTGGAATAGGTAATTGGATTGAAATTGATTTGGGGGTTGGGATTGGGTTGAATTGGGATGCATATTGGGCTGTAATTGAAATGTAATTGGGGCTAAATTTTAAATAGCCATTTTCCCATTTTATTTTATAAAAAATAGTAAAAGGTTTTTTTTGAAACCAATTGAAGGTACTAAATTAATAAATAATATACAAATAATAAAATAAAATTCGCTGGAAGTAATTTTATAATTATAAAATGTTCTAAATCATAAAATAGGCTATAATTGCAATTACATACAATTTAGCTTTAAAAATGCCAAATAAATTTGTAAAATATGCAAAAATTACCTTAATTATATTTTGGTGTAAATATGAGGATAAAATAAGTTATTCACCAAAATTGATGATTTTGGGAATAATTATGGATTTCGTACTACTAAAATAGACAATAAATTGATTTTAAAAATCTTTAAGAGTTACGAAAAATACCAAAACTCTTGGGGCATGCTTATATATGCATGTACATGCTATTTTGAAAGTATTTTGTATATAAATACATAGGGGAAAATTGGGTATCAACAGCTGCACCTCTTTACCCGAGGAGGATGAAAGAGTTGTCGGGTAAAGATATGATGGCCAATTTTGATCGAAAGAAACGATCTGAAAAGTTTTGACCGAGCTCTAGTTCCTGAGAAGCCTACATATCCCTGGTCTTACAGGAATCAGGCCATATGTAGTTCAGGATCCATTGACAGGATATGTCGATAGACATTTGAAACGGATGAATGTGATGTTTAGATTGAGAGAGGTTTCTGAAAATCGATAGGCTGCGGGAACCGGAGTGAGATCGCTCCTGATGAGACGGCCGTTGCTAGCCGATTTACCTGCAAATGAGCAATACGAACATATATTGTGCATAAATTTAAACGTGATGCAAATTCCCATTGGACCATGAATGTTGTCTTTGGACGGTTAGGATGACGTCCTTGGACCATGATGTCCCGGGCTATGAAGAGCGTAAATAAAAATTCGCAGGCCAAGAAATGATGTTCTCGGGCCATGTAGATGATGCCTCCGAACTATGATGCCTTTGAATAATGATATGCAAAAGACAAAATGGGGTCCTCAGGCCATGGCATGGCGTTCTCGGGCTATGCAAATGGTGCCTTCGAACAATGACGCCTTTGGACAATTTGGAGATCTTTCAGCCCATGAAATGCAGAAGGTGGCGATTTTTCAGCCCATGAAATGTAGGATTTAGCGATATTTCAGCCGATGCAAGACGTAAATAAAAGGTGGCGATATTTCAGCCATACGAGAGAGATGAGGTGGCTATCTTTTAGCCGATGCAAGAAAATAAAGTGGCGATATTTCAGTCATGCAGGATGGAGACAGAGCTTAGTCTCGGAAGGTAGAAAGGTAGCCTTATGCAAAATGCAGATGGAGATAGAGCTTAGTCTCGAAAGGCAGAAAAGTAGCCTTATGCAGGTGATGATGGAGGTAGAGCTTAACCTCGGAAGACAGAAAGGTAGCCTTATGCAAAATACAGATGGAGACAGGGCTTAGTATCGAAAGGCAGATAAGGTAGCCTTATGCAATGCAAGGAAATGCAAGATGGAGACAATGCTTAGTCCCGGAAGGCAGAAAGGTAGCCTTATGCAAATGATGAGAAATGCAGGATGGAGACAATGCTTAGTCTCGGAAGGCAGAAAGGTAGCCTTATGCAAATGATGAGAAATGTAGAATGGAGACAATGCTTAGTCTCGGGAGGCAGAAAAGTAGCCTTATGTAATGCAAACATATGCAGATGGAGGTAGAGCTTAACCTCGGAAGGCAGAAAAGCAGTGCACGAATGTAAAAGGATGATTAGTAGTAAGATCTCTTAGCTGATAGCTGATTATGACAATATGACTGCTAAGGAGATTGTGTACGGATAGCAATTGCGGGCACGTGATGGTTCTGAGAAGTTGCATTCTTGGGAAAGTGTGAGTGCATATAATATCTAATGATATTGCGAATTGAGTGCCTGCGTCCAAAGAAAAATCGTGAGTTTTGTAAGGGGAACAGGTTAGTTAGTCTTCCCCGGGCTCTTAACGTTGTGTGTCATTGGGGTAACGTCGCTAAATAACAACAATCCGGATAATAGTTATGCATGATTTAGTAAATATAACGTAAGTATATAATCGAAAATAGTTTTCTTTAGATGAACCAAACTCTGCGACGTGGTTCAAGACATTGCAACCTCTTTCGCTCAGGAATTTTTGAGGGTCCTCCTCAAAATTCTGCCCCAGTTTGCTGAGCGGACATTTCTGACGGCTGTGCTGAATGACCAAAAAAATCATCTTCGGAATTTTAAGGGTCCTCCTCAAAATTCTGCCCCAGTTTACTGGGCTGGCGCTTCTAGCGATTTATGGACTAAAATCAACTTCGGAATTTTGAGGGTCCTCCTCAAAATTCTGCCCCAGTTCCAATATCGGGGAAAATGGAATTTTTATTAAATTGTGAGCGAACCCATAGGACTACCTACGTATCCCCTCTTAAACGTGAATCAGGTCAGGCGTAGTTCAAATTACATCATAGAGGGAATCATAAGTGGTTACACATAATATCGTTTTACTGCATCTGAATTGATCGGCTTTGGCCAGACTTCTCCGTCCATTTCTGCAAGAATAAGGGCTCCTCCAATTAGAACCCCGTGAACCATGTACGGACCTTGCCAATTGGGAGAGAACTTCCCCTTGGCTTCATCTTGATGTGGGAATATTTTCTTCAACACCAGCTGCCCCGATGTAAACTTCCTTAGCTTAACTCTTTTGTTGAAGGCTATGGACATTCTGTTCTGATACAACTGACCGTGGCAAACTGCATTCATCCTTTTCCCATCTATAAGGGCTAACTGCTCGTAGCGACCTTTTACCCATTATGCATCATCCAACTCTACTTCTTGTATGATCCTTAAGGAGGGAATTTCTACCTCGGTAGGGATGACTGCCTCTGTACCATAAACCAGCATGTAGGGAGTTGCTCCGATCGATGTGCGGACTGTGGTGCGGTATCCCAATAAGGCGAATGACAATTTCTCATGCCATCGTTTGTGCCTTTCGACCATCTTCCTTAGTATCTTCTTGACATTCTTGTTGGCTGCCTCTACAGCTCCATTCATCTGAGGCCTGTAGGCTGTAGAGTTCTTGTGTTTGATCTTGAATGTTTTACACATTCCTTTCATCAAGTCGCTGTTGATATTGGAACCATTATCGATGATGATTGATTCCAGAATTCCGAACCGACAAACAATGCGATCACGGACAAAATCTGCCACAACCTTCTTAGTAACTGCCTTGTATGATGCTTCTTCGACCCATTTGGTAAAATAATCGATTGCCACTAAGATGAACCTGTGCCCATTTGATGCGGCAGGCTCGATAGGTCCGATAACATCCATTCCCCAAGCGGAGAATGGCCATGGTGAGCTTGTCGCAGTAAGCTCGTTTGGAGGCACCTTTATCATATCTACATGTATCTGACAGCAATGGCATTTGTGAACATACTGGATACAGTATGTATCCATAGTCATCCAAAAATACCCTGCTTGGAGTATCTTCTTTGCTAATACAAAACCGTTCATGTGCGGCCCGCAGGTCCCTGCATGCACTTCGCCTAATAGCCTGGATGCTTCTTTGCTTCGACACACCTTAGTAAACCAAAATCGGGAGTCCTCCTGTATAGGATTCCTCCACTATGAAAGAAGTTGCTGGATAACCTACGAAGTGTGCACTTCTGAGTACTATTGGCAAGTTCTGGATATTCCCTTGTTGTCAAGTACTCCTTGATGTCATGGAACCATGGATTTCCATTCGCTTCTTCCTCAACGTGGGCGCAATAAGCTGGCTGATCATGAATCTTTACTGGGATGGGATCAATGAAATTTGTATCTGGATGCTGGATCATGGACGATAAAGTAGCTAATGCATTAGCAAACTCGTTCTGGACTCTGGGGACGTGCTGAAATTCTGTCTTTGTGAACCTTTTCCTCAACTCCTATATGTGATGCAAGTAGGGAAGTATCTTAGAGTTCTTGGTTGCCCACTCTTCTCGAACCTGATGTATGAGCAAGTCTGAATCCCCCATCACTAGCAACTCCTGAACGTTCATGTCAATGGCCATTTTGAGCCCCAAGATGCAGGCTTCATATTCGGCCATATTATTGGTGCACGGGAACCTGAGCTTGGCGGATACCGGGTAGTGCTGACCGGTTTCTGATACTAGGACTGCTCCTATGCCAACTCCTTTGAAATTTGCAGTTCTATCAAAAAATAACCTCCAACCATCATAGAATCCTGCAATATCTTCTCCTATAAAAGATACCTCTTCATAGGGAAAATACGTTTTTAGGGGTTCATATTCTCCGTCCACGGGATTCTCGGCGAGATGATCCGCCAAGGCTTGCCCTTTGATTGCTTTCTGGGTCACGTAAACAATGTCGAATTCACTTAGCAAGATTTGCCACTTGGCGAGCTTGCCAGTGGGCATTGGTTTCTGGAAGATATACTTCAGAGGGTCCATTCTGGATATGAGATAAGTAGTGTAAGCACAGAAGTAATACCTCAACTTCTGCGTGACCCAAGTCAGAGCACAACAAGTGCTTTCTAAAAGAGAATACCGGGCCTCGTACGGTGTGAACTTCTTACTAAGATAGTAGATGGCCTGCTCCTTTCTCCCTGTTTCATCATGTTGTCCCAGAACACAACCAAATGCTCCATCCAATACCGCAAGGTAAATCAATAGGGGTCTTCCTAGCTCAGGCGGAACCAAGACCGGCGACATTGACAGGTATTCCTTAATTCTGTCAAAAGCTTTCTGACAATCATCAGTCCACTTGGTGGTAGCGTCCTTTTTCAATATTTTAAAGATAGGTTCACAAATGACCGTGGACTGAGCTATGAATCAGCTGATATAGTTGAATCTCCCCAGGAAACTCATCACGTCCTTCTTGTTCTTTGGCGGCGGCAATTCTTGGATAGCTTTGACCTTTGATGGATCCAATTCTATTCCTCGACGACTCACGATGAACCCAATAATTTTCCAGCAGGAACCTCGAATGCACACTTGGCGGGATTCAGTTTCAGATTGTACCTCCTCAGTCTATTGAAGAACTTTCTTAGGTCTTCCATGTGATCCCTGGCTTTCTTGGATTTGATGATGACGTCATCAACATATACCTCGATCTCCTTGTGTATCATGTCATGAAAGATGGTAGTCATGGCTCTCATGTAGGTGGCGAATGGCATCATTTTGTAATAGTACATCCCCCATGGCGTGATGAAAGCTGTTTTCTTTGCATCTTCCTCGTCCATCCATATCTGATGATACCCAGCGAAACAATCAATGAAAGACTGTAACTCATGTTTGGCGCAGTTGTCAATTAGAATATGTATGTTTGGCAAGGGGAAGTCGTCTTTGGGACTGGCCCGATTAAGATCCCGGTAGTCAATACAAACCCTAACTTTCCCATCCTTTTTTGGCACAGACACGATGTTGGCTAACCATGTCGGATACTCTACTACCCTGAGAACCTTGGCTTTGACTTGCTTGGTAACCTCTTCTTTGATTTTTAAACTCATGTCGGGTTTGAATTTCCTGAGCTTCTGCTTTACCGGCGGACATGTTGGATCTGTTGGCAGTTTGTGAGCTACAATGGATGTGTTGAGACCAGTTATATCATCATATGACCAGGCAAATATGTCTTCATATTTCTTTAGGAACTCCGTGTATTCTTTCTTTTCTGATGGTGACAGGTGAATACTGATGCGCATTTCTTTGACATTCTCTGTATCTCCCAGATTAACGACCTCAGTTTCATCCAAGTTAGACTTAGACCTATTTTCAAAATTCTCAACCCCTCTGATGACCTCTTCTGGTATATCATCCTCTTCTGAATCCGTATCCGTTTGTTGCGTTGTCTCGTTGCAAGTCACAATCGTTGGTTCATCGTCAAGGAAAGTAATAGTAATGCTATGTAAAATAAAGTGAATGATAGAAAAATAATAAGAGAGAGATATGTAATAAACTATAATTCTTCGATTGAATTCATATTTTTTTTGCATATCAGAGCTCTTTTCAAAATTAAAAGGCAATACGGAAATAAAATAAGCTAGTAAAAGGTAAAAATGTGATGCATGATGCTTTTGTTTAGCCTTGCTACCCCGAAGCTTTTCGGGCCCTGGTGGTTCTAATTAACCAATTGCTGAGGCGCTATTCTCGGTTTACAACTTGTATAGAAGGGCCTTCCTCCCCTTCCTCCTTGAAAATAACACAGCAGTCCATATCATTATCCTCCAGGAACAGATTCTTCATGGCTGCCAATGCTTTATCTTCCTCTGACCCATATATAGTATCTGCCGGCTGGAAAGTCTGCTCCAAGTGAGGTATCAGATGATCCAGTGGGTAGTAGGGACCGCGCCATGGTGGCGACCAGTGATTGAACTCCTTCCCAAGTGTACTCATATCCTAAACCAAATGTAGTACCATGTTTCTTCAGCTTGATGGGTTTGGCGATTCCCTGGAGGTTTTTGCTGAGTCCCTTTCCAGGTTCGTATCCACACCAATTCAGGATACTTTTATTCTTGTTATCCCACCATTTATCTTTCTCTACAGCATTGACTCTTTCAATGTGGTGGTATGTTTCTCCGCCTATTCTCCTTCTGCCTCCAATCATCGGGATGGTCTGGCAACTATATATGGGGTTGCTACCATCGCCATGAATAATCACCTCTTGGTGATTCCATTCGAACTTCACTGCCTGATGCAGGGTCGATGCTACAGCTCCAGCGGCATGGATCCATGGTCGTCCCAACAACAAATTGTAGGATGCTGGGACATCTATCACTTGAAAGTCAACGTCGAACCAGGTTGGCCCCATTTGCAAGCATAGGCTGATCTCTCCGATAGTAGACCTTTGGGACCCATCGAAGGTTTTGACATTGATGGCCCCATCTTTGATCTCGTGCAGGCTCTTTCCCAATGTTCTGAGAGTTATCAATAGACAGATGTTGATACTGGAGCCTCCATCAATCAAGACTCTAGTGATGAAGTAATCCTTGCATTGCACGGTGATGTGCAGGGCCATGTTGTGACTCAGTCCTTCCAGCGGCAACTCATCTTCGTGGAAGGTGATTTTGTGGCTTTCTAGTATTTGTCCTACCACATTTGCCATTTCGCCTCCAGTTATATTGCTGGGCACATAAGCTTCGCTCAATATCTTCATCAAGGCATTTTTTTGTATGTCAGAGCTCTGTAGAAGAGCTAGGATGGAGATCTGCGCTGGTGTTTTGTTCAACTGCTCAATGACCGAATACTCCTTAGCTTGTATTTTCCTCCAAAGATCATCGGGCCCAGTTTCAATAGTCCGTCCAGAGGCTTGCTTACTAGACTCGGCTAGGTGCTCTGGAGTGTAAACCCTGCCTGTTCTGGCCATACCCTGCGCATCAATTGCTTCTCCCATCTTGGTCTTCCCTTTTCTCCTAGCTTCAGCTCTATAATCCTATGGTATGGCATTTAAGTAGAACGGTGTTATGTCTGAAATTGCAATAGGAATAGGTACCCTCGGTGGTAACACAGCGACTTCAAAGGGTACACGTGCTTTTGGATCCCCAAACTTAACCTCAATTGGCCCGGCCGCCTTCGCATAAGAAGGTGCTTCAAATTCGAGAGGTATTGACATGTTTACTATCGCCCCTGGAGGGCTGATTCTGCACAACAATCGGGTTAATTGTGAGTGCCGGTTTCTTTGGCTCATCATCCTCAACAATCAATCCTATCGACCCCTTGGGGTCCCAATCATCTTCGATCTCGATCATGTGAATGTCTCCACCTTTGTGATCAGGCAGAGGGTTGTTGCGAACATTAGGAGCAGGCTCCTTTGCTACGATGACCTTATTGTCGATCAGCGTTTGAATTTTGTCCTTCAATGAGCGGCATTCGTCAATGGTGTGACCTTTCATGCCGGAGTGGTACGCACAGGACTTATTAGGGTTGACCCACTGGGAAGGATTTTCCGGAGTTAAGGCAGGGATAGGGGAGATGTAACCAGCAGCTTTAAGTTTCTCATAGAGCTGGTCGATTGTCTCAGCGATGGCTGTATATTGTCTGGGAGGTCTGCGGTCAAAATTTGGTCTAGGTCTAGGAAAATTTTGGCGAGTTGGAGGTGATTGGTAGTGAGAGGGTTGGGCATTATAATCTTGGTAAACAGGTGCAGGTTGAGAGTATCTAGGTGAAGTGGGTTTATATGTAGGGGTGGATATGATTGGTGAACGGGCAGTGGATTTTGGTAAGACGGTGCAGGTGTTTGGTAATTCGGGATATGCTGATATGCAAGTGGAGGTGGCGGGTATGTGTGGTATTTTAGTGGTGATTTGGCTCCCTGTGAGACCATCACGACACTCACATCCTTCTTCTTGGACGTGCCACCAGACTGTAAAGCCTTGTTAGTGGCCTATAATGCTTCAAGATTAGTAATCATACCATTCTTAATGCCTTCCTTAATTCTTTCTCCCAGTTTGATGATATTGGAGAGTTTCTGGCCCTCGATCAGCATCAACCTCTCATAATATTGTGGATCCTGAGTCCGGACGAAGAATCTGTTCATCTGTTCCTCTTCTAAGGCTGGCCTAACCTTAGCAGCCTCTGATCTCCAACGAGTAGCATACTCGCGGAATGTCTCGGTAGGCTTCTTCTTCAAATTCTGGATGTAGAATACATCCGGTGCATTCTCTGTATTGAATCGGAACATATCCATGAAATTTGATGTCATACCTACCCAGATTGTCCATTTCTTGGGGTCCTGACTGATGTACCAGGATAAATCATCCCCCTTTAGACTTCTCATGAAGAGTTTTATACGGATTTTCTCATTCCTTCCGACTCCGACCAGTTTATCATAATATGTCCTCAAATGGACTCTGGGATCTCCCGTGCCATCGAACATTTCGAACTTGGGAGGTTTGTACCCCTCCGGAAGTTCAACATCTGGCTGAATACAGAGGTCCTCATAATTTAGCCTCTCTATACCTTTGTTTCCTTCCATGCCCTGGACTCGGCTAGTCAACTTCTTGAGTTATACTGCCAAGTTTCTGATAAGAGAGTCCTTGTCATCAGACTCAGGTGCACTTGAGATTGGTTGAGTGTAGTGGGGTACGATATCTATGTAGATGGGAGTGTTGTGGAGGTGGTCGTTTGTGGTGTTCAGTGGTTCAGGAATGAGTAGTGGAGTGTTGTTTGGAGTGTGGCATGTGTTGCAGTGTTGAGCATGAGTGAGTCGCATTTGTGGTTGTGGGGTGTTCTGTGGAGGTGCGGGATTTTGAGCATTTGGAAAGTTGACATCAGGAGCGGTGAGAGAGAATGATAAATTTGCCAAGTTCCGAACTTGATCTAGTTCTTCTCGGAACTTCAATAATTTCTGCTCAAGTTGGGCAGCAGTTTCCTTAGTAACCGGGGTATTCTGAGGAATCTCAATTCTTTCAATTTCCTTTCCGGCGCTTGAATCTCCCATCCTGCCTTTGTTCTTGTTCCGGATAGGACTCAAAGGAGGAGGAGGTGGAGAGCTCTTGGATCTCGTACTGTATGATGATGGTGCCAGAATGCACGAACTAACCTTTGGGGAGGGGATTAAAAAATAAAAGAAAAACAAAAAAAACAAGGTAACAAGTTAGTGCGAGTTATGAGAAGAAAATGTTGCAATATTTAAACACATTATGCAAGAATATAAATCGCGTCCTAATTTGGGTGCCTCATTGTGCCCGAGGTAGGTCTAGCGGCAAATTAATTTGGAGAACTTATAAAGTTAAATGCCTCATTTTATTGATAAAAATAAGACGAATCAAAACGATGCCAAATAACAGAAAGTAAAATGTCACTAGTGGTCATTGGCCTTATTACATTATTAAAGCAAAATAAAAGACTCCTAACTACTTGGTCCCAGAAGGACCTTCCCCAGATTCGGCATCTTTGTCTCCCTCGAACATCTTTACTAGCTCGCGCAGTACTAGCAGCTGATAAGCTTGGGCCAAATGTCCGCCTGCATTCCCTTCAGCGTTTCGACAGTCTTCAATCCTCTTGAGGAACTTTCCTTCTAGCTCCACTAGACCCCGCTCCAAATACCCTAGTCGTTTGTTGGCGCTGACAGCCATATCCTTCTTTTCCTCGATCAACTTCTGATGGGCTTCTTGTATTTCCCGATGCTCACTTTCACACTCTCTAATTCTCTTGCGCAATTAATTGTACTTAACTCGCGCTTCAGCTTTCTCGCCGATAATTCTGTGTCCTCGAATTAACCCGGACTGGCCTATACCATTGTGATTATCTTCCAACCAACCCGAATAGTGTGGCACACAACCGGCGTGATACCTGTCTGGCTCAATAGATTCTCTCCCCAAAACGAGCTTGAAATGCCATATGTGCTGAGCTTGGCATTTGTGAGGGCTATCATCGTCCTGGAAATCAGCCCTAAAGTGACTCATTTTGTCGACCCTTGGTATGATTTGCTTTCTTCCAGCCTGCCTCATGGCCCGGAGGGGAACGTAGGGATAAGTTCCTCTTAGACCAATGGGTATGAGAAATGGTGCGTCTCGGGATCGAACAATGAATTCTTCCATAGGGAACCACTCGACCATCCACTGTACCTGGTCTTCCTTCAGATTCTCAAACAGCTTTACCCATCCTCCAGCGTCCTCTGGCTGAACGAACATGTTAGGCATATATTTCATACGCCTTGGCTGGTGGAAGGCAATGTGATCATCCCAGTCTCTGTGTAGGATCTCTTGCTGGTATTCTCCTTTCTGGAGGTGCTCCATGAGCCAGAGCTGAAGTAATAAGTTGCATCCCTCAAAATGACTGGCCTTTCGCTGACAGTTGTCCAGGGCTCGGTATATCTCAGCAACGATCATGGGCATTATACTGAAAAGCTGTCCGCCAATTCCTTCCATCAGAGTCTTGGTTACCATGGCCAGTCTGGTGTGGATCCTAGCCTTCTTCATAGGGAACACTATCATCCCTAGGAAACAAAACATGAATACGAAGACCCTTCTGTGAATATGCCCCAGTGAGGTGAGGGCAAATTCGTCTGAGTAGGTGCGGTATGACTTGCTATGGCTGTACCTCTCGTACAGATAGTCGAATGGGATGTGGGAGTCTTTCAAACAGGTCAAGTCTGGATTCTTCTTCAGTCCCATCATCTTAAGGAAACCCCAACCCTGGCGATTCTCTGGCATAAGCAAACTCGGAGTCTCCCAAGGAATACCGGCTAAACCTCCTATTTCTTCGAGCAAAGGAGTCATTTCAAGGTCCCCGAAGCAGAACACGGACCTGTCACTATCCCAAAACAGAGTTGCAGCCTCTATGATTTTGTTGTCATGCTGGATTTCTAGAAGAGAAGGCAGATTCCCTAAGTATTTGCGGACGAGTGTCTCATCACTGGAGTGGAGGTCTTTCCACCAATTTAGCAGCCTTGGATGAATGTTGGTTACCATGCCAAATCTGGGGACTTCGTTCCTCATTTTCTACAAAACAGAGTGTTAGACCCTTACCCCGCCAAACTCGACTATTTAAACCAATAATTAGCATAGCAAGCATTTAGTTCTCCAAATAAATGCATAGAACATGTAGGTGTCCGTTTGGGTTTCAGGGAAACCCGATAGACTTTGGACAAGGCTATCTTAATGAGTCATTATGCGGACAACATAACTGACTCGGCTAGGTTTGACCATGATGCATGCACAATAAACAGAGTAAGTTTCCTGTTGGGGTATTAGACCGGTACCCTTGAGCGGACAACTCAAGGGGGAAAGGCACGGAACTGTCGACTGCACCGCTGATCGACTGGTTTTACCACAAATACGCCTTTACCAAATTTAAAGGGTGATAATATTGGAAGAGCGCACCCACTCATTATAAGCGTTGCTATGGTATTTGTTTGGCACGAGTGGAATATGATGTTGAAGATGCAGTTTACAAGAATGAAACAAATTGACATGTATTTCCACGTTCATAAGATAAATGATTACAATAATTGCAATAATCACAACAGTATTGAAATAAAGCAGTAAAGGAAAGCAGTTAAAGGAAAGAAAAGACATGAAGAGCCAAGTCAGTTTCGTAGTGAAAGAATAAAAGACAGTAAATAAAGCAATTAATGAGATAATAGAGTCACAAGCAGCATGCAATGGTAAAAGCCTAAAGAATCCCCAGCAGAGTCGTCATGCTGTTGATGCCCCCTTTTTCTACGGGTCATAATCGGGTATACGACATTGGGAGGACAACTTTATTCCCTTTCGAGAATTGGGTTTAGAAGTTGAAGAGTCGCCACCTAATGATTATAGTGCATTAGGACACTTTTTAGAAGAGTTTGAGATGAAGAGGCCAGAGATTAGGGTAAGAGCTAGAAATTATCTCGAGGGGAAGGTGTTAGGCACCCCTCAGGATCCACAAGTGTGGTTCCCGGCCATGCTACAATTGTGACTTTAAGAAGACAAGTAGAAAAATAAAGCAAAGGGCTTCACATAGTTTTGCAAACAAGTTTAAAAGTTGAAGAAATAGTGAGTTTAGGAAATTAGTTATAAAAGAAAACTTAAAAATTAACAAGTAAAGGGGAAAGGGGTCCTAGGTTTACCGATAATATGGATCACATCAATGCAATATCCAGCAATCACTCCTCAGAAGAGGAGTCACACGTGATATTAGCGCACCGATCATCATATCCATATTCTACCCTTCCCACCCCGTTAAGAGCGCGGAAAGTTTTATTACTTATTGCATGCTAGTACCCGTCCCAATCCTATCAGTACCGGAGGTATTTAGAACTACTAATCCTAAAGGGAAAGGGATTTGGAGCCTTTTGAGAGTTTCAAAGGACAATATACTAAGGCGTCAATCAAAACACATAATACAAGTAAAAGTGGAGGCAGATAAGCAAGTAAGGCTAAGTAAACCTCCTTAAATCAGATAAGCCATAGAGTTTAGCATGTCTTACATATACTGATTTGGTCTTTAAAAAATTAAAGCGATAAGCGGACTGATTCAACACGTACTTTTAGACAGGACGTCCGCATTAGGCTCACTCGAATGCGGTTGTCAAAGAATGAGCCACTTTAATTAGTCAACTTTACCTTAAGTGTGGGACCGAACTACTGATTGTAAAGGAGTTTCAGAATAAGATAAGTTTCAGAAAAGATTGCAGACTTAATACAGAGAAAATGGTTTAAAACGAGTTTCAGAAAACATACTTGTTTAAGAAAAAGAGTTGCCGAGTTTTAACAAAAGAACTGAATTGCAGACTGATTCAAAAGGTTTATCAGATAAGTATAAAGAAGTGAATTCAGATTGATTTGGAAAAAAAAAGTTTGTCAAATTATCAGGAAAACAGTAAGTTTTCAGAAAATATGCACTGATTTGAGAATATTTATCAAGAAGGAAAAAGATGCACTGATTTGGTTGCAAGAAAAGTTTTAAGGGTTCAGAAAACGTGCAGAAAGTCGCTTGTTTTAGCAAAAAGGGTCAGTACTGTTCTAGACGAGTGAAACAATTCTGATTTGAAGTTCCTATGGGCATGATCTTTACGAGTTACTGATTTTAATACCTTTCAAACGTTAACAGCCTTATAAACATGATATTTATATGCTGATTTACCATTAATCCTAACGGTTTGCCTAATGTCATTATAAATGCAGAAATGCAAATCCCTATAAGCATGGTATCTATATGCATAGTTGCAGAAATCAGAAAGTTAGATCCTATAGGCATGGTTTCTACTTGTGAGATTGCATAGATTAACAGTAAAAGTCCTATAGGCATGGTTTCTACCCTTTTGTGCATAAAAGTAAATCTCCTCCCCTTTTCACTAGATCCCCGAGTTTATAAAATTATTACAGACCAGAAAAATAAGACAAAAATAAAAATACATCAGAAATTACAGCTACATCCGAGCAGCCTAATTCAGACTTAGTATCTAACAATATGAGATTGAACCACTTCCGAGATCCAGATTTCCAAAGCCTTCTCTTATCTAGGATGTTTCAGAGATCCAAGGAGTTTCAAGAACTCCAGGCAGTGCTTACACCCAAGATATTAATTAGAAAGAGTTATAGTGCAGTGTGGAAGGGCCAGCCCTCAGGTGTCCAAGTTCAGAGGGAGCTCAGGGGGTCCCAAGGCAAGGCTCACAAGAGAGGGGCAGAACTTAGTTTCTAAGAATGAGTGTAAGTGCAAGAGGGGGGTTAGGGAGTGACATGGCAGGCTGGTGGTCATGCCTAGCCATAAGATAGGCTGGCACACCCCTGACCAGGCCTGTTCAGCCAACAAAGAAGAGCACAGACCTATTGAAGGCCAGACTATGGTCTGGACAGTGATTAGGACACTGCCAGACCAAAGTCTTAGGCTTAGAATACACATAAAGGGAAAGGGGAATGGGAATTGAAAGAGTTTAGGACTCAGGGAGTCCAGTCCATATACATGAACAACAATATCAAATGTTATCATGTTTTCTGAACCATAACTCAACATACAAAGGGTTTAGGGATGGGGATTCATATAGGAGCAGGAATAAACAAACTTGCAAAAAGCAATAAAATAAACAAAGAGAAGATTGAAGCATAAACACATAAAAGAGAGAGACAGAATTTAAACAAGAAGAGACATACCAGTTGCAGAAAAAGTAAGCAAAGAGAAAAGCAGGATTTCTTTCAGCCAAACCACAATCAGAGAAGAAAGCTTTAAGCTTGTGAGTTCAGAGGACTCGAATGTTTAAGAAATTCTAAGTGTATTTGAGAGAAGTAGTGGCTTGTTCTGTTAGAACTTGTTCTTAAAAGAGAAAAAGGTACATGTGTTTATAGCTTTGAAAACGAGTAGAAAACAAGGTAACAAATAAGGTTTCAACACAAACATGGAAATAATTACAGCCAAAATCAATTAACACAGGTTTTCCCTTTAATCAAGGGATTACTGCTCAACGGACACTAACCAGATTAACATAAGGAAAGAAGATCAATTTGTAAGCAGAATGATTGTTGCCATAAAAGGAGCAGTAAAACCATATAGTAAGGGATTAAGTCTAAATACAGGAGTGTACTTATTTTTGGAAAGGATCTGGTAAGGCCAAACAAAGAGAGAGAATCAATTAACCCTTAACGGGCGAGTAAAAAATCAGAATTTCATAAGGAAAAGTTTTGAAAATCAATCACGAGTTTGAAAATCAATCACAGAAGGGACTCAGTATATAAATGAAGTGCACAAGTAATAGACATGTGAGGCCAAGCTATGGCAAGAAGAAACAACATACAGTAATAGCGTGATAGTCACGTAGGTCAAATTTCATTGGCTTAGTAATAGAGAAAAGATTAGAAGCATGCAAAAGTTAGGTGAAAACCTTTCTGAAAACATAGTGGAGTTTGACAAATAGCAAGAACTCAGAATAAAGGAATCACATAAAGAAAACGAGATGCTGAAGTAAAGGAATCAGACGGAGCGATTTCAAACATGCGAGTTGCACAAACAAACTCAAGAACTCGAACAGACCCCAAAGAACTAGGGTTTTCGGAATCAGTAGAGTTTAGAGGCGATAAGCAAGTGAAACAAATAAACAGTCTCAGAATCTCAAATAAAACCCCAAAAAATAAGGTTTTCAATACTAATCTGGTGTAAACGAAGTAAATCAAACAGATAGATTCGGAAACTCAAACAAATCTCCAAAAATTAGGTTTTCAACACCAGTCAAACTTAGAGATGATAAGCAGATGAATCGAACAAAACATTACAAACAGACTCAGAAACCCTAGTTTGAAATCAAAAGTTTTGGAAAAGAAAATTTGGGGAAAACGCATAAAACATCAAATATGGCACAGATCAAGCACAGATCTAAACAAATAAACGAAAAAGAACCTCGAATAGGCTAGGGTTTCTGAGAACCCTAGAAATGAGAAAGGCTTGGAAGAAACAAGATCAGATCTGGAGTCGATAAGGTCGGAATCATGCTCAGGAGGCTAAGACACGCCGGAGATGGCTGAAAACCTCGAATCGACGAAGGTCTGGACAAAGGCCCTTGAAGTCTGGCCTTGAAACTTCAGGTATCAAGCACGTGAGAGTAGTATGGGGTGAGTATAGGTCGTCCATGGTCAGAACAGCCATGGATTCCGGTGGATTTGGGGTTGGAGGTGGCAGAGAGCGATTAGGGTTTCAAGAGAGCTCGAGAGCGTTTGAGAGAAGAGAGGAGTTAGAGGCGGCGCTTCTGAAAGAATGGGGTAAGGTTTAGGGGTCGTTCGGAATTAAAAAGGAAAGAAGAGATCTGGGCCGTTGATCAAAAATTATCAACGACTCAGATATTTTTAAAAAAAAAACGGGCGGGTTTGGGCAATTGGATCAGGTAATTGGGTTGAAATTGATTTGGGGGTTGGGATTGAGTTGAATTGGGATGCAAATTGGGTTGTAATTAAAATGTAATTGGGGCTAAATTTTAAATAGTCATTTTCCCATTTTATTTTATAAAAAATAGTAAAAGGTTTTTTTTTTAAACCAATTGAAGGTACTAAATTAATAAATAATATACAAATATTAAATTAAAAACGCTGGAAGTAATTTTATAATTATAAAATGTTGTAAATCATAAAATAGGCTATAATTGCAATTACATACAATTTAGCTTTAAAAATGCCAAATAAATTTGTAAAATATGCAAAAATTACCTTAATTATATTTTGGTGTAAATATGAGGATAAAATAAGTTATTCACCAAAATTGATGATTTTGGGAATAATTATGGATTTCGTACTGCTAAAATAGACAATAAATTGATTTTAAAAATCTTTAAGAGTTGGGAAAAATACCAAAACTCTTGGGGCATGCTTATATATGCATGTACATGCTATTTTGAAAGCATTTTGTATAGAAATACATAGGGAAAAATTGGGTATCAACATTGACCTAAGCTGCTATTACCAGGGATGTAAGAGAGAGAACATTTGAAAAAGAAATCCGACAAGAGGCACATCATTTCATCCCAAACTGATTTTTATGGAACTATAAAGCCTTCTAGTGAAGCTGAACCACCAACATAACTGTGTTCAAGCAGCAGCAGCACCTGGTCCATTGCTCTTAGCTCTGCCTTTGCGGTCCCAGATCGGAGTAGTCTCAATGAGCTTATGAGGAACTAGACGCCTTTCGCGTTTGGTCAGCTTCTTGAAGTTGTGTACTCTCAACTTAGCTATCTCGGCCTCCTCCTCAGGAGTTATCTCCCTAACTACAACAGTCAGTCTACATTCTGGCCTCACTTTTATTCCGCACTTTCCTTTTGCATGGTAGGACACCCTTTTTTTGAAAAGTCCTTTCCCAACAAAAGCTTCAGCTGCACCAAATATGAAAGAATGAATCAGTCCAAGATTAGAAGTAAGAGGAGAGCATAGATAGTCAGTTTGCCTTTTTTACCAACAAGAAGACGATCTGGATCAAATCCATAATTGTGGGTTGCATTTGCCCGAGCTGAATGTATAACCTACAAAAAATGAAAGGTTCCCATTACATCACACCTGAACTGTAAATAATCTTTTGACTTCAGGAGCCATGTTTGGCAATAGTCCTACAACTTTAAGGTTGGTCTAATGTGGTGTTCGGTAGTCGCACTACAATGGAGGTTACTATGCAACAGAATTCTTTATCGCAGTATAAGTCTGGTAGCCACATTAGAGAATGCTCTTAATAAAGAAGGAAACGTTAAGGCCGAGACTAAATTTTGAATTAGAGCCTGCTTATAAACTATAGTTGCGTGATTCATAAAGGAAACAATTTCCTTTCCTTTGATCTTTTTTCGTGCAACCACAAGATGCTTGTCAGAAGTTTCACCTGATAGACAGTTTTGGAAGCTCGTTTTACAGTCACTTGCAACTGCAGTAATGCATCTTCAACACGCATCCCACGAACTAATGCTGCAACCAAATTGATCTTCTTTGGGCTCTGAAAGGGACATGTGTCATAGAAATCAAAGGAGGGCATGGTAAGATTCCTCACTCTTTTTTTGGGTAGGAAAGAGATTTTTGACAGAACGAAGGAGTAAAAGAAAGAGAATTGAAACTCGTCAAGTAAAAAAGAAACAAGAAAGGAGATTAAGCAATACTTTAAAAACGGGGATCGATGAAACAATCAGGTCCCAATAATACCTGTTCTTTGTTGGAGCAAAGTATTCTTTCACTAAGTTATAAATTGCATCAGAACAGTACCTAAGACAGGTCCCAATAGTCACATGCATTCCAATGGGACAAAAGTCTGCTTACACAAACAGCATGAAACAAAAGAGATGTATTCATATAAAGTCCCTATTTTTCAATATTATCTCATATTTGCATTTTTAATCACACTGTCCTCCCCAATACCAAAAATATTGAATCAAGAACCAGTCAGAACAAGTCCTAAGACATTCTAAAATCCTAACATTCTTCTTTGTGCTCATATACTGCAGGATTTAAAGTAGTATTCCCTGTCATGTTGCTAAATCAGCAGGCTTTGCCTCCTAATTTACATAAAAGCTTGAGCAATATTCTAAAAGACTTTATCAAGTACCAGTCTAAAACATAGAGGCCGGCAGATTTAATATGTAATCAAGTAACTGGGAGATTACTTTCCAAAAAGAAAAGGAAGTTTACCAGGAGATTAGTTAATAAGAATGACAAGACTCTCTGTAACCACAATTACTCACCATATCGTAACTCATCATGCAAATTCTGCTAATGTGTGAGGTAAATTAGATATTCACCATATCTAAAAGGCTGTGACATTTCATACCTGTTTTATCCCCTTCAAAACTGCTTGAACTGTTGAAGGTTTAGAAGTTGCTTTCTCAGCTTCTTTATTTCCAGTATTTGATGTTAGAAGCGGTGTTAATGGGGAAGAAATTGGTGTGGTTGAGTCTGCAAGTAAGGTCCTTGAACTAGAGAGCCCCTAATCAGGAAAAAAATAGGAAAAGAAGGAAAAAAGCAACATTTAGAACTATGAAACAGTTTAACTAATTTGAATTTTATTTAATAGGAAAAATGTTCTACAAATACAGCATGCAGAGAAGCAGTGAATATATTGTAATTCAAGATAACAAAGAGTCACAAACTGTAGCCATCTAAACTTGCATATTTGAAGTGAAGGATAGCTGTCAAACTGGCTACACATTCTTGGAAATGGCTTTTGTAAGAAAACCTAAAAAATGATGAAATGGTGATTTTAATTCCTAATAGAAAACCTGTAATATAAGTATCGTCATGTATATTACAGGAATTTTATGTACAGATGGGTTTATAAATATACCAATTGGGAAATAGTTGATTGCACGACCATAGAGGATTAGAAAACGAGTTTATATAGAACTAAAACATGATATATAAATAGACAGAACCTGTGAAGGTGCTATATTTTAAATAAACAGGCTCACTCAGTTACTGCTTAAGCAAGCACCTGTAACACTTTTTTTTGATAAGGTAAAGTTTACAAGCACCTGTAACATTACAAATAGAATGTTTTGTAAAATAGATAGTATGCAATATGATATGTTGTTTCGACTATGAGAAATCAAAACAACAAAAGTTTATTAAAGAAAAACAAAAAAAGGTGGGATAAAGATTCACGGCCACAAGGCCACCCCACCTCAATTCACTATACAAGGCCACATACGTATATGAAATAAATGATATTGTAACATTACCAAATGCTGTAGATACTGATATAACGGCCTTGAGATGCCAGATGAAACTGTATTCCGCAAGCTTGGTAAGTAAGGTGTCTCACCTAGAAATTACATGTTGCTCAACCATCAAAAGTTGATATATGACTTGAGAAATAAAAAAGGAAAAGCAACTGAAGGAAGACAGTGAACACAACCCTGAACCCTAACTTGGGTTGCTTCTATTGACAGGTCGCATTAACTATTCACTGTCATCCTGAGATGTCAGCAAAATCAATTCATCAAGCGTAAACAGAAAAACAACCATTACCAAGTACTAGAGATGACTTTGAGTGATAATATGAATTTAAAAGAACAGTTCGACTTTGTTGACATCTCTTCCCAGCTTGATGAAGCATGCACTGAAGATGCCGTTGCCAGCCCACCATTTTTTCAGCTTACAAAAGGTCTCTCAATCAACAAGTCCAGCTACACTATATCAGTTCATCTATGAAGAGAAAAGCACAATAAATTTCACACTAGTATGATGAGATAATGAACCACACTATGCACATAGCAGGACAATGTTCAGTCACAAAACATCAGATCATTCAAATTAAATACACAATCTGGAATCAATTCCTTTGTTAATAGGAGCTACTATTTCTTTGGCCTTCATTGGTCTCCATAGAAAGATATGAACCAACTGAAGTAACAAAAAGATAGCACTTCATCAATGAGTTTTGAGTAATCACATATGTTTGTTTGGAAGGATTTTTCACCAAGCACATGTTCTGCAATTTAAACATGTTTACTAAAAGTTAGAGTTAGCTTACACTTAAGAATAATTTAAATTCAGAGTCGAACGTAACAATTGGTGAAAGATTTCTATATAGGCAAAGTTATAATTTCACTTTCTTTTTATAAGCACTTCACTAAATAATCTAACTTAGGATGAAGGGGAAACAAGAGAAACATTTCAGATTGCGGCACAATAGAACTACTTTTATGCGCAGCACTCATTTATCTGGAATTGGGACCAGCTATACAACAACAACAACAATAATAAAAAAGAAAACCATTGTAATCCCATAAATGGGGTCTTGGGGTTAGTTGCACGCAGAGCTTACCCTACCTTATAAAGATAGAGAGGCTGTTTCGAATAGACCCTCGGCTCAACTGGGACCAGCTATGCTTCGTGGAATTCAGTTCTCACGTAAATGAGAAATTTTCTATTCAGCTGCTATTATATGGGAAATAAAGTAAATTAAAATTCTTTCTTATCCCCTCCTAACATTTCTTCTCTTCCAAAGCCTTATAAACCTAAAACCCTCAAAATTGTAAGAGCAACGCCTTTTGAATGCAACTGATTTCTGTATATGCAAATGTGAGCAACAATATATTTCTCAAGTGCAAAATTAGCTCAAATAAAATCACATGACTAACTAGTAGTAGTACACACACGTTTTCAATCTCAAATTGTGACTTTAACATTGAATAAACCCCACAAGATCTAATAGGCATTTTATCAAACAGGTTTCATACAATAGAAACTCAACTAAAACCACCTCAATTACCACTCAAATCAACTATTTGAATAATCAAGTCACCCAATGAAGAGGGGTGCGGGGAAGGAAAATAGTAATGCATATTAACTGGTAAAAGTTTACAGAGAAAGACAAAATTTGGAGTCGAAAGTTTTTTGAAACTTACATGAATCCGCCACAGAAAAAAGATGATGGAAGCTGACAAGAACCCAAGCAAGTTCTGGCCGAATAGATCCAAATTGGGCCATTGACGTCAATTTATTCGTTTTAGGCCTCTTAAGTTTGAAATCCATAAAATCTCATATTATATAGTCCTTCAACCTAATTGGCACATTAGGGTGACATATTTCTTGTCCATTGTTTGGTTTGATGTATTAAAGTATTGTACAATTTCTAAAAGAATTGTTTGTTTACAAAAATACCCTCAAAATCAGTCCATCACTCCAACTTTTTAAAAGAAACATATGTTGAGAAATATTTTTATATGAAAAAATTTTAAAAAATTATTTGATTTGTCTACCTATATTGTAAAATAAAACTAAATATTTATTTATAAAAAAGGAAATATGCTAAGTATTTATTTATTTACTAGGGATATTTTCTCACTATTTGGATTATTTTGAACTTGCATTAATATACTAACTAGCATATTTTAATCAAGCATAAATTTTGAAGGACAATTTTGTCTTTAACTAAGCTAATGCATGCATTAAAACTCATTGCATTGTTAATACCATTGTTTTCTATGCATTAATTATGCATAGGATAATACCAAATAGGATGTATAACTAATGCTTGTATAACTAATGCATAGGTTCAAAATGTCTACCAAACAAGGTATTATTAATATATAAAGCTAATGCATGCATTATTTTATCTAATGCATCCTACCAAACGACCCCTTAAATATTTATTTTACATTTTATACCCACTTTCTAAAATTTTATTTACTTCTTAAACCTTTAATATCATTATATGCCATTAAGTGATTAAACATATTCCACCTTTTAAGGGATTAGATTATCCACCCCAAATTCTTTTAGGATATCTTCAATCAACACTTAATTGAGATAATATTATATCTTTCTCAAAATTGTAGTAAGCATGGTGTATCCATCTATTCCTTCTTACTGGTTCGATCACACAATCACTTCTTTCAAGTTTTTCCTCTCACGCAAATAGCAACCAAAAAGTTAAGGAAAGGATAAAGAGAAAATTGGCTTTTCATAGCACTGAAAAAATATTTGGGAAGGGCGATAAAGTTTCTTCTCCCATTGAAATTCAATCGGGAGAAGTGAAATTATTGGATCAAAACTCCACATGCAATATATGAATCGGCTTCCAAAAGGGATGATAATGCTAGATTGCGAAATTACAATCTCAAAATTCTAAAGTTCGAGCATCCAAAAAGGATGACGACATAAAAGTTAGTAGGAAAAAATACGACAAGGTAAAAACTAAGGTTCCGGGTCTCAAAGACGAAATGTTGGTGACAACAATGGCGGAAAGAAGCTTTCAGTATTGTTAGAAACCAAGCATACCACAATATTTTAAATTGGAGTACAATATTCAAATCAAGCATCCCACAATATTTTAATAAAGAATACGATATTCAAATCAAACATACCACAGTATTTTAAATTAGTATACAATATTCAAATCATACATATCGCAATATTCTAATTTGGAATATAATATTCAAACCAACACACTTTAATAGTATATCGCATTAATAGTTTATTCTATTTTATGATTAAATGTTGGTATATTGTTAGAAATTATTTGGAATACTATCTCTTTAATAGTATATTCTAGTAATGTTGATGTAATATTAAATTTCAATTGGATATTTCAATAGAATATTCTAGTATTATATTTTGAATATTATGATACGCATTAGAATACTTTTGAGTTGTAAATCAAAAACTAAGTTGAATATGTGAGTGAAATAATAATATAATCTAAATTGAATATCATTGTGTAGTTATTTAATATTATCATAGATGTAGTAAATACTCTAAGTTTTAAATTAAATAATATATAAAGTAAATGTTATCAATATAAAAAAATGAATATGCCTCTTTATTTTAAGAATATTATTGTAAATGTATATTGAATATATAAACTAAATAAGATCTATGGTTTAAATTGAATACTGCTATTTATTATGGAATGCATATTTAATTTCCTTACTTTGAAGAGTTTGTAAAATGTAATGTATTTTCTAGGAATATGATAAACTTGAGTAATTGGCTTTGATGGGAGAGAGGTAAATAGCAATATTCAATCCATTACCTCTAGTTATGGCTATATTTAAGGAATATTATCCCATATAATCATGATTGTTGGATAAAGAAGGTATATGAAGTAATTATTTTAAGAATTTTTAACTTTAGGATATATGGTGTAAAGATGCCATGTAGATAGGTATATGGCGTGACTTCCCCAAGATATTATATAGTCCTTCAACCTAATTTTTCCAGTAGGAGCATTTACATCTATACCCAATATAGCACGAGCTAATCAGTTTTCGGATTGGTCATTCAAAAATAACCAGCGTTTGCAAAGTTATTGAAAAATAGCAACTATTTTGCTGCAACACGGAAAGTTCCAGCATAATATACTGGAGATCAGCGCACCTGTGTATGAACTTCCAGCATATTATGCTGAAACTCCAACACACGGAAAGTTCCAGTGTATTATGCTGGACAGGTATATTCTTTAGTATAATATACTGGAGTATTTTTCCGGATTTTGAACAGTGTTTTCGTTCAGATTTATCTTTACATGAAAAGTGGCTAAATTTCGATTACTTTTGAAATTGTGGCTATTTTTGAATGACCACCTATAAATTTGGCTATTTTTTAATTTCTCCCAGCTTTATTCGATGTCCAATCTCTACTTTTACGTCCGTTAATTTAAATTTGCACAAAAAAGAGTCACATTTTAGGAGTTAGATATTCCTTACCCAAAGAGATTTCATACTTAGGCTCAAACTCGAAACTTGTGATTAAGAATGAAGGAGAGCTTATCAAACCACCACAACCAGATCGAACTTCTAATTTTTAGTTTCAAACCTCCATCCCAAAAAGAATAATGCAATTTGGAGCCTAACGATCAAAATGTTTAATATTTCAATGTTACTTTATTGGATTTCTAAATTTATGCATGTTTTAAAAATTATATTAAAAAAGTACTACAAAATGCTACGCTAGTTTTTCAATTAATGAAGTCTTAAAAAAGCGTACTTTAATGCAACTATAATGTTGTCACTTAAGAGTTGAATAGTAATATTTCTATTAGTTATATATATGACTTACTAATACGATATATGTCGATTGCATTTACATTTTTGAAAGATTTCTAGTTAATATAACAATCACCACAATACCACATGCATGGTAGGATAGACATATCTCTCTACTATTAAACAAAGCTCCTTCGAATTCGAGTCTCTTCCTCTTTAATGAACTTCATGATAACGCCAAACTATTCCTTATACAAAGACACACGCGGACGTAACAAATATAATCTGAGTAATTCTGCCCAGAGTCGAACCACTGAGAATTAACCTATCAATTACTTTTGACTGATTTACTAAATTCACAGAATCAATTTTCCCCAAACTTTGTAATTCACAATTGATGATATTTCTAACAACTAAAGTCTGAAAATAATTAACAGCTGAAAATTAACTATGCTTGATGTGTAAACAGTTGGAATAAGGTCTAAGGTAATGGTGTCCCCCGTTGGTGATTTTCTTGGTTGTATGTTTCTTATAGCGATGACTTAGTTGTCTCTATCAATCAAGAACTCTCCGGCTATCATAAATCTCTCTCAAGCAATTATGATAATTTACTAGACGCACTCTCTCAAGCTACGCTAGCTAGATTCACATTACCGTTCTTTTAGATTGCACCTGAGGTATTGTTATCTCTAATCCAATCTCTAAACCCTCGGTTATGACTCTCGTCTATACTCCGGAAGTGATGTTGTTCAAACAACTACCTAAATATGCACTCTCTCTCAAGAAGATACATAATAAATAGGAACGGACAATTGAGGGCCCTTTCAACTAACCACAATCAAAACGTAAATGAACAA
This sequence comes from Nicotiana tabacum, assembly GCF_000715075.1. Taxonomy (NCBI): domain Eukaryota; kingdom Viridiplantae; phylum Streptophyta; class Magnoliopsida; order Solanales; family Solanaceae; genus Nicotiana; species Nicotiana tabacum. Next base: position 1,976,667 of record NC_134088.1, read on the forward strand.
ATAGAGATTAACAACCAATTCAAACTATATTAATATAACAACCAAGTCATCCCCAATGGGTTTCACCAAAACTTTAGATTAAAGTATTTAGCTACTCATGACAACGTAAGAATAAACTACGAAAATATTCATAATGGAAAATCGCAAGAACTATAGAAGAGAATAAGAACTATGATGTTTTGGGTGATCTCTCACACTTGTTCTTCTTGCCAAAATAATCTCAAAATAAGCTCTTTCCTCTCTTGGGCGAGTTTCCTACATCTTATAAGGCTTTTACAAAAGTTTTCCCGAATTGACACTTTGGCCCCTTAACTTTCTGGACTATGAACCTGCCGCCGCGGTGCGGACTGCAGTGGCAACCGCGGTGAGTATGCTGGGCCTTTTTGTCTCCGCGTTCCTTCTCTTTTTGCTCTTTTGTGTTTGGGTACTTCTTAAGTGGGTGTTTTCTTCACGTTATTGCCTCTAAACACTTCATGTTGCTTCCTCGCATCTTATATTCCCTGCGAAACCAAATAGCATTAATTAAAGTATTTTATTGGCAACTTACATTATAAAACAACAACAAAGCATGGGCAATTATGGTGTAAATAACAACTATATAGCCTATTATCAATACCCCACACTTAAATTATTGCTAGTCCTCGAGCAATGCACCACACTCCATAAAAATTCATTCCCTATGTTTTCCCTCAACGACTTACGCCATGAACATTTCACAAGAGTTACACCTAGTAGTGAACAGTTTTTACCTCAAGAATCAAGTTTTTCGTACCCTGTAACATTTGCACTTACTCAAACCACTCTACATAATAGTCAAGATGCACCTTTACTTTGTGAATCACATGCCCTCACATCACACAAGAGAGTAGTTCCATATATATAATGATAGTGATAACAATTAGGAACTCAAATAGATAGAATTCGCTCACTCTCCAAAAAGAACATTCACATACCACAAAGATGCACCATAGGCTTGCCCCTAGTGTAGTACTCGACTAATCGAGCCCCACTCAGTCTAAGATCAATAGGACTTTATTTGGTTGTAATGTAGGCTAAGGGACGGGTAGGATACATTTGGATATAGTGACTAACTTCCCTAAGCACTTTTAATACAATTACGTTGAATTTAAAAATTATCATTTTGTAAGCCAACACTCCACCACATTTATTTAAACATCCCCATATATTAGGTGCAATTTGTACAAGCTACTACTTATTAATCACTACAAAATATATATGAACTTTTTTTTTTTGTGGTGCTTTTCTTTTTACGCTTCACATTCTGCACTTTTTCTCTATTTCCATGGTTCCACTTCAAAAATAAAACCACCACCCCACACTTTTGTTTTCACATAATCTCAATACCAATCTAGTGCTTCATGAGAGGGAGGAAAATTGGTTCAAACAGCAGGCTATCCAAACAAGTGGTTAAGGTTAACATTGTGGTTGCCAAAGAAACAGGCTTATAGGCTCAACGGGGTTAACTAAGATGTAATGCATTCAGGTGGGTTCACTTTATATGTCTGGCTCAACAAAGAAATGCCTATATCACTTCTAAAATCGAATGAAGCTACTATTTCGCTTTGCAAACACACAGGGCAAGTTCTAGGCATCAAATGTACAGCATGGAATACAATGATACTCACACCCATATGGCACATGACTCACGTTGGATTAGTTTATCAAAACATTCTCTTTTGAGTGTTCAAGTTAGGTACAAATATACAATTTTTAAGGCACTTAAACAAGATTCAACCCTTGAAGCTAAGCGCTACACTCTAGCGTCTATCGTGTTCGGGTGTAAGAACGCTAAGGGTTTTTCTTCTTCAATTTTAAGCTCATCACCCATTAATCCTAACCTAAAACAAAAAAAATCTACATATACCCGGTTCAAGCTAAACCCTTGAAAAAGAACCGTGGCCCAAAGAAAAACCAATGGGGAGTTACTACACTACCTAAAACACACAAAAAAAAAAAATTTCGTGTTTTTTATAGACTAGCTTCCCTCAAGAAAATTTGTCTAAAGAATCCATTATTAGGAAGTTTTTATATTTCAATTTTTTTTCTCGACTTAGTCCCTCAAGAACCCCGCTGAAAGAGATCCATCGCCGGGACAAGTCGCTTATATTTTAACTTCCTAAAAAAAACTGTTACTCTATTTCTAAAGCAACTAATACAAAACAAAAACAAACAGATAATATTCACAAGTACAACATACAACGAAGTTTCCCCCACCCCACACTTAAAATTAAGACATGTCCCCATGGCTTGACAATATAAAAAGTAGTGAGGTAAAGAAACTTCCCTGAAGGGTCACTCTTGATCTAAAACTGTGTCTGGGTTCACATTGCAGGCGCGACTCAGTGCTCTCAACCAACTCATGAATTTTTTTTCCGACTTCACCTGTCGGTCAGCCACAGCATCCATGTGGGACCCTAAGTCAGTGACGGAGGTCCGCAGTCCAGTTATTTCCCACTCCAAATCATCCATTCGAGTGCTCTGGCGTGGTTGTGACGATCCTGCCTCGTCCCCTCTAGGAGGGGCTGTGATCTCAGCAGCTTCAGCAACATCAGAATCATCCTCAAACTCAGACTCATCAGACGAGTCATCATTGCGTCGTACTGGCTCTCGTCTCTCCTGCCCAATTTTTCTCGCCCGAAAAGGGGTTTTTATAGGTAATTTCCCATCAACCCGGGAGTTCTCAGGAATACTAGCAAGGCGGCATATACGTGTGACAAGAGAAGGGAAGTAGTGGCCTTTGCTTAGTTCGGGCGATCGGATGAACATTTCTTCAGAGAGGACTCGGGCGACATCAAACCCTTGGTGAGTCATGAAGCAGTAGATCATAGCGGCCTGTGGCCCATTTACATCGGTGGTATTGCTGGATGGTATCAACCGAGTGGTGATGACAGTGAGCCAACATTTGGCCTCCCAAGTAAGAGACTTTGAATGCAGAGTCGTCGGTTGTGCTACCCATTTGGGTTGTCTGCCAGGTATACAGATGACCTCTAGAATTCTGTCCCAGTCAACTATCGGGCGATTAGACATGATGTAATGATCATCGCCCGTGAATGCGGGGAGGCGATACACTCTGCAGATGTTACACCCCATATTTTCGTACATGAAAATATGCCATAAATAAATTAATGAGAGCCCGAAAGTGAGATGCCACATTCCGCAGTACTACATTACGATGATGTCGCACTATGTAGTATTGTACGTGGAATTTGTCGTAAGGTAATTGACACCAGTCCAAGGAAAAGATTATTCGGAGATTATAAGGATTATGCTATTTCAAACAAGTGATTAGTAATTCATGAAGGTGAAAGGGGGAGCAAGTCAAAGAAAATGAATTTTTGTCCAAGTTTGGCATTTTGGGGTAAAATACGGTCCAAGCTATAATACCTCGATATTTATAGACTAGTACCATACAAGGTACCATATGCCCATAATAGTAGGATGTATAAAGTGTATTAAAATAAGTAAAATTTTAAGTAATTTGAGGTAATTCTTAATTATGCGAGTAATTGATTAATTATCGAATAGCGGGATATTACCTAATTAAATTAATTAAAAAAAATTAAGGTGATAACGTGGCAGCAAGCCACTAATGTGGCCTATGACTCTTAGTCATAGTAAGCTTAGTGTCCATTTTAGGATTTTAAGACACTTACGTGTAAGTGTAAGGCATAAAGCCTAGTTTTATAACTTACCAATTTAGTTCTTCCTAAAATCCTATGGAAAATATTTTCAAACAAGAAATGGGTTCATACGACCTTACGGATTCATCCTCCATCCAGCAGAATTCCAACAAAATTCTTGCAATAAAATAATTCCAACGACAATTGGTAGAACCATAGCAATGTAAAAATTTTGCGGTTCTAAAGGAGTACGGTGCAATCTTTTCCAAGAAATATTATACGAATTTTCCCCTACTCCAGGTATGTTAAGACTATCCCTTCTTTCTTTTGGCATGATCCATACGATACAAACGAAACGTGCAAATGCACAAATTCCATATATGACCCTATTCATAGTAGTATTAGAAGTGCATATGTTCTTGAATTTCCATATGTCTTATTATTCCATCATCTGTTTATGGGTTTCAGAAGATACGTAAAATGATTTTATGATATTAATCAGAGGTATGGTGGTCTTATGACGTACCGAGAGATTTTGCTATCGTATTTCATATGCATTTCATGCATTTATACATGTACATTGACCCATGACTCAGACGGCGTTATATACGCGTATATATGTATATATATGTATATGGGATATGGGAAAAGGTTACGGCGTTATATACGCACCACCACCTGATCAGCTGGTATATGATGATGATGTTGCCCACAGTGGCTGAAATATGATTCAAACGACGTTATATACGCATATATATGTATGTACTCAAATGGCATTATATACGCATATATATGTACGTATATATACGCGTATATATGTATGTATATATATATGTACATGGGATATGGAAAAGGTTATGGCGTTATATACGCACCACCACCTGATCAGCTGGTAAACGATGATGCTTTTTCCCACAGTGGCCGGTATAATATAATGGAATTCCCTCAGAGGCTGATGATGTTATGAAACATGTACCTATGCACGACATGACATTCATACGCACATGCATGACGCTAAAACTAATTTATGATTTACAAAGTTATTCAGACTTGCAGGTTGAGTCATGTACTCTATATTTCTTCCATGTCTCTGATGTACTTACTTATGTGCCTTACATACTCGGTACATTATTTGTATTGACGTCCCTTTTGCTTGGGGACGCTGTGTTTCATGCCCTCAGGTCCCGATAGACAGGTCGATAGCCCTCCAAGTAGGCTATCAGCTCAGCGGAAGATGTTGGTGCGCTCCATTTGCTTCGGAGTTGCTTGTTTGGTTAGTATGATTAAGACGTGTATTGTTTGGTATGGCGGGACTCTATCCTGACCTCTATGACATTTATGTATTCTTAGAGGCTTGTAGACATATGTCGTATACATAAAAGATTGTACGGCCTTGTCGGCCTATGTTTGAGTTTATAAATGATTATATTGGCCTACTAGGCCCGTATATCACGTGTATATGATAATGCAATAAGAAAGATACGTTACGTTGGTACTCGGTTGAGTAAGGTACCGGGTGCCTGTTGCGGCCCATCGGTTTAGGTCATGACATATATGCTCCGGTTAAGGAGGTGTTGCGCACAGTCACAACCTTGTCCTCGTGTTCTGGCAGGTTTGCATAGAATTCCCTCACTAGCTGAATATTTGCTTCCTCGGGAGCCTCAAAGAAGATGTCCAGCTGACACCTCCGTAGCTCATCAAACATATTGGGGCATTCTTTTACCAAAGCCCTTTTATCGATACGGACCTCATGGAGTAACTTCTTGGCAAGTTTCTGATTGTACCTTGCCTCTGCTTCTACAGAGACGAACCGAGTGCTATCAAACCGTGGTGCACTGGTTTGGCCCCTAGCTCGTGAGGAGCCTCCTAGGCCACTAGTAGAGGACCCGGTGTTTCATCTCTTACGGGTTGAACTCATAATACTTGTCAAAACAGAGAAACGCGTATTAGGATGAGCCTAAAATGTGTGACTATGGGTGGTTACTCAGACTTCACCACAACCATGTCACAACATCACCTTATATCACCATTGAAGCAATTTCTCAAACACATTGTGGGCAAGGCATTTTCTTCATATTCATGGCCCCAAGGGAATCAAGAAAACTTCCCTAATTCCACTATCTACTACACCCACACATTCCACACTTATTGTTAACCATCACCCACCAACAACACCATTCCAAATATTCAAAACACAGCCCCTTTCACCAGACATATGCTAAAAACGAAATTACACTAAAAAGAAGAAGAAGAACTAAACAAAACAAAATCCTATCACTAACACTACATTAGAACAACATGAACTAGCATAATGCAACAAAAACAATAGAAGGAAAGGAGAAGGGGGGGGTCGGAAACATACCTTGGGGGGAAGAAGATGAGGGGTGTTGTGAAGGAGGAAGAAGAAGAAGAGAGTATGGAGGGGAGGGTTATGGTTTAGAGAGAGAGAGAGAGGGAAGTGAGGATTTTAGGGGGGGGGGGAATTGTTTATTTTGATATAGGGAAGGGTTTGAAAATTAAAAGAAGAGTGGGGAAAAAAGAAAAAAAAATTAAACTTCAGCGGACGTCACCGCAGTCGACGCCGCGGTCAGAGACAGAGTCTCCCGCGGTCGTTACTGCGGTTGACGTCGCGGTCTGGGACAGAGTCCCCCGCGGTCGTTACCGCGGCCGCGGTGAAACATTGAATGTTTAGGGATATCCGCGGTCCTGGCCGCGGTCGTGGATTTTTTTTTTTACACGAAGTTACATACTACACTTACAACACATTCGTGGGTTGCCTCCCACGCAGCGCCTGATTTAACGTCGCGTCACGACTCAAGTGGTTGAGTTTTCACTTCTCATTCGCGTACTGGGGTTTTTCAAATTGATCACCACTGTATTTCCTTTTTCTTCAGCTATTCCAAGGTAATGTTTCAACCTTTGCCCATTTACTGATGTCACACCTCCTTTTTGCGCGCTCCGCCCCGAAGGGTTAAAATGCGCGAGGGGAGTTTTTCCAATTTAAGTGACAATATTCGAAATGAGATTATTTATTTAATTCAGAGTGGCCACTTGGGAAAGGTTTGGCTTTTGGTGTCCCAAGTCACCGGTTTATCTTGAATCCCAAATCGAGGAAATTTTCGACTTTTCCAAATGAAGTCTGCGAATCAGAAATTCTAAGTAAGGAATTCTGTTGACCCTAGGGAAGGTGTTAGGCACCCTCGAATCCCGTGGTTCTAGCACGGTCTCTTAAATTGTTATAATGGCTAAATATCTGATTTAAATGCATGTTATGACTTACGTGCTTTTATTAAGTTTAAACCGCTTTTATTATTATCATTTTTTTTATTTTTTTTTATAGAATTGCAACGTCGTGGAAATGCATCTCGAACCACGTCACAATCAATGCACCCGTGGTCGTCGACACATCTTGACTCCGTTGAGATTTGGATTTGGGTCACATCAATGTGCACCCGAGTTTAAGACTGTTATTTAATTAAACCGTGCCTAAAGAGTCTAACGTGTTATAATTCTTGGGGAAGGCCATGAAATTCACTAACCGGCTTGTCCCGAATTCTAAGTATTTGTTATGGCTAGTTATTGAGGGCCCCGCAATTTGCATTTTTCATTTAGCGAGGCTCGTCTCTATTTTAGAAAGGATATCCTAAAGTGGCTACATTTCTAATGCGTTTGTCTCTAAAACTAGAAGAAAAAAAGGTACATGCTAATTTAATTATATGTTTGGGCCCAATCCGGATTCTTATCAATTTCTGATCAATTATTTACAAAGTGGAGAAAACATTATACTTCATGGAAAAATGCTTTAATTTGTCAAAGAAATCACATACGAGCTGACGAAGTACAACGCTTAAACCGAACAAACATCCTTGAGTCGAATTTAAATTAAATTGCTTAAATAGGATTAATGGAATTCCTTACCAAAGGATGCTACCTATGGTGTAAGAAAAAACTATCTTAAACATGCCTAGTAAAATTGCAACCCAAGAATCTAAAAAAAAACTGTATTGTATTTTTGCGGGATTAAAAGGAATCGTCCAACCTATATATTCGAAGCATGCTGAAGAACGAATTTTGAATTAACAACTATACTAATGGTTGCATATTCCATGAATTGTAGTTACATCCTATATACCATTAAATCAATTGCATATTGTGGTTTAAAATCAGCATAAGCTTCAATCAGATACAAACTTACTAATGTACTTCTCTATTGAACTACAAACTAAAATTTACACGACTTAGCAACATTTATGAAAAAGGCAGTCAATAAACAACGGATGATTATAACTCCTTCAGATCTTTCAATTCATGCTTTTCAATGTTACAATCAGCTACACCAATGTGAGACTCGAAATATGTACCTGGAAATACTGAAAATGCAAAGGAGAAGAGGAAGAAGATAGGGAAATCAGCAGCAGCAAGAAACAGAATTAGCAGTAGCAGCAGGACACAGAATAGCAGCAACAACAGGAAACAGAATAGCAGCAACAACAACTCACGAAACAATTGGAGTGGGATCAAGACCCCAACTAGACCAAGTTCCCGAGTAAAACAACAACAACCAAGCAGACTCAGTTGGGATTTGGGAGAAATCAGTGTTGCACCAAACAGGTCAAGATTTAGTGAAATCAAAACAGCAAATCAAAGAATGTAATTTCTAATTCTGCCTGTCTGTGTTATCAAAGAGAATTCTTTTCCAGTTTTCTGTCTTTCAGAACTTAGTTCTCAAAAATGTTCAGTCCCCCTCTCTCTGATGGAAGTTCTTCCTTTTATAAGCTTAAGGTCTGCCCTTTAACAGCCTGTTCATCAATCACCAAACACCCTCCCATGTGCTCCCTCCTTTTTAGTTTCCACTCAAACTTTTAAGTATTAGAACCCCATCACATTCCCTGGCAGACTTACTCTTTTGAAAAAGAGGTTTAATACTTCTTAAACTAAAGCAGGGTATTGGGCAGCATGGTATAATCTGACAGCATATGCTGTCAAACTATTTTAAATGTAACAAAGGCCTTTATGCCCATGTTGTGCACAAGTGCACATGCCCTCCAATTCAGACTGCAACTAAACAAAACCAATCTTTTTTATATTTCTGATTCAGATTAACAACTATAAGTAGCTAAATTCAATTCCTAACTGATTCATACAATGCTTAACAGAAGCAGATCAATTTGTTATTGTTCAACATCTGAAACTAATTGACGACACATGTCGACTCGACTATATTAGTTATAACACATACAATCGTAGCCAAAAATCAGACATTTAACAGTATCGACACATGATTTGAATTGTACTGACCAAACAGAATTGTACTTGAGGAGTCAGTTAATCGGTTCAAATTTGAGATTCCGTTAATTGCACAACAAATACATACATACACATTATCAGAACAAAACAGAAGAAGGACTCAAAACACCGAGGTTCCTGCAAAGTGGACAGGACACAGTTGATAAAATTCGAAATGAATTACACAAAATATGAACAGATATTGAAAACGAACATGGACTAACAGAAATAAGAAAAGAAAAGCAAAACTCACCTTAAAACTCGAAAAATTAAAAGCCTTAATTTGGATTCGGACAGACCTTTCTTAAGGCTGAACGAACTTTAAAATGAGAAACACTTCAATTAAGGTCCATTAGACCTTAATCTCTTCGGCTTGAACAGATACGGAACATGCACGAAGAAAACTAGGGTTCAAAAAATTAGATCTGGGATTCGTGTTTCCCTGGTTAGATTCGTACCAAACCAAGCATGGTTTGGTCACGAGGGGGGTCTGGGGACTGTCTGGTGTGAAGTTGAGGTCGATTGGTGTAAATCGGGTTCCGACTCGAATCTTCAAATGAAGATTCGAGAAAGTGGGAAGGGATTCGAACTAAACGGCCAACAGATCAATGTTCAGGGCGGTGAGGGGGTTCTATGGTGTTAAGGTGAAGGCCACCGGCGTTCATGCCGCCGGCTTTCATGGTGAAGGTGTACAGAGGCGGCTCTAGGGTTTGGGGTTCTTGTGAAGACGATGAAGGCTGGGGTTCGGATAGGGGGGCAGGGTAAGGTTATGAGTTCATATAGTTAGTGGGTAGGTGGATCCTGGCCGTTGGATGAGATGTGATGAAGGGCCAGGATCCTTCGACTAACAGGGAACGACGTCGTTTCAAGGGTAAAGGGTTGGGGTCGGTCCGGGTGAGACGGGTCGGGTCTGTTAGTGGGTTCGGGGTGAGAGATCTTGGCCGTTGATCAATCTGAGATCAACGGCCCAGATCAGACCAGATCAGAACGGTGTCGTTTGGAACGCCCCTTGAGGCCAGCTGGTCTGGACCGGGTTTACATGGGGTTTTGGGTTGGGTTGTTTTGGGCTTTGAATTAACAATAAAAGTAAGCCCAACCGATTTTTAAACCCAATTCTGCATCTCCCTTTTTTTATTATTTTTTATTTTTTTATTTTATTTTTAAAACAAAACCTAAGTAAATAAAAATAAAATTTCATAAACACTTAATACAATTATTTGCACACGCATAAAAATATTTTAAAACAGGTAAAATCAAACAAAATAAAATCACGGACAAAGATGCCTATTTATGATTTTCTATTTAACAACCGGGTTACGGTTCAAATTATGCATGAAACATACATTTTTTGTATTTTATTTTAATAAAAATAAAAATGTGCAAAAATCATAAATAATTAACAAAGTGCCATGTAAAAATCCAAAAATTGTACAGCAGGACCAATTGTTATTTTTTATTTCTTTTGAAGCGATTGTCGCGCGAAACAAAAATCACGTGCTCACAGCTGCCCCTCTTTGTTCAGAAACACGAAGAGTTTTCGTGCAAAGATAAAGTGAGCGTGTATGAGCGATTTTTGCCTATGGACTACTCCGTGTGAAGCATGTTTTTGAAAGATTTGACCGAATCTTGCTTCAAAGATTTCCTACATATCCTGGGCTAAACAGGAATCAGGTCAATGTAGTTCGGGAAGCTTTGGTAGCTGGGACTACCATGGGATTGCAATGCTTGTTGTTACTGCCGTTGCTGTTGTCATTGCTGCGTCACTGACCGCCTTATTACAACCAAAGGAAAATTGGACTGAACTGACTACTTATATGCATGTCAACTGCGAGTTACAAGATTCCTATCTATGATTCTTTTGCGACTTGATCTTGGGTCTTAGCTGATTGTGCTTGGAGACTTTGATCCGAATCTTGATGCTTGCGAGTTGCGGCGACTTGTTCAATCTTTGGGATACTGAGTGAAATGCGACTGGCAGAGTTCAGGACCTTAATCAAATGTTGGAGTCGATCCGCCTTCCATTTACTCTGATATCTCGGGACATCTTCTTTTTGTCTTTTTCTTCTTTGATCCTGAGTTGAGACTCATCTCGTGGGTCATTTCGATCCGTGTGACTCGAGGTTAGACCTGCGGGAGAAAACAAAACAAACGAACGAAATTTTCTGCCCCAGTTTCACTAGGAGAATTTCGTGAATTATTTGCCAGGAAGTTCATAAAATTGATGAAGGAAGATAAAAAATGCTCAGTTCAGGGTTGGAGCCCTAATACCGACTAGCTGGGGATAAGTTCAGTTTAGGGTTTAAAACCCTAATGCTGCCTAAAGGAAAAATTCAGTTTTAGGGTTTAAAACCCTAATGTTGATTGCATGGAAAAACTCAGTTTAGGGTTTAAAACCCTAATGCTGGCTGAAATGAAAAAGTTCAGTTTAGGGTTTAAAACCCTAATGCTGACTGCATGGAAAAGCTCAGTTTAGGGTTTAAAACCCTAATGCTGCCTGAAAGGAAAGAGTTCAGTTTAGGGTTTAAAATCCTAATGCTGACTAAAGGAAAAATTCAGTTTAAGGTTTAAAACCCTAACGCTGATTGCATGGAAAAGCTCAGTTTAGGGTTTAAAACCCTAATGCTGGCTGAATGGAAAAAGTTCAGTTTAGGGTTTAAAACCCTAATGCTGACTAAAAGGAAAATTCAGTTTAGGGTTTAAAACCCTAATGCTGATTACATGGAAAAGCTCAGTTTAGGGTTTAAAACCCTAATGCTGGCTGAATGGAAAAAGTTCAGTTTAGGGTTTAAAACCCTAATGCTGACTAAAAGAAAAATTCAGTTTAGGGTTTAAAACCCTAATGCTGATTGCATGGAAAAGCTCAGTTTAGGGTTTAAAACCCTAATGCTGGCTGAAAGGAAAGAGTTCAGTTTAGGGTTTAAAACCCTAATGCTGACTAAAGGGAAAAATTCAGTTTAGGGTTTAAAACCCTAATGCTGACTAAAGGAAGAGGGTCAGTTTAGGGTTTAAAACCATAATGCTGATTGCATGGAAAAGCTCGGTTTAGGGTTTTAAAACCCTAATGCTGGCTGAAAGGAAAGAGTTCAGTTTAGGGTTTAAAACCCTAATGCTGACTAAAGGGAAAAATTCAGTTTAGGGTTTAAAACCCTAATGCTGATTGCATGGAAAAGCTCAGTTTAGGGTTTAAAACCCTAATGCTGGCTGAATGGAAAAAGTTCAGTTTAAGGTTTAAAACCTAATGCTGACTAAATGGAAAAACTCAGTTTAGGGTTTAAAACCCTAATGCTGATTGCATGGAAAAGCTCAGTTTAGGGTTTAAAACCCTAATGCTGGCTGAATGGAAAAAGTTCAGTCTAGGGTTAAAAACCCTAATGCTGACTAAAAGAAAATTCCGTTTAGGGTTTAAAACCCTAATGCTGATTGCATGGAGAGCTCAGTTTAGGGTTTAAAACCCTAATGCTGGCTGAGTGGAAAAAGTTCAGTTTAGGGTTTAAAACCCTAATGCTGACTAAAAAAAATTCAGTTTAGGGTTTAAAACCCTAATGCTGGCTGAATGGAAAAAGTTCAGTTTAGGGTTTAAAACCCTAATGCTGACTAAAAGAAAAATTCAGTTCAGGGTTTAAAACCCTAATGCTGATGGCTGGGGGCAAAATTCGAGAACAACAACTGACCTCTTTTCTTTTTCTTTTTTTTTTGAATTTTTTTTGAATTTTTTTGTTTTAGTAGAAGATAAAAGGGAGTTTCGTGGAAACTTACCTTTCGAGTGAATTCCTTATTGCCGAAATGTTTCTTGTACCCATGTACCTTCTTCTTTGGGCGACACCTACTTCTTGCACGGTTGTCTTGGATTAAACCTGTTTCAACCTTTCAGACAAAGAACATTTGTTAGTTCGGAAATGACGGTCGGTTTGGTGACCTTGATCGTTCCCGGTTGCTTTGTTGCGTCTTCATTTCTGTTGCGAAGTCCCGCCATTGATTTGATTCATATGTCGGAACCTTTTAGACTCCTCAGGCTTGTATTTCCAGATTCCGTGATGATTCGCCTCACAAGGCTCTTTTTCTTTTCTCTCTTTCTCTTTTTTTTTGTCCCGTTTTGCTTGGAGGTTCTCAACGGGGGTTTTATTGGAGGTATACGGTGGGGATTTGTACAAAAGGAAGCTCTGAGGGGGAATATTTACAAAGTGGATTCTTTGTGCGAATTTTGTACAATGGGGCATGCTGGGTATTTGTTTCAAAGCGGGCTTTCTAGGATTTGTTGGGGTGAGCTTGCTAGGGAATTTTTACAAAGGGACTCACTGGGGATGTGCTGGGGAAATTCCAACGGGGATTTTTTTTTTTCATATATATTGGGGAGACTCTGTGGGAGGATTGTACAAGGAGAGACTCTGTGGGGATTCGTCCGAAGGCGGACTTGCTGGGGGAAATTTCTCTTTTTCCTCTTTACTTCGAACGCCATCAAACGTCATGATTCATCAAGTTCGGACAGACGTACCAACGAAATGGGGTGTTTTCCTTCATGAAACGGAACTCCGTGAAAACAAACCTGCCACCTGCCCTCTCCGGTGTATCCTGAACTTGGGGTTAAAACATAAAAGAGATTCGAAAAGAAACAAAGAAAGGAGAAAACAAATTTCAGGAAGGGAGTGTCCCTTTTGGGACGAGAAAGACTTATCTGAGGAAGATAACGCTGGCTTTAAATGACATGACATGCTCTTTGGACTGGACGCCTGACCTTCCATGAACTTGCGTTTCCCTGAACCAGAACGGATCTGTGATTCCAAACCGGTGGAACTTTGCCGAGACCTCCTTGGGGTGGAGTCATTCTTTTCGGCCAACAGCGCCCTTTGCGGGTTTTCGCCGGCTGACCTCTCTCATTTCTCTTCCTGTCATCGCTTGATAGCACTCTTTGTGAGTTTTTACTAAACAAGCTCTCTCATTTTGGTTTCTCTACTCCCGTCGCCTCGTGGTGCCCGAAGGTTTTCACCGACGAGACTCTCTCATTTTATCTCTCTCAATTCAGAGTGTACCGGTCTCCATTTGTGACGCTTATTGGTTCCCCACCATCTTTGGTAATTGATTTGAAGGCTTGTGCTTGGTAAAGAGAGGTAGATAATACTAACTTCTCAACTGCTCGACGTGCCCCGGTTTCCATTTCAGGGCGAATGGGATTTTATTGTTGGTGTGACTGAACCTCAGGGAGAGGCTGCCTACGTATCCTTTCGGAATCAAGTCAAACGTAGTTCAGGCCTCAATCAATGTTATTTTTTTTTTAAACGGCTCAAAGGTTTGTAGATAGAATTGGGTAGTGTTTGGGGAGTAGTGGGGAATAAAACCTTTGTCATTTCGAATGCGTCAAGATTACTGGAGTATAATTCAGACGTAGTATCTCTTGACTGCATCCGCATTGACTGCTGTGTCGGGGTCATTTCCTTCGATATCACCTAAATACAATGCTCCTCTCGGCAATATCTTCCTTATGATGTATGGGCCTTTCCAATTTGGGGCAAACTTACCTTTTGTTTCCTCATGATGCGGCAGAATACGCCTCAGTACCAGCTGACCTACTTCGAAATTCCTGGGTCGGACTTTCTTGTTGTAAGCACGGGCCATCCTTCGTTGGTATAACTGTTCGTGACAAACTGCGGCCATTCGCTTTTCATCGATCAAAGTTAATTGCTCTAACCGAGTTTTGACCCACTCGCTGTCTTCGATTTCTGCTTCGACAATGATTCGAAGCGAAGGAACTTCTACCTCTGCCGGTATTACAGCCTCGGTCCCATAAACCAAAAGATAAGGAGTCGCTCCTACTGATGTGCGTACCGTAGTGCGATACCCCAACAATGCAAATGGTAACTGCTCATGCCAATGTCGGGAACTTTGGATCGTTTTCCTCAAAACCTTCTTGATGTTTTTGTTTGCCGCTTCCACAGCACCATTGGCTTTCGGCCGATAAGGAGTAGAATTCCTATGCGTTATCTTGAATTGCTCGCATACATCTCCCATCAAGTGACTGTTCAAGTTTGCTGCGTTATCTGTAATGATAGTCGCAGGAATACCGAAACGACAGATAAGATTTGAGTGTACAAAATCCACTACAGCTTTTTTAGTGACCGACTTGAGAGTGACAGCTTCTACCCATTTTGTGAAGTAGTCTATGGCAACCAGTATAAACCTGTGTCCATTCGAAGCCTTTGGTCCGATTGGTCCAATGACGTCCATGCCCCAGGCGACAAATGGCCAAGGTGCAGACATGGGATGCAGCTCCGTGGGAGGTACATGAATCAAATCACCGTGCACCTGACACTGATGACACTTCCGAACGAAGCTAAAGCAATCCTTTTCCATGGTCGTCCAGTAATAACCTGCTCGAAGGATTTTCTTTGCTAAGACATACCCGTTCATGTGAGGTGCGCACACACCTGCGTGTACTTCGTGCATGATCTTTCTTGCCTCCTCGATATCGACACATCTTAGAAGATTGAGGTCCGGGGTCCTCTTATACAACAATTCACCGCTCAGAAAGAAACCACTCGCATGTCGCCTGATGGTCCTCTTTTGATCTCCAGTAGCGTGCTCGGGGTATTCTTGTGTCTTCAAGAACCTCTTGATGTCATGGTACCAAGGCTGCGTATTTGATCCCGCCTCGATTACATTACAGTAACCGTGTCTTTCCTTGATTTGGATTTCCAAAGGATCGACGTGGGCGTTGCCCGGGTAGGGTAGCATTGAAGCCAAAGTAGCAAGTGCATCTGCCAGTTCATTGTGACACCTCGGGATATACCTGAACTCTATTGATGTAAAGCGCTTGCTGAGGTCCTCCACATGCTGTCGGTAAGGGATAAGTTTGACATCCCGAGTTTCCCATTCGCCTTGGGCTTGCCGAATAATCAGGTCAGAATCTCCCATAATCAGTAAGTCTTCGACATCCTGATCGATTGCCATATGCATGCCCATGATGCAGGCTTCATATTCAGCTGTATTATTTGTGCAAAAGAAACAAAGTCTAGCTGTGGCGGGATAATGCTGACCAGAAGGCGAGATCAAAATTGCCCCAATCCCTACACCCTTGGCGTTCACAGCTCCATCAAAGAACATTTTCCAAACATGAGCTTCCTCCGAGACCACTTCTACGGTGTTTACTTCTTCATCTGGAAAGTAGGTATCCAATGGATGGTATTCCTCATCGACCGGATTTTCGGCCAAATGATCTGCTAGTGCCTGGGCTTTCATTGCCGTGCGAGTGACATAGGCTATGTCGAATTCCGTAAGCAAGATTTGCCATTTAGCCAGTCTCCCAGTAGGCATTGGTTTCTGAAATATATACTTCAAAGGATCCAACCTGCTTATGAGGAATGTAGTGTGGGCTTGGAGATAATGTCTCAGCTTTTGAGTAACCCACGTGAGAGCGCAGCATGTCCTTTCCAGCAGAGTGTATTTGGCCTCGTAGCCGGTGAATTTCTTGCTCAAGTAGTAGATTGCTTGCTCATTCTTTCCGGTTACGTCGTATTGCCCGAGGACGCAACCAAAAGAGTTCTCCAAGACTGTCAGATACAAGAAAAGTGGCCTTCCCGGTTCTGGAGGGACCAAGACCGGGGGATTCAAAAGGTATTCTTTGACTTTATCAAAAGGCTTCTTGACACTCAGTTGTCCATTTAATCGCCGCATCTTTCCTTAACAGCTTGAATATGGACTCACACGTGCTTGTCAGCTGGGCAATAAACCGACTGATGTAGTTCAACCTGCCCAACAGACTCATCACGTCTTTCTTTGTTCTCGGGGGAGGCAGATCTCTGATGGATTTTATCTTAGTTGGATCTAGCTCGATACCTCTCCTGCTTACGATGAAGCCCAAAAGTTTGCCCGACGGAACTCCGAAAGCGCATTTGGCTGGGTTTAGCTTCAAGTCATACTTCCTTAATCTCTCGAAGAATTTCCTCAAGTCTTGGATGTGATTATCCTGTGTCCTGGACTTGACTATCACGTCGTCCACGTACACCTCTATTTCCTGATGCATCATGTCATGGAAAATGGCAGTCATGGCCCTCATGTAAGTAGCCCCAGCATTCTTCAAACCAAATGGCATGACCCGGTAACAGTAGGTGCCCCAAGGCATGGTGAAGGCAGTTTTCTCGGCGTCTTCTTCATCCATCAGTACCTGATGATACCCGGCGTAACAATCCACGAAAGACTGTATCTCGTGTTTGGCGCAGTTATCAACGAGGATGTGGATGTTGGGAAGTGGGAAATTATCTTTGGGACTTGCTCTATTCAGATCTCGGTAATCTACACGTACCCAAGTTTTCCCGTCCTTTTTTGGTACTGGAACCACATTCGCCAACCATGTTGTATATTGGACTACCCGAATCACTCCCGTTTTCAGTTGTTTGGTGATCTCCTCTTTAATCTTGTCACTGACCTCAGTTTTGAACTTTCGTTGCTTTTGTTGAACAGGAGGACAATCAGGATGAATCGCCAATTTATGAACCACTAGATCAACACCTAGTCCCGGCATGTCATCATATGACCAAGCAAACACGTCTTTAAATTCAAAAAGAAGTTGAATTATCGCATCTCGCGTTTTCTTGTCCGTGTGAATGCTTATTTTGGTCTCATCGCCCCACATATCTCCTCGATTTCCTCAGCTGTGAAGACCTCATCATCTTCTTCTTCAGCGTACCTTGGCCTGATGAAAGTTGCATATAAATCCGGCAGTGGTCGAGGTAACTTCCAACCCTCATTTTTTCTTTTCTTTGCCCACTCTTCGTCTGCTGGAGTAGGTTTGAAACCTAGTCCGAAAGGTTTCTTGGTGACTGGCAAGGTAATGGGTTCTGTTATTCCCTGAAGGGTTCGTCCAAGCCCCTTCCATGGCCTAAATCCGTGCCGGATCATCTCTTTGGCCACCATAACCGAGGCGTTAGACAAGAAAGGCTGGGGGCAGGGTATTCCCTCTTCGTGCTGCTCTGTCAGTACAATCTCGAAAGCTTGATAGACCGTATGTTCGCTCCCTTCTCTCGGTTCAAGATATGGGATGGATGGGTCCCGATAGATAGCATGCTCATCTTCTCCATGGACCACGATCTCTCGGTCTTCGTACTCGAACTTCACCATCTGGTGAAGAGTGGAAGGCACAGCTCCTGCCGCATGGATCCAAGGCCTGCCAAGGAGAAAATTGTAGGATGTATCCATGTCGAGCACCTGGAAGGTTACTTGAAATTCGACGGGTCCTATGACCAACAACAGGTCTATTTCTCCCATGGTATCCCTCTTGATGCCGTCGAAAGCCCTTACGCAGACATTGTTGGGTCGGATTCTTCCGGTCCCAATTTCCATTCTTTGTAGCGTG
This sequence comes from Nicotiana tabacum, assembly GCF_000715075.1. Classification (NCBI taxonomy): domain Eukaryota; kingdom Viridiplantae; phylum Streptophyta; class Magnoliopsida; order Solanales; family Solanaceae; genus Nicotiana; species Nicotiana tabacum. Next base: position 1,994,937 of record NC_134088.1, read on the forward strand.
GAGAGCAGGCAAATGTCAACGCCTGAGCCCCCATCCAACATTACCCGCTTGACATAATAGTCTTCGCATTTAACTGTTAGGTGCAAAGCCTTGTTGTGTGCCGCTCCTTCCGGGGGTAGATCGTTCTTGCTGAAAGAGATTTGGTTGACGGCGAAGAATCTTTCTGTCATCCGCTCTAATTATTCTACCGAGGTTTCAACTGGCACATATGCTTCATTCAGAGTCTTCAGTAAGATCTTTTGATGCTCGGTCGACCTCATTAACAATGACAGCATGGACACTTGCTCAGGGTACTTGCGCAGCTGATCTATCACTTCGTAATCCGGCATTTTCATTTGTTGGAAGAACACTTCCGCTTCTTCAACGCTTACTGGCTTCTTTGGTGGGAAGCGCCTTTGTGTGGCATTGTTCAGTTCTTGGGTATTTGAATACCTTCCCATGAAAGTATTTTCTGGAAGTTCTCCCATGACCTATTTACCTTTGTACATTACCAAAGTCTTTTGAAAATTCCACGGCACTGTGGACGGGTCGGTCATTGGCTTTTGTGGCACGCGTCCGATAACCACTGGCTCATTCAGCTGAGGTGGTTGAATCGTCCCCCGGACCACATAGGCCCCTTTCGGCACGTACATAGGTTTTGTCTTTTTGATTGCGAAGTTCTGCGTCTTCTCAGCTCGACCTCGTGGTACGTAAAGAACTCCATCCTTTACCGGCACCACTTTCTTCTCCACCTTCTTTTCAGGCTTGCTCTTTATAGCCTTGGCCTCCTCCCCCTTTTCTGGTTTCTGGTCTGTTTCAGGCCTTTTCCCCGTGTCGACAATGGCAATTATGGCTTTCAAAGCAGGGTTGAACTCTTTGTCTTCACAAATCATTCCGATCAACGGCCCATTATTGTGAGCAGGTAATGGATTGTTAGTTACATTCGGGATCTCCTCGTCCCTTAGCACTATTTTCCCTTGCTCTATCAAATTTTCGACCACTCTTTTCAACGACCACCAGTCATTTGTATCATGTCCCTCGGCCCCTGAATGATAAGCGCATCTGACTCCAGCTTTGTAAGAAGGTGACGTCGGGTTTTGCCTTGTTTGAGGGAGTGGTTGCAAGAAACCCAACTGGACTAGCTTCGGGAACAAAGTTGAGTATGGTTCACCGATGGGCGTGAAAGTCCGCCTTCGGGGTGGCTCTTGAGGGCGGAAGTTATTCTGCGGGGGTTGTGGGTTATAGTGGTTGCGGTAAGGAAACTGATTTCTGGGAGGTGGAGCTGGGCCTCGGTTGGCTTGTTGTGGTGGATGGGTATAAGGTTGGGCATTCATGACCATATAAGGTTGATGAGCATATGCCAAATTGGAGTGGGGGTAGTAGTGTTGTGGGGTTCTTTCCGGAAAACGGGGCCTGGGATGACGATACTCCCTTGCTTCCGAGGCTGCCATAGTCGTTTCTTCTTTCTTCTTCCCTCTGGTCATTCCTCCGGACCCGCTTTGGACGGCCTGGGAGGTTGCCCTTATGGCTGCTTGACTCAGAATCCTACCTGTTTTCAGACCACTTTCTACCATCTCTCCAATCTTGATCGCTTCCGCGAATGGCTTACCCATGGCTGACATCATGTTTTGGAAATAGTCAGACTCTTGAGCCTGGAGAAAAGTAGTGACCATTTCCACTTCATCCATGGGAGGCTTCACTCTTGACGCCTGTTCACGCCACTTAATAGCATATTCCCTGAAGGTTTCTTCTTCAAATTCGACAGCGAATTTCGGTCTGGCGCAATGTCGATGTTATACTGGAATTGTTTCACAAAATCTCTGGCGAGATCATCCCATATATGCCATCGAGACATTTCCTGGTCCATATACCATTCCGAGGCTATCCCTACTAGACTTTCCCCAAAATATGCCATTAGCAGTTCTTCTTTTCCGCCGGCTCCCCGCAATTGGTTGCAGTATTTCTTAAGATGTGCAATGGGGTCACCGTGCCCATCGTATTTCTCGAACTTCGGGGTCTTGAAACCCGCTGGTAGGTGCACGTGAGGGAACATGCATAGGTCGGCGTAAGAGACGCTCTTCTGTCCGCTCAATCCTTGCATATTCTTCAAACTTTGTTCAAGGCTTCTCATTCTCTTGGCAATCTCATTTTGTTCTGCAATTCTGGGGTTCTGATCTTGCCCGGGTTCAAGCTCGCACTGAGGCGGTAGAGGGTTAGTGCTGGTAGCGAACCTAGTTGGTTCCATTGAGAACGATGGTGCTTGGAATGTAAAAGAGGATGAGTCAAAGCTTGGTTTGTATGTGGCAGGCTGTGTCGTGATTGGGCAAGGCGATGCAGTAAAGATGTTCATGCTTGCATCGGTGGCTGACATTCGGGGATGAGGCTCAGAAGGCGATCCAGCAGAGAAGGCTGAGGTGGCTGGGTACCCGAATGGGGTAGCAGGATAATTTATGGGGACATTAGAAGTCCCACTTGACCTGGAGAATAATTCAGGGAATCCGGGGACGACACTTGGCGGCTCTTTCCCGTTATTCCAGTCGTCCAACATTTTCAACATGCGGAGCCGTAGGATTCTATTTTCCTCCGCGGTTGCGGATTCAGGTGTGAGGACGGCTGAGATTGAGCTCTCCTCAGAAACAAGGATTGTTTGCAATGGAATTTCTGAAGACATTTCCACACTTCCTTTTGACCTGGTGAAGTAAGTGTGAGTACTGCTTCTGGTCCTAACAACAGGTAGTTGAACACTTCTCCTTGACCTTGTGAAGTATGAGTGCGAGGCCAGACTTTCACCAAACCAACCGTCTTTTCAAAACCCTGGATACTCAACGACAAACGCACGGTTAATTTGCAGCGAATAACAGGTAGTTAATCTCACGTTGGTCATGATGCACCTATACAGTTAAGTGGATTACTACATGTTTGCTACGAGAGCATGCGTCATTCCGGCATTTTTCCTCTTTATTAGTTTTTCCCCTTTTTATTATATTTTTCTTTTTCTTCTTTTTTTTTTTGTTTTTCTTTTATGTTTTTTTTTATTTTGCAGTAAAAGAAATGCGACCGGATCCGATGAGGATTGCCTACGTATCACGATGCCTACGTGAATCAGATCATTACGTAGTTCGAAAAACACAAATGAGCGTAAAAGAAGCAACCTCTTTATTGTTGAAATGGTCTATTACAAACTACATTTTGCAAAAGAAAGAACAAACTTTGAAAATAAACCTAGACTCAAAATAGACTAAAAATCACCCTGATGGAAAAATAGGCAGAAGATGCTAAGATACAGGCTTGACTTATGAGTGCATTATGGTTTTGAAAATTGGTGTCCGCGGGGCATCGTTTGGCCTCGCCGCGGTCCTAGGCGTGATATCCCTCTCAAGTTGCTCCAGCTCATGCATAGTCTGCTTGACATAACCCATCACTGCCGAGAGGACTGTAATGCTGGACATGTTCTCACATTGTAGACATCGTCTGGTGATGGCATGGGCAATGGCCTTGATCCTATCTCTGGTTTGCTTCTTCTCTACGAGTAGGCGTTTTATCTGATCGCTACATATCTTGAATACTTGAGTATCCTGTATATGCTGATGCTTCAGTCGCCGTACTTCCAACTTCATCTGGGCTATTGAGTCGTACCAGTATCTGCTCTCAATTTGGAAATCCTTGGCCTGATTAGCTGCTTTGATCTCAAGTGTAGCCATCTCTCTCTTTATTTTAGCAACAGTTTTCTCGTGGTCGCCTTCCAATTGATTCAGGTATCGACGATGCTTATCTGTTCTTGTATCCCACTGTGCCCTGAGCTCCGCTATGACGTTTTCAGATTTCTCCAAACCATCTTGCCATTCCCTGATTTCACTTTTTAACCTTTTTATCAGCTGCTCGTCTGATCGACGCCTTGGCTGTTTATCTGCATCCACCCTTATCTGTTTGATCTGGGCTCTAAGCATTTCGTTTTCCTGAATTAACCTGTTCCGCTCTCCCAGATTGGTAACAGCTTGCACATTGTGCTCATATTTCAAGCCTTCTACTTGTTGCTTTAACCTGCTGATTTCGGCGCAATAGCCTTTTTCCTTTGCTAACCAATCCCACTGCCTTTGCGATGATTCGGTGAAATTCCGGATGTGGGGTCTCTTAGCCGGCCTTTCATGCTCAAATTCCCTTCTATACCATGCAAGGTAACCTGGCGCTGTCTCTCCTTTGGCTCGATCCCGCACGCAAGTATCTGATTTCAAATATTGACACTCACTCCAGATTTGGCGAATCTTTGCTTCTGGGAATTGTCCGTTAGGACTTATCTCAATTGCTTGAGTGCTAAGATCTTCCTCATGAGGTATTGTCTGGCATCTTCCGAACTGTCTCAAAACTCGGCAGGGTGCGTAAGGTTGAATGCTCTTAAGCCCCATCAGTAAGAAATAAGTTTTAGCTGCCGACATATATAGGATCTCATCAACAGGCAACCATCCTAGCGTCCATTGTATTTGGCTGGCAGTAAGAGCTTGAAAGAACGAGGTCCATGCCATGACTCCTTTGGGCAAACTGATCTCTTTGGTTCTCGTGTAAGATTCTTCTATGCAGGTCTTTGCCGGGGAACCATGGCCCAAAATCTCGGAATGATGGCAGAGGTGCTCAGTCATCCATATCTGTAGGAGCAAGTTACAACCTTCGAAAAAATTTCCCCCAGCTTTGCAAGCTGTAAGAGCTCGAAAGATGTCAGATACCACCATAGGTGCGAGAGTACTGTCATTTTGTGTGAGTAAAGTGCTGACGACCCCGGATATCTTCAAATCAATGTTTCCGTCTTTCCTTGGAAATACCAGAAGGCCCAGGAACATCATCATGAAAGCTACCCGTATGTGTTTGTCCCACTTCTGACGAACACCTTTGCTGCACAGTTTGTTGATTGGATTATCGAATCCCCCCTCATGACCATACCTATCATATATGAAGCATGGAGTACAAAATCCGGCTGCCAGATCTGGGTTGTGGACCGTTCTGTGTATCTTCAATGAATCTAGGAACCGATGTACCGTGACAACTCTTGGGGCGACCAAGTATTTTTGCCTCAACGGAAGTTCCGCATTCCCGATGTACCCGGCCATTTCTTCCAAAGTTGGGGTGAGTTCAAAATCAGAGAAATGGAAAACATTGTGCGCCGGGTCCCAGTAGGTAACCAAAGCTTTTATGATATCTCCCCGAGGCTGGATTTCCAACAAACCCACAAGACCTTTCAGATATTTCTTGACCTCATTTTGTCCTTCAACACCTAGATCATTCCACCATAGCCGTAACTTGACAGGGATTTTGGTCATTATTGAAAAATGTTCATTTTGCATCGTGCTCATCCTGCACATTTATTAAGGTGATTTTAAAAAATCACTTGACTCAAAAATATTTTACAGAGGGGATCAAGTTTTGAACACGGCCTTTAAACACTTTGGGGAAGAAGATTTTAAGGCTGTGTGGGTCAACTGGACAAAAATTCTAAGCAAGACCCAAAGGTGGCTGTTTATGCAAAGTCAGCCTTCCGGCGTCCCTTTTTCGGAAACATTCGGCCATTTATGATAAAACAGCGTCACCCGACTTATTTATGACTCTTTTTTTAAAAACAAATTGACACATCTTTTTTTTTCCTATTTATTTATTGATTTTGGCTATTTTAGCAAAATGGGGTTGAACCCGACGAGGGTTGCCTACGTATCTCACATCCGGTGAGAATCAAACCGGCGTAGTTCGGGCTATCGTGAATAGAGAAAATCAAATAAACCTAGAAAACGAGAATTTTTTTTTTATTATATTTTTGAAAAGAGATAAAGACTAAAGAAAAAATATATATTTTTTTTAGGAAATATTTGGACTATTAGTCTGATTTTATAAAAAGGGTACTACGAAAGAAACAACATTTTTTTTTCTCTTTTTTAAATAAATACCTTCTCTTTTTTTTTGGAAGTGATAAAAAAAAGAAAAAATTTTATATATTTTTTTTTAATAACTCAAACTAAGAAGACAAATTTTGTTTTTATTCTTTTTTTAGAAAAATTCCGGCGAGGTTTTGACACTACTTGGACATTGGTTTTATTTTTCCAAAATAAGTAATTATCTCCCTACGCTGCTATTTTCTTTTTTTTTTAGGAACCGGTCAGCATGCGGAATTGAAGCAAATGAATGCGCAAAACAGATAGGAATGCAGCAGGATGGTCTTTTCATTTCAGGTTGCCTGTCCTAGACGGACCCAACCCCTGTGTTGAGTCCCCTAAATCAAATGCAACATGATGCAAATAAGCGTTCCTACTAGGGATCCGGCATGAAGTCAAGTTATTCTAGGTTCGTAACCTGGGTACTTGTTCTAGACTGTGTACCCGAGCGGACAACTCGAGTCGAGGAGGGGGCTATGTACCGGGGACCCGCGAGATCGTCCGGCTTTGTAACTTGTCCGACCTCTTTCTTATTTCAGGTATTGACACTAACAGAATAGGGAGTCTCGACCAGCGAGTTTCTCCCCGGAGGTAAGAAGAGAAGGGTTTCGGCACAGTTTATATACAGTTCAGATAATATCAAAGCGGTAAAAGACAACATTTAGCACGTTATGCAAAAATATGTAATAAAGATCAGATAATAAAGCCAAATATAACAATTATTCTAAGCTCGAATTCTTGAACCCTGAACCAGTGGTTCTGGGTTTTGCATCCCCAGCGGAGTCGCAGAGCTGTCACACCTCCTTTTTGCGCGCTCCGCCCCGAAGGGTTAAAATGCGCGAGGGGAGTTTTTCCAATTTAAGTGACAATATTCGAAATGGGATTATTTATTTAATTCAGAGTCGCCACTTGGGAAAGGTTTGGCTTTTGGTGTCCCAAGTCACCGGTTTATCTTGAATCCCAAATCGAGGAAATTTTCGACTTTTCCAAATGAAGTCTGCGAACCAGAAATTCTAAGTAAGGAATTCTGTTGACCCGAGGGAAGGTGTTAGGCACCCTCGAATCCCGTGGTTCTAGCACGGTCGCTTAAATTGTTATAATGGCTAAATATCTGATTTAAATGCATGTTATGACTTACGTGCTTTTATTAAGTTTAAACCGCTTTTATTATTATCATTTTTTTATTTTTTTTATAGAATTGCAACGTCGTGGAAATGCATCTCGAACCACGTCACAATCAATGCACCCGTGGTCGTCGACACATCTTGACTCCGTTGAGATTTGGATTTGGGTCACATCAATGTGCACCCGAGTTTAAGACTGTTATTTAATTAAACCGTGCCTAAAGAGTCTAACGTGTTATAATTCTTGGGGAAGGCCATGAAATTCACTAACCGGCCTGTCCCGAATTCTAAGTATTTGTTATGGCTAGTTATTGAGGGCCCCGCAATTTGCATTTTTCATTTAGCGAGGCTCGTCTCTATTTTAGAAAGGATATCCTAAAGTGGCTACATTTCTAATGCGTTTGTCTCTAAAACTAGAAGAAAAAAGGTACATGCTAATTTAATTATATGTTTGGGCCCAATCCGGATTCTTATCAATTTCTGATCAATTATTTACAAAGTGGAGAAACCATTATACTTCATGGAAAAATGCTTTAATTTGTCAAAGAAATCACATACGAGCTGACGAAGTACAACGCTTAAACCGAACAAACATCCTTGAGTCGAATTTAAATTAAATTGCTTAAACAGGATTAATGGAATTCCTTACCAAAGGATGCTACCTATGGTGTAAAAAAAACTATCTTAAACATGCCTAATAAAATTGCAACCCAAGAATCTAAAAAAAACTGTATTGTATTTTTGCGGGATTAAAAGGAACCATCCAACCTATATATTCGAAGCATGCTGAAGAACGAATTTTGAATTAACAACTATACTAATGGTTGCATATTCCATGAATTGTAGTTACATCCTATATACCATTAAATCAATTGCATATTGTGGTTTAAAATCAGCATAAGCTTCAATCAGATACAAACTTACTAATGTACTTCTCTATTGAACTACAAACTAAAATTTACACGACTTAGCAACATTTATGAAAAAGGCAGTCAATAAACAGCGGATGATTATAACTCCTTCAGATCTTTCAATTCATGCTTTTCAATGTTACAATCAGCTACACCAATGTGAGACTCGAAATATGTACCTGGAAATACTGAAAATGCAAAGGAGAAGAGGAAGAAGATAGGGAAATCAGCAGCAGCAAGAAACAGAATTAGCAGTAGCAGCAGGACACAGAATAGCAGCAACAACAGGAAACAGAATAGCAGCAACAACAACTCACGAAACAATTGGAGTGGGATCAAGACCCCAACTAGACCAAGTTCCCGAGTAAAACAACAACAACTAAGCAGACTCAGTTGGGATTTGGGAGAAATCAGTGTTGCACCAAACAGGTCAAGATTTAGTGAAATCAAAACAGCAAATCAAAGAATGTAATTTCTAATTCTGCCTGTCTGTGTTATCAAAGAGAATTCATTTCCAGTTTTCTGTCTTTCAGAACTTAGTTCTCAAAAATGTTCAGTCCCCCTCTCTCTGATGGAAGTTCTTCCTTTTATAAGCCTAAGGTCTGCCCTTTAACAGTCTGTTCATCAATCACCAAACACCCTCCCATGTGCTCCCTCCTTTTCAGTTTCCACTCAAACTTTTTAAGTATTAGAACCCCATCACATTCCCTGGCAGACTTACTCTTTTGAAAAAGAGGTTTAATACTTCTTAAACTAAAGCAGGGTATTGGGCAGCATGGTATAATCTGACAGCATATGCTGTCAAACTATTTTAAATGTAACAAAGGCCTTTATGCCCATGTTGTGCACAAGTGCACATGTTGTGCACAAGTGCACATGCCCTCCAATTCTGACTGCAACTAAACTGCAACTAAACAAAACCAATCTTTTTTATATTTCTGATTCAGATTAACAACTATAAGTAGCTAAATTCAATTCCTAACTGATTCATATAATGCTTAACAGAAGCAGATCAATTTGTTATTGTTCAACATCTGAAACTAATTGACGACACATGTCGACTCGACTATATTAGTTATAACACATACAATCGTAGCCAAAAATCAGACATTTAATAGTATCGACACATGATTTGAATTGTACTGACCAAACAGAATTGTACTTGAGGAGTCAGTTAATCGGTTCAAATTTGAGATTCCGTTAATTGCACAACAAATACATACATACACATTATCAGAACAAAACAGAAGAAGGACTCAAAACACCGAGGTTCCGGCAAAGTGGACAGGACACAGTTGATAAAATTCGAAATGAATTACACAAAATATGAACAGATATTGAAAACGAACATGGACTAACAGAAATAAGAAAAGAAAAGCAAAACTCACCTTAAAACTCGAAAAATTAAAAGCCTTAATTTGGATTCGGACAGACCTTTCTTAAGGCTGAACGGACTTTAATCGAATGAGAAACACTTCGATTAAGGTCCATTAGACCTTAATCTCTTCGGCTTGAATAGATACGGAACAAGCACGGAGAAAACAAGGGTTCAAAAAATTAGATCTGGGATTCATGTTTCCCTGGTTAGATTCGGACCAAACCAAGCATGGTTTGGTCACGAGGGGGTCTGGGGACTGTCTGGTGTGAAGTTGAGGTCGATTGGTGTAAATCGGGTTCCGACTCGAATCTTCAAATGAAGATTCGAGAAGGTGGGAAGGGATTCGAACTAAACGGCCAACAGATCAATGTTCAGGGCGGTGAGGGGGTTCTATGGTGTTAAGGTGAAGGACACCAGCGTTCATGCCGCCGGCTTTCATGGTGAAGGTGTACAGAGGCGGCTCTAGGGTTTGGGGTTCTTGTGAAGACGATGAAGGCTGGGGTTCGGATAGGGGGGGCAGGGTAATGTTATGAGTTCATATAGTTAGTGGGTAGGTGGATCCTGGCCGTTGGATGAGATGTGATGAAGGGCCAGGATCCTTCGACTAACAGGGAACGGCGTCGTTTCAAGGGTAAAGGGTTGGGGTCAGTCCGGGTGAGACGGGTCGGGTCTGTTAGTGGGTTCGGGGTGAGAGATCTTGGCCGTTGATCAATCTGAGATCAACGGCCCAGATCAGGCCAGATCAGAACGGTGTCGTTTGGAACGCCCTTTGAGGCCAGCTGGTCTGGACCGGGTTTACATGGGGTTTTGGGTTGGGTTGTTTTGGGCTTTGAATTAACAATAAAAGTAAGCCCAACCGATTTTTTAAACCCAATTCTGCATCTCCTTTTTTTATTATTATTTTTTTTATTTTTAAAACAAAACCTAAGTAAATAAAAATAAAATTTCATAAACACTTAATACAATTATTTGCACACGCATAAAAATATTTTAAAACAGGTAAAATCAAACAAAACAAAATCACGGACAAAGATGCCTATTTATGATTTTCTATTTAACAACCGGGTTACGGTTCAAATTATGCATGACACATACATTTTTTGTATTTTGTTTTAATAAAAATAAAAATGGGCAAAAATCATAAATAATTAACAAAGTGCCATGTAAAAATCCAAAAATTGTACAGCAGGACCAATTGTTATTTTTTATTTCTTTTGGAGCGATTGTCGCGCGAAACAAAAATCACGTGCTCACAACTGAGAACTTGTTTGTCCTATCTTCTAACTCAATCTCGACAGCTCCACTTGCGAACATTTGCACCACTCTAAATGGTCCTGACCATCGGGACTTTAACTTACCCGGAAACAATCTCAGCCTTGAATTATACAATAATACCTTGTCACCGGGTTTGAAATTTCTGTCCACAATGTGCTTATCATGCATCTTCTTCATTCTTTCTTTGTAGAGCCTCATGCTTTCAAAGGCTTGATATCTAAATTCTTCCAGCTCATGCAACTCTGTTAGTCGATTTTGTCCAGCTGCTTCGGGATCCATGTTCAATTGTTTCAATGCCCACCAAGCTCGATGTTCTAGCTCCACAGGCAGGTGACATGCCTTCCCAAATACCAACTTGTATGGTGACATACCTATTGGTGTTTTGAACGCAGTTCTATAGGCCCAGAGTGCGTCATCAAGCTTCTTTGCCCAATCAGTTCGTGTGGCATTCACCGCCTTGGTTAGTACATTTTTTATCTCCCGGTTGGACACTTCAACCTAAGGGTGTTTATCGGGCGGGCTGGGACGGGCTGAACGGAAAAAAACCCAACCCGTTCAGTTAGCGGGTGGGGTTAACGGGCTATTATAGGGCTGGGATTTTTCAGGTTTTCGTGGGCCCGTACGGGCTAGGGCTCACACGGGCTCAGGCGGGCCGGGCTCAATTTTATTTTTTAAATTTAAATTTTATTTTTCGTATTCAATGTTATTGATAGTTAAGTATTTGCAAACTTTTAAGGGTTAGAATTAAACTTTGAAGTTTAAAGTTTTAAATTTGAAATTTGTATTTTATAATTATAAAATTTAAATTGGAAAGTAAGTGGCTACAAAAAAATTTTAATAAGAGTATAAGACCAATAGAAAAATGTAAGGAACAAACTCCGAAGGCTTTCATTTATATTTTTAATATTTCAAATTAATTTGCAAGTTCTTTTTTGATTTTTTTTTATTTTTGAACTTGCAAATTAAAACATAAAAGTTTACAATAATTATAAAAAATAAGAAATAGTACATCACATGTTTTGCATCATTTTTGTAAGTTCTTCCATGCCAACATGAGGTTCTTGGTTTCCGGGATTGGTTGAATCGGAACCATAAACCATTATATCTCCAATTTCTTGGTCCTCCTCTTCGTCTACCTCGTCACACCCTTGATTTCTCCGTTCTGATCTTATCCAATCTTTGAAGCACACTAAAATTTCCAAAGCGTTGCTGCCCAATAAATGACGGGTATCTCCTAGCTGATGCCTTGCTTGGCTAAATGCGCTCTCTGATGAGACTATTGAAATCGGCACATTTAGCACGTCTCGAGCCATGGCCGAAAGAACAGGAAATTGATTTGAGTTGCTCCTCCACCAACTCAGCGGTAGAAAATCCTTTGTGAGGGGCTCTGATGACTTTTGCAAGTAGAATTGTAGTTCATCAATATTTCTGCTACTGGTTTGTTGATGCTCTCCTAGTGTAGACCAAATCTGATAATCTTGAACACAATCATCATCATCCATAGTTGTTCTAGATGTTGAAGGATTAGTTGAAGGAATATTTGCATCTACAACCGAAGAAGCATCAACAATGTTAGCATAATAATTATATAAAGTTTGTAAATGTGTGTGTAGCTCAGAAATACAAGTGTCAATATCAGGAGTTTCAGTTGGGCCAACATCCATATAAGTATATAAAGCTCTAATTAATTGGCGACACTTTATCATTTTGACAGTAGGGTTTAAAATAGCACCAATTAAGTAAATATAGGGAATTGGGTAGAAATAATTTTTAAACTTATCTAGCATAGATTCAACAGCAGTAGCATATCCTTCTTTCTGCTTCAAATTATGTAATAAAAGAGAAATTTTAGCAATATGAACTAAACCATTTGAAATGGTAGGATAATAAGCTCCAGAAAACTCAAGTGTAGCCACATAAAATTTTTGTAAAAATTGTATAACATCATGAATGACTTCCCAAGTTCTAGATGTTAACAAACGGTTAGGATCGGTACAATGAGAATTAGCAACTTCAGTTATAGGCATTCTATATTTATAACAACATCTTAAGAACAAATAAGTATAATTCCACCTAGTAACTATTTCTTCAGGCATGAGTCTTGGTTTTAGTCCATAGTGTACACATTTTTCCTTAAATGCATTTAATCTAGCACTTCTATTATTTCCTTGAATTACACTAGCACCTCTCCTAATTAAAGTAATTTCATCTCTAAATAATTCAAGGTCACTCTTCACAATCAAGTTATAAATATGACATGCACATCTAACATGAAATATTTCAGGAATTGGTGGGTGTAGATGTAATTTTAATATTGTAATAGCAGCAGTGTTGTTAGAAGCATTATCAAATGACATACACAAAACTTTTTCTGCAAGATTATAAAATATAGCAACTTCATGTATAGTATTACTTATAAATGCACCAGTATGACTTTGATCTTCATCATATTTAAAAGCAATAATACATTTTTGCATACAAAAATTATCATCTATCCAATGGCATGTAACAGTCAAATATCATTTCCATTCACAGCACGACCAATATCAGAAGTAAGAGAAACTTTACAAGGAAGACTTGCGAACAAATAACGTATATATGTCTGATATTGTCCAAAAAGCCTAAAGATATCAGCTCTACAAGTACTTCTAGGAATACCTTTAAATATAGGGTTATAAATTCTTTGAATATAAGTAACAATATACGGTGAAGAAGCAAAACTAAAAGGTAAACAACCTAAAACAATCATTTTAGCTAATTCTTCCCGATCTTTCTTAATATCGTATTTCCCAAATAATCCACCAGTACTCGGGTTAAGTCTTTGTTGCCTAGATAACTCATCTACTCCCTATTCAAGAGGGTGTTTCTCTTCCATATGCCTACGAAGTTGACCCGTTCCCCCTCCTTTACCAGGCTCATGTTTATAATGTTCACTACAAATTTTACATTTTACATATTTTTTTTGATCTTCTAGTCTTTCAAAAAACATCCAACACTTACTTCTTAATCGTCGATTCTTCTTAATAGGGAGAGGAGGCCTACTTGTTGCACCTGCACCCCTAACATTTTGAGTTTGACTAGCATTACCAGGTGTAGGTGGTGGTGTGTCAAGATTATCGGGTGATTGAATATCATCTAACAAAGCATCTAAATCATCATCTACACCATAATTTTCTTGCATTCGCTCATAATCTACATTTAAATTTTCAGGTGAACTTTCAGAAATATGTGTAAAGCTACTAGAAGAACCAACACCACCTCTTGTTCTTTTTGAAGTTTTCTTACTAACACCTCTAGTGCACGCTTTTTTGGCCGCTCTAAGAAATCCATTATATAAATTAAAGTAAGAAATTAAATTAAGAAATTCAAGTAAGAAATTAAATTAAGAAACTAAATTAAGAAACTAATTAATAAAATAAGTTTACACCAAATAAGAGAAAGAGATGGAACGAGTGTACCGGGATTCCTTATGCCGCACTAATTTTGAATTTTTGATATCAAAATTCAAACTTCAATTGATAGACCAAAACTTGATAGTTGATAATACTTGAATACTTGATAATTGATACCACACTTCACTTGAATAATTGATATTTGATAATAATAATTTTGTAATGGCTAAACTAAATAATTGATGAAACTTGAAATAATAAATAATTCAGAATTTGAGATTTGAGAATTTAAGAACTATAATATCAAGAGAGAATTGAGAGTTTGATACTTGAGAGAGAATTAGAGTAGTAAGAGAGTGAATTTGTGAGAAAAAATGAAGAAGAAGAAAGGGGGCTATTTATAGATTTTGGGGTGGGAGGGCTATATTATTAATGGGGGGGCCGAAATTGGCCATTTCTGCAATTTCTGGTCGTTCCCCAATGGTCATATTTGAATTTGACCGTTGGGAACGATCCAATTTAATTAAAAAAAAATCAAACGAAAATTGGGCTGCTAACGGGCTGCAGCCTGTGTTCAGCCCGTTAAGGAAATTCGAGTTTAACGGGTACACAACCAGGCCCCCGTCCCAACCCGTCCCAACGTGAACAGTAGCGGGCTGACCCGGGCTGAAATGGGCTAAAAACGGGTTAGCCCTCCCTGTTGGACACTTCAACCTGCCCACTGGTTTGTGGATGGTAAGGGGTAGCCACCTTGTGGCGTACATCATACTTTGCAAGCAATTTCTCGAAGGCTCTGTTACATAAGTGAGTGCCTCCATCATTGATGATCGCTCTTGGTATCCCAAATCGGGTGAATATATTCTTTTTCACAAAACCTATCACAACTCTTGCATCATTAGTGGGCAACGCTGCATCTTCCACCCATTTAGACACGTAATCCACAGCAACAAGTATGTATTTATTGCCAAATGAGCTGACGAAGGGGCCCATGAAGTCAAACCCCCAAACATCAAACACCTCTACCTCTTGAATCGGGTTCATGGGCATCTCATGGCAACGGGAAATGTTCCCGGTTCGCTGACATTCGTCGCAGCCCTTCATCCATAGGTGTGCATCTCTAAACACTGTTGGCCAAAAGAACCCAGCCTCTAGCACTTTCGCAGCTGTCCTGGCTCCTCCAAAATATCCTCCATATGTTGATGCGTGACAAGCCTGCAAAACAGAAGATTGTTCTATCTCGGGGATACACCTCTGGATCATATTATCAACACAGATTCTAAACAAATAAGGCTCGCCCCAATAATACATGCGGAAATCACGATAAAACTTTTTCTTTTGGACAGATGAAAGGTCATAGGGAACAATACTACATGCTAGGTACTTTGCAAAATCTGCATACCATGGCACTTCCTCAAGACTGGCTGCGAGCAGCTGCTCGTCTGGAAAGGTTTCCAGGATCTCTTCGACCTCGACTGATTTTTCAGCTCCTTCAAGTCACGATAGATGATCAGCGACTTGATTTTCTGTGCCCTTTGTGAGCACCTAATTTTTGATAATATTTAATTTTTTATCACTTCTTCTATGTAAATATTTTAGGGGTTTTAACCTACAATTTTTAGCTTTGTTACACTTTTTATTATAAGGTAAAAATACAAAATTTAAAAGGTGAATTATTACTATTAATATTACTACAAAATACAAAAGTTTTGTGGAAATTTTAAAAAAATAAAAAGTAAAAGAAAATTGGAATTAAAAAATAAATATAAAGGTATTTTAAAATTAAAAAAATTTAAAGTAAAAGAAAGTAGCATTTTTAAAAGAAAAGCAAAAGAAAGTGGATTGTTTTTTTAAGAAAAGTATTGGTAATCAGGAGCCCACCTGAAGAATGAAGGGAAGCAGCAAGTCAAGTGTTGGTAATCAGGAGCCCACCTAAAGAACGAAGGGAAACAGTTCAAGTTTCGAGGAAAATCAGTGCAAGTATTGGCAATCAGGAGCCCACCTGGAGAACGAAGGGAAGCAGCAAGGTTCAAAGGAGTTCAGCAATCCGGAAACCACCTGGAAAACGAAGGGAAGCAGTTCAAGTTTCGAGGAAAAGCAACGCAAGTGTTGGTAATCAGGAGCCCACCTGGAGAACGAAGGGAAGCAGCAAGGTTCAAAGGAAGACAACAATCAGGAGCGCACTTGAAGAACAAAGGAAAAGCATCTCAGAATGCAATTCAAGTCAGCAACAAAGGAATCTCACTCAGAGAGTACAAGTCAGCAGGGCAGCAGAAACTGCAAGTTCAAGATATAGATAGGATTCTTGTAATTCGTATATCATAGTTTAGTCTGGCTTCTTTTATTTTGTCACAGTGTAATAAGGAGTTCAGTAAGCAGAAACAATAGCAATAGCAGCAAAATCACAGCTCTTCGGTAGTACCAGCTACCAAAACTTCTTGAACTACACGCAACCTGATTCCTCTATAACCCGAGATATGCAGGTTGTCCAAAACCAAGACTTGGTTGTGCCCTTTCTCTTTTCTCTTATCCTTATTTCTTCCCTTTTGAATAAAAATATGTTCAAAAATTAGTCACATGGCTCACCTTATCTTTGCTTGAAAATTCATCATGTTTCCAAGCAAAGAGGGGCAGCTATGAGCACCTAATTTTTGATAATATTTAATTTTTTATCACTTCTTCTATGTAAATATTTTAGGGGTTTTAACCTATAATTTTTAGCTTTGTTACACTTTTTATTATAGGGTAAAAATACAAAAATTAAAAATAATAATTATTTTTATTACTTTTTAAGAATTATTACTATTACTATTATTTTATTTTTATTTTTATTTTAAAATAATAAAAACTTCCAGAAAAATATGAAATTTTTTTTAATTTTCAGGAGTGATTTAAAAAATAAGAAAAAGGGAAGTATTGAACAAAAAAAATAAAGGTAAAAGTAGGTGGAATTCTCTTTTAAAAAGTAAAAGAAAGTAGAAAATTAAAAAAATAAAAGTAAAGTTTTGTGGAAATTTTAAAAAAATAAAAAGTAAAAGAAAATTGGAATTAAAAAATAAATATAAAGGTATTTTAAAATTAAAAAAATTTAAAGTAAAAGAAAGTAGCATTTTTAAAAGAAAAGCAAAAGAAAGTGGATTGTTTTTTTTAAGAAAAGTTAAATAAGTGGAATTCTCTTTTAAAAAGTAAAAAAAAGTGGGATTTTAAATAAGATAAAAGTTATTAAAATTGGAATTTAAAAAATAAAATTAAATAAAGGTGGGATTTATTTTTATAAAAAAAATAATAGCAATTTGTAAGTGTGATCTCTTTTAATTAAAAAATAATAAAATAATAAAATAATTTAAAAAGAAAATCTCAAAAATTTTGCTATAAATAGAAGGGAAAATTTGAGAGAAAAAAAAAAGAAGAGAGGGGGAGGAGAGAAATTTAGGTTGAAAATTTTCATTAAATTTTTCTTTCAATATTTCGAGCCTTGAATCTTGGGTTTGAAGAAGAGTTGATAGAGATTTTGTTGTTGCTGTTGTATTGACTCTACAACTTTCAGATTTTATTCATTTGAATTCACTCTCTTGTAGGTATGTAATTCAAGCTCTTGAGTTAAAAAATGTCGGAGCATCTTTATTGAAGCAGAAGCAAATTGATTTGGTTCTTTTGATAAAGTTTCTTTCGTATTTAATCTGTTCGCATGAATGATGTTTCTTTGATTGAGTGAATTGAGATTTGCAAATGTTAACGTTATTTTAGTATGTTCATGACTCTGTCTCGTTTTTTTTTCTTGGCTCATGACTTGTAACCAGCAGGTATTGTTTTGTTTACATTTAGATTTCAAGCTCATGTAGCACCATGTTCATATTTTGAAATTTAAAGAAGTATGTAAAGTTGAACAATTTGTCAACATTAAGATGTAAAAAAAAAATAGATTGCGTTAGTGGAAGGATCTTATCTTCAGTTTATGTTATTGGCTGCATATTTTCTTAAATTAACCATGTGAAGATTCAACTTCCTCTGCTTCAAAATGGTACTGTAGAAGTTATAGTGGTGATACTACAACTTTTTCTTTAGTATATTGTTAAATAAATTAATTACTTTAAGTGTTCTTTGTTATAATCAAGTTTAAAATGCATTTTTGTATGTCCATGTTTGTTTTGTTCCTTCTGGTTCATCCGAATAGTTCTCAGCATGGTTTTTTTTGTGCTCATATGGTCATTTAAGATTCATTATTCTGTTATAAAATTTTGTTAGTTTCTTTCTAGAATTTGAAAACGAAAGTCGGTCTTTTGAAGATGATATGGAGATGAACCCAAAGCTGGCACCTGTCTTTTGTTATTTTCACATAAATGTTAACTCCACCTTTCTGAATTGTAGTATGCTATAACAAAGGCTCCAGTGATATACATGTAGCTAACTCATTTCTTTAGGACTTTTGTACTTACAATTTATACCAATCCATCCACAATAAAACATCAAAACTCATGGCCCTCACTTAATTAATTTTAAATCCTTAGAATTCGAGGCATGCCATTTAGCGAATTTTCTATGGCCCTCGCAAAGTTGAAAAATGCGTAGTTGCTTTAGGCGTGTAATTTGAAACTACCTTCCTAAACTCGGGTGTGCATTTCATGTGACCCAAATCCAAATCCCAACAACATTAAATAAAATGTGTCGTGGACCGCGGGTGCATTTATGTGACGTGGTTCAAGACATATTTTAAATGACGTTGCAATCTTCCTAAAAATGAATAAGAGTAGTTAATAAGTTAAAATTGAACCATAGGCTAAAACATGTATTAAAATCAGATAATAGGCCAATTATAACAGTTGAGCGACCGTGCTAGAACCACGGAATCCGGGAATGTCTAACACCTTCTCCCGGGTTAACAGAATTTCTTACCCGGATTTATGTGTTTGCGGACTTTAAAATAGAGTCAATCTTTTCCTCGATTCGGGATTTGAACCAGTGACTTGGGACACCATAAATTATCCCAAGTGGCGACTCTGAATTTTTAATAATAAATGAATCACGTTTCGATTGTCACTTTAAGTTGAAAAAAACTCCCTTATACCCTTTCCGGGGTGTAGGAAAAAAGGAGGTGTGATAGCCTGGCGACTCTGCTGGGAACTGGAACCCAGAACTTCTGGTTCAGGGGTTGAGAATTCGAGCTTGAAATAATTGTTATAATTGGTTTTGTTTATTATCTGATTTTTACATGTTTGGGCCTAATGTGCTAAATGCTGCTTTTACCACTTTGATATTATCTGGATTGTATATAAACTGCTACGAAACCCTTCTCTTCTCACCTTCGGGGATGTGCTCGCTGGTCGAGACTCCCTATTCTGTTAGTGTCATACCTTGAAATAAGAAAGAGGCTCGGACAAGTTACTAAGCCGGATGGCCTTTTGGTTCCCGGTATGTAACCCCCTCCTCGGCTCGAGTTGTCCACTTGGGTACACAGTCTAGAAAAAATACCGAGGCTTTGAACCTAGAATAACTCAGTTTCATGCCGGATCCCTAATAGGAACGTTTGTGTGCATCATGTGCATTTGACTTTGGAGGCTCAACACAGGGGTTGGGTCTATCTAGGACAGGTGTACCAAAAATGAAAAAGACCATCCTGATTCATTTTACTTGCTACTTGTGCATTTATTTGCTTCGGACTTGCATGTTGACTGGCTTTTGAATATTTTAAGGAAAGAGAAATACCAGTATGAGGGTTAAAGAGAGTTAATCGCCTGTTTTGAAAAAAAAAACAATATCCAAATAGTGTCGAAACTCTGCCGAATTTTTTAGAAAACTTTTTTTAAAAAAAGAGAAGGAAAAGAAAAAAGATTTGTTTTCAAAAATAGTTTGTTTATTTTGCCAATAAAATGAAAAAGGAATCTTGTTTTCAAAAATAGTTTGTTTTATTTGCCCGAACTACGCAAACCTGATTCTCGTCTTTCGCGGCGGGATACGTAGGCAACCCACATAGGGTCCGGTCTTTCTAGTAAATCTTAGGTTCTTGGCTTTGCGGATTCATAGCCAAATTTTGCACTTCTAGCCACCTTTTGGCCAAATAAGCCAGTTTGCAAAAATAGTCTCAATCATGTCTTCCATGTGTCCAGTAGGGAGTGTTATTATCTCACATAGTGTTGATTTAAAGTTTTCCCATACATGTGTGGATTTATTTACCGATGTTTGAACATGACAGATACCCCAGGATCACTGCATTCAGGAGCTGCTCGAGGAGTCATTTTATGTTTTTGAGTCAATTATTTTTGTTTATTTTTCTAGTTGTATAGTAGTATTTAGTCTTTTAGGTGATGTTAGAGTTGTATTGTCTAGTTAAGTTTGTATAGTCTTTTGTTACTGTATTTCTTATTTTGCATTTGGAAATGTGTTATAAGTAAAAATCCAAAAAAAAAAGAGATGTTGCATTTTATATTTCGTTATAAATTTTCTTTAGAATACTAATTTTATAAATGAAAAGAACTTTTTTTTTTCAACCGCTAGGCAAGCACCTAGGGCTAGTTTTTTTATTAATAACAGAAAAGAAAAATACAACAATTAGGAAATTGTCATTGTCTTCCTTCAATGAAAGGAAATAGACTTTGCACTCTAATGTAACGTACTATCAAAATTGAGCATAATACTCAAATTGATATCACATTATGCCTACTAAAACTTTGTAATTGTAAAAACAGCCCAAGTGAGTCCATGTCGACGTTGTATCTCCAGTCCAAAGCATCCCAGTTCCAGTGTGAAATTTGATTTGCGTAAATAGCCCCTTTTCAGCAACTTGACGTAGACTCCACCAATTTGGTAGCTCGATATTGTAGCAAACGTCACTGTATCATACGGCACTGTAGCATACGATTACTGTAGCATACGGTAACTGTAGCATATGGTTACTGTAGTCATCCGGTACTGTAGCACGTGATCATGTGATGTCCCCTTGAGATTCCCACACTATTGAGGGGGCCAAGGTCCTTGGCATTTGCACCCAAAGTAATGCACATGCCTACAATGATTCCCATGCATTGTCCCTTTCTTTAATGATCCATGTTTCCAAAATATTCTGTCATGTGCACTCCAGGTGTGCCTTATTTTTTCTAGTTTGTCCGTTTAAGATTGTATATCCTCTTTCCATTTGTTGAAGCATGCTGTCAATTTGAAAAAGCATATGTCCAGCTTTCATGCAAAGCTCCACATGCAATGTTTGAAAGCATTCGGTCAATAATATCCCAAAGATTCCATCTGGACCTTTTTTCTTGGCATGTAGCTGTAACAAGCAGCATGCGTTGCAAGAGGTCCCAAAGAGAATGCTTTAAAATAATAAAAGGTTGTGAGGCATGCTTGAATTACCTTTAAAATAATAAAAGGTTGTGAGGTCCCAAAGAGATGTTGCATTTTATACTTTGTTATAAATTTTCTTTAGAATACTAATTTTAGAAATGAAAAAAAAAATTCTTTTAATACTTCTTTAAAAGCTTTCTTTAAGGTGTTAATTCCAAAATCCAAAAAGATTTTCTTTTGAGATGTTTCTTCAGGAAATTAGTGAAAAATAAAAAATAATCTTTTATTTTCATTAGAACTTTAGGATATTGTACATAAAAAAAATACTATATCTTTTGTTTATCATTGGAATTTTTTCTTTAGGCAATCAAAATTGAAATCCAAAAACATTCTGTTTTATCTTTTTCATTGCTTGCTTCGAGATCTTGCGCCAGGATATCAAATGAGAATTCAAAATGTCTTTCTGTGGTTTATTCCTTAGATTTCCTTCAAAAAAAAAAAGAACCAAATTTTTTTTTCTCTTTTAGGGGTTTTCCTTGATAATTTCTCATAGAGTACCTGTTTTAAAAAAAGAAAAGAAAAAAAGAAAGAAAAGAAAAATGGAAGCGTTAGTTTGTTTACTTTATTCCCGATCTTCCCAGAACTATGCAAAGATCTGATTCGTGCGGGGTCATGATACGTAGGCAACCTACATAGGGTTCGATCGAATCATTTTTTTATTATTATTAAAAGAAAAAGAGGAAAAAAGAGGGAAAAAAGGAAAAAAGGGGAAACGAAAAAAGAGGTGAAGTCATGTGATGTGAGAAATGAGAAGGAAGAAAAAGAGCGATAATCAGAAAGAAAAAGGGGAAGGAAAATGAGCGAGCTAAGAAGTGCGAGGAAAGAAAAGAAAAGAAAAGATTCAAATGGACAAATTGGGATGATGCCAAGTGACCTTATGACCTTCGAAGTCATTCTAGAATCATTAATTGTTGATAGATGCATTGCACACAATGTGATATTATTGTTGTTAAATGCCCTAACGCTAACGGGATGACCCCATTTTGTTCCTTTTGATATCTTCATAGCAGAAAGGTGGTTGGTTTGTGGTTCTCGAAGTAGTAACTCCTCTCCCCAGCATAAAGTCAAAAGGCAATGGCAGACAACAACAAAACTGAGTTGGTTGATACAGGTGCCCAAAAGCAATTGGTTGAACATGACAATGGGTTGGTTGAAGAGGTGAAGATGTTAAGACAACATATGGCAGACATGTATCAGGCTTGGATGACTGGGAAGGCACCACCCCCCCACCACCTAGCTTCCTAAATACTACCCTTACCTAAACACCGGTCACAGTGTCAGATGATCCCCCATACTCTCTAGATCCACCCGCTTATCATGGCTTTCCCAACCATCCTAGTAGCTCCATCACTCATCTTCCAATTACCTTTCCCAAAAATTGCCCTCCTGTCTTATCCACCATCCCCAATAATGAACACCCACTCAAAGCTCACAATGCTCAATATTACCCCTCAGAAGTTGCCTACAAGTTTCTCAACTCATACAAACAGGGCCCGCAAGATGAGCATCATGTTAAAAATGAAAAGTTCACAGGAAGAAAAGGGCGAGATAGGATACCCACGAGGCTGAAAGGCATAGAACAGTCCTTAAAGAACAAGCAAGGAATGGGAGACCAGGGTAGCATGGCTTACAAAGAACTGTCTGTGTCCCCTGACGTTCGTCTGCCCGCGGGGTTCAAAGTGCCAAGATTTAACTTGTATGATGGGTGTGGAGATCCGGTAGCCCACCTGAGGGTTTATTGCAGTGAAATGAGAAGCGTTGGAGAGAAAGATGACTTGTTGATGGCATATTTCAGTAAGAACCTGACTGGGGCAGCTTTGGACTGGCATACTCGTCAAGATGTTGGTAAGTGGCCTACATTGGATGACATGGCTCAAGATTTTGTTCGATACTTTCAATACAGATCAGGTGTTACCCCAGACCGCTCATCCCTATCTAAAATGGAAAAGAAGCCGGAGGAAAGCTTTAGAGAATTTGGACTCAGATGGAGGGAGCAGGGTGCTTGAGTCAATACCCCGATTGGGGAAGAAGAAATGGTTGAGCTCTTCCTAAAAGCCCAGGGGCCCACCTACTTCAGTCATTTGATCCCGACCTTGGGAAAGCCTTTCAATGATGTGTTAAAAATGGGGGAGATGGTAGAAGAGGGAATCAAATCAGGTAAAATCATGAGCTGTTCGAAAGACATTTAGAACATCCCAGTATGCTCGGGTGGAAGAAAGAGAA
Source organism: Nicotiana tabacum (assembly GCF_000715075.1). NCBI lineage: Eukaryota > Viridiplantae > Streptophyta > Magnoliopsida > Solanales > Solanaceae > Nicotiana > Nicotiana tabacum. Next base: position 2,018,463 of record NC_134088.1, read on the forward strand.
ACCAAAAAGATGATCCTATAGGCTTTCCCGATCAAACTTCCAGCCTCAACATCGTCCCCGGAGATATCCTGATGCACCAGATGATCCTCCCCAATTCCACTTCTCTCCACGGAACTCCCAAAATCGTACATCACTCTCTCAGTACCCAGCTCCACAAAATGCCTATCCACCCCCACGAGCCTATCGAAAAACCCCTGGATCAGGTTTCCGGTCCAATCAAGCATTTAAGAATGAGAGGTTGCTGAAAAAAAAGGTTTTCACCCCATTGAGAGTGTCATATGCCAGTTTGTTCCAAAAGTTGAAGCAATTGGACATGTTGAAGCCGATTCATATAAAAATGCCAAAGATGCCTCGGGGCATGACATAGAGAAGTGTTGGAATCTTAAGAAAGCAATTCAGAAGCTTATTGATGCAGGTGACATTGTCGTGTAAAATCCAGATGCAGCAGACACTAGCCAAAGTCCATCGCCTGCTCGCAATGAGATGCATATGGTGAGTATGATTTGTTTTGAAAAGGAATATGAAAATTCTTCTAAGATCCTCGAAGGTCCACGCACTGCAAAGTTTTCAGTGTTATCAGAGGCTGATCTTAAGAACGAGCCAGCAAAGGGAACCCAAAAGCAATTTGTTAAGAACAATATGATGGAAGTTTGTGAATGTCCTAGTAATGTTGATGCAGAATTCAGTGGCTAAGATGTCGAGCTTGGCAATTAGAAAGACGCTCATGTCTTGGTTAGTCAGGGGGATTTTTGGTGGTTTATTTTGTTATCATTTCTGTTGTCCGGTTTATTTCAGGGTTGTAATCCAGATATTGTCTTGTGACTCAAACGCTTCTATCCTCTTATTTTGCCTAGTTTGTTTAGTCTAGTAGCCTGCTTAGTGTTTTCTAGGTTTGTTCTAGGTTTGTAACCCCAGTCTAGTTTGTCTGTTCTGTTGTCCAAACCCTTTCACCATCTGTCTAATGCAAGTTTCTGTTTTCTGTTATTTCTAGTCATTTTTGTTTAGTTCTCTTTTCCTTTTATAGTCCTTTTCCTGTTGACTCTAGTGACGTGACATGCACGCATAATTCTTAGCCTGGTTTTAAAAGTCAGTTTAATCACGAAGCAATGAAATATTGTTGAAGATGTAAGGGCATTTGAGGGAAATAAGTAAAGGTATTTTGAGATCACTTCAAGCCCGAATTGTGTGAAATTGGGGTAGATAGAACATAAAGAACCCCTATTGAAATGCATCCTACCGCATCAATTTGAAGATAAAAGCAAGTTTGCCCCAAATTTGTAGGGGGCCGTTCGTGGTAATGAGAGTGAGAGTTTTGTCCAATGGTGCTTTGTATATAACAAATGTAGAAGGCGAATGTGTGGGTACGATCATCAAGTCTGGCGCAACCAAAAGATGTTACGAATGTTTCCCTTGATTTGTTTAATTGTGTTGTTTGTACTTGGCAGGTTTTGAAGGTTGGAATGACGAAGACATTTTATTCCGCTATCTAAACACTTTATCCCTCGTCACCCCTTTTGAGCCTTATTTATTTTTTTTCATACCCCTCTTTCAAAATCGGTAGCGAATATCAGAAACACGAGCATGAAAGATAAGAAAAGAAAGAAAGAAAGAGAGAAAGAAAAGGAAAGAGAAAGAAAGAAAGAAAAAAAAAAGAAAAAAGAAGGAAAGAGAAAAGAAGAAGAACAACAATAAGAAGAAAAGAAAAAAGAAGAAAAAGAAAAAAAGAGGAAAACAAGAAAGAAAAAACAACAAAACAACAAAAAGAGAAAAAGGAAGAAAGAAAAGAAAAGAAGAAAAAGAAAAGAAAAATCACAACAACAGAGCAATTCCTATGTCATGACCTACATTCGACCTGATTTCTTTTAAGGACACGTAGGAAGCCTCACGGTTCGGTCTCATCAAAATAAAAATCCAAAAGTTCCCAAGCAAAGAAACTGGGGCAGAAGTGGTGGTTGTGGTAGGAAATCTGATTACGAAAGTTGTAATTTTGAACCCATTCAAATTGTTTTGAGCCTTTGATATCCTTTTTTTCTAACCCTATCCAAAAGCCCACATTACGGTCTAAAGAAAGACCTTCCGATCAGTCTTCGAGAGATGTCAAGTCAAGGAAGTGGAGGATTCATATCAAGGGCAACACTCTGGTCCAAGCAGAAAATATTGAAAATGAGAGAGTCTTATTGGTGAAAACTCTCACGGGCACCGTAAGGCGACGGGAGCTGAGAGAAATAAAAAATGAGAGAGTCTTATTGGTGAAAATCTTCGCGGGCACCTTGAGGCGACAGTGAGTTGAGAGAAAGAACAAATGAGAGAGGCTTGATGGTGAAAACTCTCCGGGCACTACAAGTCGAATAAGGATTGTGAATCAGATTGGATAATCGGAGCATTGAAACCCAGTTTCACGGTTTAAAGGTACAACAAGAGTCGAACATCAGACTTGCTCAATAGAATAGGCTATAGGTGCATGTCATGGTCATTAGAGTTGGTATCCACATCTGATAGGTTTCTACTTTGTACTTTTCTTGTTAGGAGTCATCTCTTTCCTTTGTCCTTTACTCTGTTCCTTTTGTCTTGTTTACTTCCTCCTCCTGAGTCTGTTTGGTCAAAATAAGTGAGAAATGACTTTAAAATTTGCCACCAGCTTCCCAATCGTGCAAAACGGGATCTGGCCAGCACAACAAAGTGGCATAAGTTAGGAAAGAACAACAAGCACACTGAGTTGGTAGCAATCAACATGCTTTGGGATCCATGAGGAATACAAAGGTTTGGTATATTTCAATTCGTGAACAGTGCAACAGATAGAGGATGTTGGGTGAACGAGTCAAAGGTATTCTCTATGATGAGATCAACAAAGAAAGTGGTTAACCAGTGACAAGCGAGGTCTTCCAAGCATAAATCAAAGTTATCGTGACGAGTGAGGGAACAATCGACTTCAAGGCCAAGGCCAGTGATTTAAGTCAGGAAAGAACAGCATGCGCACTAAGTGGATGGAAATTAACGTGCTTTGGAATTCATGAGAAACACAAATGTGCAGTACATGTCAACATAAGAGCACGATGCAACAGATGGAGGGTGTTAGGTGGACGGATCAAAGGTATTTTCGGTAAAACCCAAAGGTTGGTAAATGTCAGTTCATGAGCAGTGCAACAGAGAGAAGGAATTGGGTCTGAACAGAGAAAGAGCATTTTCTGTGATAAGGATGATAGAGAAAGTGGCTAGTCCATAAGCAAGCAAGGTCCTCGAGGGGAAATCAGTTATCATAGGAAGTGAAGGAGCAATCGCCCTCAAAGTCAAATCCACAAACCAACCACCATATTTTAAACTAACAAGATTTTTCTTTGATTGAAACAGGGGTAAAAAAGTTCGTTTGTTTCGGAGAAACCTTCCGTAGAGAAAGGCAGTTACCAAACAGGTTTGATTTTTGATTTTCAGGACCCTCCTGAAAAATGGGACCTAGTTCAAAGTTCAAAAATAGCATAATCTAGCATAAATATATCCCAAAGGAATATAAGTCGGTTTAGAAGTTTGCATGTTCGAGATAGGACGCAGTTAGGAGTTCTCAGGACCCTCATGGAAAATGGGACTTAGTTTAAAATTCAAAATACACGACTGAGTAGCAAGATCTGGCATAAATGTACCCCAAAAGAATATAAGTTGGTTTCAAAATTTTCATTCTGGAGATAGAATTTAGTTAGGAGTTGTCAGGACCCTCCTGGAAAATAGGACCTAGTTTAAAATTTAAAACAGTCATGAGTAGTAAAATCTAGCATAAATGTATCCCAAGGAATAAGATGGTTTTAAAGTTCGCATGTTTAAGATATGATTCAATTAGGAGTTTTCAGGACCCTCCTGGATAATGGGACCTAACTTTGAGATCTCCATTAGATAACAAGGTTTAGCATAAGTTCTTTTTGTAGGGTAATATAATTTAGCCGTAGAATTGTCACTCTTAAGATAAGACTTGATTTAAGAGTTGTCAGGGCCCGCCTGGATAATGGGAAGTAGTTTAAAACTGGTTTGGATAACAAGATTTAACATAAGACATACCCTTAAGTAGATATAATTTAGCTCTAAAATTGTCGTTTAATTAAGAATTGCCAGGACCCTCCTGGATAATGGGGAGTAGTTTAAGACCTCCTTAGATAACAAGATATAACTTAGATTTAAAATCGTCGTTTAGTTAAGATTTGTCAGGACCACCCCCCACCCCCGGATAATGGGACCTAGCTTTCAAATTCTTAGTAATATTTGGTGATGTGATTCAGTTTAAACTCACAGATGCGCCCAGCTACCAAACTGGGGCAGGAAATTTTCTTTTGTTTTGTTTATTTTTGTTGAAGTCAGGTGCCCATTTGAAGAATAGGGAGAACAACACGGATATCAAAGATAAGAGCGAGACCAAGTACTAGAAATCAGGCGTCCACCTGGAGAACAAGGAACAACAGTTGAAGTATCAGCAATCAGGCGTCCACCTGGAGAACAAGGAACAACAGTTCGAGTTTCGGCAATCAGGAGCTCACCTGGAGAACAAGGGAAAACAAATCAAGTTTCAAGGAAGATTGACATAAGTATTGGTAATCAGGCGCTCACCTGGAGGAACGAGGGAGAACAAGTCAAAGAAAAGCAGTTTCAAGAAGAAGATGGACCAAGTTTCAGAAATCAGGCGTCCACCTGGAGAACAAGGAAAGACGGTTGAAATTTCAGCAGTCAGGAGCCCACCTGGAGAACAAGGGAATACATTCGAGTTTTAACAGTCAGGAGCCCACCTGGAGAGCAAGGGAATACATTTCGAGTTCAGCAATCAGGAACCTACCTGGAGAACAAGAGAATACATTTCAAGTTTCAGCAATCAGGAGCCCACCTGGAGAACAAGGGAATACATTCGAGTTTTAGCAGTTAGGAGCCCACCTGAAGAGCAAGGGAATACAATTCCATTTTTGGCAATCAGGCGCCCACCTGGAGAGGAAGGGAATACAATTCAAGTTTTGGCAATCAGGCGCCCACCTGGAGAGCAGGGGAACACAATTCAAGTTTTGGCAATCAGGCGCCCACCTGGAGAGCAAGGGAATACAGTTCAAGTATTGGTAATCAGGAGCCCACCTGAAGAATGAAGGGAAGCAGCAAGTCAAATGTTGGTAATCAGGAGCCCACCTGAAGAACGAAGGGAAACAATTCAAGTTTCGAGGAAAATCAGTGCAAGTATTGGCAATTAGGAGCCCACCTGGAGAACAAAGGGAAGCAGCAAGGTTCAAAGGAGTTCAGCAATCAGGAAACCACCTGAAAAATGAAGGGAAGCAGTTCAAGTTTCGAGGAAAAGCAGCGCAAGTGTTGGTAATCAGGAGCCCACCTGGAGAACGAAGGGAAGCAGCAAGGTTCAAAGGAAGACAACAATCAGGAGCCCACTTGAAGAACAAAGGAAAAGCATCTGAGAATGCAATTCAAGTCAGCAACAAAGGAATCTCACTCAGAGAGTACAAGTCAGCAGGGCAGCAGAAACTGCAAGTTCAAGATATAGATAGGATTCTTTTAATTCGTATATCATAGTTTAGTCTGACTTCTTTTATTTTTTCACGGTGTAATAAGGAGTTCAGTAAGCAGAAACAGCAGCAATAGCAACAAAATCACAGCTCTTCGGTAGTACCAGCTACCAAAACTTCTTGAACTACACGTAACCTGATTTCTCTATAACCCGAGATATGTAGGATGTCCAAAACCAAGACTTGGTTGTACCCTTTCTCTTTTCTCTTATCCTTATTTCTTCCCTTTTGAATAAAAATATGTTCAAAAATTAGTCACATGGCTCACATTATCTTTGCTTGAAAATTCATCATGTTTCCAAACAAAGAGGGGCAGCTGTGAGCATCTAATTTTTGATAATATTTAATTTTTTATCACTTCTTCTATGTAAATATTTTAGGGGTTTTAACCTATAATTTTTAGCTTTGTTACACTTTTTATTACAGGGTAAAAATACAAAATTTAAAAATAATAATTATTTTTATTACTTTTTAAGAATTATTACTATTAATATTATTTTATTTATATTTTTATTTTAAAATAATAAAAAATTCCGAAAAAATATTAATTTTTTTTTTAATTTTCAGGAGTGATTTAAAAAATAAGAAAAAGGAAAGTATTGAATAAAAAAATAAAAGTAAAAGTAGGTGGAATTCTCTTTTAAAAAATAAAAGAAAGTAGAAAATTAAAAAAATAAAAGTAAAGTTTTGTGGAAATTTTAAAAAAAGTAAAAGTAAAAGAAAATTGGAATTAAAAAATAAATATAAAGGTATTTTAAAATTAAAAAAATTTAAAGTAAAAGAAAGTAGCATTTTTAAAAGAAAAGCAAAAGAAAGTGGATTGTTTTTTTAAGAAAAGTATTGGTAATCAGGAGCCCACCTGAAGAATGAAGGGAAGCAGCAAGTCAAGTGTTGGTAATCAGGAGCCCACCTGAAGAACGAAGGGAAACAGTTCAAGTTTCGAGGAAAATCAGTGCAAGTATTGGCAATCAGGAGCCCACCTGGAGAACGAAGGGAAGCAGCAAGGTTCAAAGGAGTTCAGCAATCCGGAAACCACCTGAAAAACGAAGGGAAGCAGTTCAAGTTTCGAGGAAAAGCAACGCAAGTGTTGGTAATCAGGAGCCCACCTGGAGAACGAAGGGAAGCAGCAAGGTTCAAAGGAAGACAACAATCAGGAGCGCACTTGAAGAACAAAGGAAAAGCATCTCAGAATGCAATTCAAGTCAGCAACAAAGGAATCTCACTCAGAGAGTACAAGTCAGCAGGGCAGCAGAAACTGCAAGTTCAAGATATAGATAGGATTCTTGTAATTCGTATATCATAGTTTAGTCTTGCTTCTTTTATTTTGTCACAGTGTAATAAGGAGTTCAGTAAGCAGAAACAACAACAATAGCAGCAAAATCACAGCTCTTCGGTAGTACCAGCTACCAAAACTTCTTGAACTACACGCAACCTGATTCCTCTATAACCCGAGATATGCAGGCTGTCCAAAACCAAGACTTGGTTGTACCCTTTCTCTTTTCTCTTATCCTTATTTCTTCCCTTTTGAATAAAAATATGTTCAAAAATTAGTCACATGGCTCACCTTATCTTTGCTTGAAAATTCATCATGTTTCCAAACAAAGAGGGGCAGCTGTGCGCACCTAATTTTTTATAATATTTAATTTTTTATAACTTCTTTTATGTAAATATTTTAGGGGTTTTAACCTATAATTTTTAGCTTTATTACACTTTTTATTATAGGGTAAAAATACAAAAATTAAAAATAATAATTATTTTTATTACTTTTTAAGAATTATTACTATTACTATTATTTTATTTTTATTTTTATTTTAAAATAATAAAAACTTCCGGAAAAATATTAATTTTTTTTTAATTTTCAGGAGTGATTTAAAAAATAAGAAAAAGAGAAGTATTGAACAAAAAAAATAAAAGTAAAAGTAGGTGGAATTCTCTTTTAAAAAGTAAAAGAAAGTAGAAAATTAAAAAAATAAAAGTAAAGTTTTTGGAAATTTTAAAAAAATAAAAAGTAAAAGAAAATTGGAATTAAAAAATAAATATAAAGGTATTTTAAAATTAAAAAAATTTAAAGTAAAAGAAAGTAGCATTTTTAAAAGAAAAGCAAAAGAAAGTGGATTGTTTTTTTAAGAAAAGTTAAATAAGTGAAATTCTCTTTTAAAAAGTAAAAAAAAGTGGGATTTTAAATAAGATAAAAGTAATTAAAATTGGAATTTAAAAAATAAAAGTAAAGAAAGGTGGGATTTCTTTTTATAAAAAAAATAAAAGCAATTTGTAAGTGGGATCTCTTTTAATTAAAAAATAATAAAATAATAAAACATTTTCAAAAGAAAATCTCAAAAATTTTGCTATAAATAGAAGGGAAAATTTGAGAGGAAAAAAAAAAGAGAGGGGGAGGAGAGAAATTTAGGTTGAAAATTTTCATTAAATTTTTCTTTCAATATTTCGGGCCTTGAATCTTGGGTTTGAAGAAGAGTTGATAGAGATTTTGTTGTTGCTGCTGTATTGACTCTACAACTTTCAGATTTTATTCATTTGAATTCACTCTCTTGTAGGTATGTAATTCAAGCTCTTGAGTTAAAAAATGTCGGAGCATCTTTATTGAAGCAGAAACAAATTGATTTGGTTCTTTTGATAAAGTTTCCTTCGTATTTAATCTGTTCGCATGAATGATATTTCTTTGATTGAGTGAATTGAGATTTGCAAATGTTAACGTTATTTTAGTATGTTCATGACTCTGTCTCGTATTTTTTTTCATTTTTCTTGGCTCGTGACTTGTAACCAGCAGGTATTGTTTTGTTTACATTTAGATTTCAAGCTCATGTAGCACCATGTTCATATTTTGAAATTCAAAGAAGTATGTGAAGTTGAACAATTTGTCAAAATTAAGATGTAAAAAAAAATAGATTGCGTTAGTGGAAGGATCTTATCTTCAGTTTATGTTATTGGCTGCATATTTTCTTAAATTAACCATGTGAAGATTCAACTTCCTCTGCTTCAAAATGGTACTGTAGAAGTTATAGTGGTGATACTACAACTTTCTCTTTAGTATATTGTTAAATAAATTAATTACTTTAAGTGTTTTTTGTTATAATCAAGTTTAAAATGCATTTTTGTATGTCCATGTTTGTTTTGTTCCTTCTGGTTCATCCGAATAGTTCTCAGCATGGTTTTTTTTTGTGCTCATATGGTCATTTAAGATTCATTATTCTGTTATAAAATTTTGTTAGTTTCTTTCTAGAATTTGAAAACGAAAGTCGGTCTTTTGAAGATGATATGGAGATGAACCCAAAGCTGGCACCTGTCTTTTGTTATTTTCACATAAATGCTAACTCCACCTTTCTGAATTGTAGTATGCTATAACAAAGGCTCCAGTGATATACATGTAGCTAACTCATTTCTTTAGGACTTTTGTACTTATCAATTTATACCAATCCATCCACAATAAAACATCAAAACTCATGGCCCTCATTTAATTAATTTTAAATCCTTTGAATTCGAGGCATGCCATTTAGCGAATTTTCTATGGCCCTCGCAAAGTTGAAAAATGCGTAGTTGCTTTAGGCGTGTAATTTGAAACTACCTTCCTAAACTCGGGTGTGCATTTCATGTGACCCAAATCCAAATCCCAACAACGTTAAATAAAATGTGTCGTGGACTGCGGGTGCATTTATGTGACGTGGTTCAAGACATATTTTAAATGACGTTGCAATCTTCCTAAAAATGAATAAGAGCAGTTAATAAGTTAAAATTGAACCATAGGCTAAAACATGTATTAAAATCAGATAATAGGCCAATTATAACAGTTGAGCGACCGTGCTAGAACCACGGAATCCGGGAATGCCTAACACCTTCTCCCGGGTTAACAGAATTCCTTACCCGGATTTATGTGTTCGCGGACTTTAAAATAGAGTCAATCTTTTCCTCGATTCGGGATTTGAACCGGTGACTTGGGGCACCATAAATTATCCCAAGTGGCGACTCTGAATTTTTAATAATAAATGAATCCCGTTTCGATTGTCACTTTAAGTTGGAAAAAATTCCCTTATACCCTTTCCGGGGTGTAGGAAAAAATGAGGTGTGATACCCTTATGGTCATGAATTTCGAGGTCGAATTCTTACAACAGTAGCACCCAACGAATTAGGCGCGGCTTAGACTCCTTTTTCTCAATTAGGTACTTGAGTGCTGCATGGTCAGTGTATACAATTACCTTTGAACCAATCAGATATGATCGGAACTTGTCAAACGCAAACACCACTGCCAACATCTCCTTCTCTGTCACTGTGTAATTGAGCTGTGCACCGCTTAGCGTTCTGCTTGCGTAGTAAATCGGGTGCATCAGCTTATCTTTTCGCGGCCCCAAAACTGCTCCTATAGCATAGTCGCTGGCATCACACATGAGCTCAAATGGTTGCTCCCAGTTGGGTGCAGTGATCAATCTCTTCTTCAGTTCCTCAAATGCCAACCTGCAATTATTAGAAAACACAAAGGGCTGATCCTTTTCAAGGAGTTTGCATAATGGGTTAGCAATTTTGGAAAAATCTTTTATGAAACGCCGGTAGAATCCAGTGTGTCCAAGAAAACTTCTCACCGCCTTGACTGAAGTGGGCGTTGGTAACTTCTCAATCACGTCAACCTTAGCATGGTCGACCTCAATTCCTTTACTGGACACTCGATGCCCCAGGACTATACCTTCTTGTACCATAAAATGGCATTTCTCCCAGTTTAGCACTAAGTTTGTCTCCACACATCTTTTAAGCACTCTCCTTAAGTTGTGAAGACAGTCTTCGAATGAATCTCCCACCACGGAGAAATCATCCATAAAGACCTCCATAATATCCTCCACCATGTTTGTGAAGATAGCTAACATGCACCGTTGAAAAGTCGCGGGTGCATTGCAAAGCCCAAAAGGCATTCTCCGAAAGGCAAAGTGCCATACGGACAGGTGAAGGACGTTTTCTCTCTATCTTCGGGGGCTATTGATATCTTATTGTACCCCGAATATCCATCCAAGAAACAGAAGTGTGATCGCCCAGCCAGCCTGTCCAACATTTGGTCAATGAAAGGTAGGGAAAATGGTCCTTCCGGGTGGCTGTGTTCAATTTCCTGTATTCCATGCAGATACGCCACCCTGTGATTGTACGAGTTGAGATCAACTCATTGTTCTCATTTTTTACAACAGTCATTCCCTCTTTTTTCGGCACACATTGGACAAGGCTGACCCAATTACTATCAGAGATGGGGAAGATGATTCCCGCATCTAACCATTTGATTATTTCTTTCTTTACAACCTCTTTCATGAACCCCTGGAAGGTCTTTGCCCCTCTTCCAGGAGAATCTTATGCATACAGAAGGCTGGGCTGATACCTTTTATGTCTGCCATGGTCCAGCCAATGGCAGTCTTGTTTTCCTGCAGTACTTGTACGAGCCGTTCCACCTGTACATCTAACAAACCGGATGATATGATAACAGGCAAGGTCGAATCAGGGCCTAAGAACACATACCTGAGGTGATCTGGGAGTGGCTTCAGTTCCAACTTGGGTGGTTCCTCTATTGATGGCTTTGTTGGAGGAGTGGCCCTTTTTTCTAGCTCAAGGGACTCGAACTGAGGTTCCGTTGACCAAAATCCTCGACCTTCCAGTGCCATGACCCATTCAGCTAACCCTTCACCATCCATTTCTTCTAAATTCGTCAAACATGCCTCCAATGGATCTTTTACAGTTAGGGTCATATCATCTTCTTGCAGGATTACATCCACTGCTTCCATTAGAGAGCAATTAGTGTATTTACTGGGTCTCCTCATAGATTGCTGAACATTGAATATGACTTCTTCATCATTCAATCTCATTTTTAATTCCCCAGTTTCATAGTCGATCAGTGCTCTCCTCGTGGCTAAAAATGGTCTCCCTAAAATAAGGGGTATCTCTTCATCCACCTGACAATCCAAGATAACAAAGTCTGCAGGGAACACGAATTTCCCCACTTGTACCAACACATCATCAAGAATACCAGTGGGCCTCTTCACTGTGCGGTCAGCCAGCTGTAGCAGCATCGAAGTTGGCCTAGCTCTACCAATGCCCAGTTTGGTGTACACAGCCAGCGGCATCAGATTTATGCTGGCTCCCAAATCACACAACGCCTTTGCAAAGGCATAACTTCCAATTGTGCATGGAATAGTAAAGCTACCTGGTTCTGACATCTTTTGAGCCATCGGTTTTGCCACCACTGCGCTGCACGTCTGTGTTAAAGTTACAGTGGATAGATCCTGAAAATCAAACTTCTATGACATTAGATCTTTCATCATCTTAGCATAACCGGGCATCTCCCTCAAGGCATCCATCAAAGGAATATTCAACTAAATTTGACGCAGCATCTCCATGAACTTCTTATATTGGTCTGCCTTCTTTTATTTGACCAGTCTCCGAGGGAAGGGTGCAGGTATCACCCTTTGTGCATTGCTTGCTGGCTTCTCTCTGTTAGAATTTTCTGGCACAAGAGGATCCACCTGTTCTGCAACTTGCTCATTCATCTTTTCTTTGCCTTTTTCCTGCTCAATCATCACTTCAGTAAGTTCTGTTGGTTTCTCTACCTCTAATTGAACTGGAGTAGCTGGTGTAGTGTCCTTGCTGTCTTGTGCAATTTCCTGCTCTCTATCTAAATCTCTCCCATTCCGGAGACTTACTGTCATCAGCTGATTCGGGTTTTGGTCCTTGGGGTTTATGTTTGTGTCTGCAGGCAAAGTTCCATGAGGACGGTTGTTCAAAGCCATGGACAACTGACCCAGCTGCGTTTCAATATTCTTTATGGCTGAGTCATGCACTGCCAATTTTTCCTGCACTTTATTATTTGTTCCAATGAGTTGCTGAAGCATACCCCTGATTTCCACCATGTTGTTATCTTGCTGCTGAGGGAGTGGTTGGTATGTCAATTGTTGCTGATTTTGCTGTGGATAGCCATGTGGTTTCTGATATGGTACTGGCACCAATTGATTTTGAGGGTGCATACCCCTAGGCTCCTGCATATTAGGCCTGTACTGCTGATTTTGCTGCAATCTCCACTGTTGTGCTCCTTGCCTCTGACCCCCATAGTTGTTGACATAATTCATATCTTCCCTTGCCCCTTAATTTTCACCTTCTCCGCTCCATGAACACACATAAGACTGATTAATACAAGGTGTACACAGTCCCCCATTTGTTGTATCAACAATGTGCACCTGTTTTGTACCCATCTCATCAATCTTCATTGTCAATATGCTCATCTGGGTCATGAGTGTGGCCATGTTCTCTGCATGTGAATTATTTGGGTCAAGAGGAACTGAATGCACTATGGGTGCCAGTGTTGTACCTCTAGTCATCCACCCCGAATTTTATGACATCTTATCGAGAAGGATTTTGCATTCAGTGAATGTTTTACTTAAAAATGCACCTCCAGCTGACGCATCCACATTTGCTTTCAAATTGTCAGCTAGCCCCATGTAGAATCTCTAGCCGAGCATCTAGTATGGAATGCCATGGTGAGGACACTTCACTAACATCCCTTTAAATCTTTCCCAAGTTTCTTGCAAGGACTCAGAGGGTTGCTGCCTATACTGCAATATGTCATCAATTTGTTTTGCAGTCTGGTTAGGCGGATAGAACTTGTTGAGGAACTGCTTGACTAATTCCTCCCAGGTGGTAATAGAGTTGATAGGGAGCGAATTTAGCCAAGTCTGAGCTTTCCCGGTTACCGAGAATGGAAATAGTAACAGCTTGATAGCTTCCAGAGTTGCATTTGGCTGCCTTTGGGTCATACAAATTGACAGAAAATTCTTCAAGTGTTGTTGCGGGTCTTCAATGTGTGACTCGGAGAACAGTCCTTTATTCTGCAGCAGATGCAGTATGTTGTTGGTGATCTGGAATGTCTCCGCTTGAATTGCGGGCACAGCTATGGCAGTGGCCAGATTATCAGTTGTGGGTTGTGCCCAGTCATAAAGTGCAGCTTCGGGCACAAGAGGTGCTACCCTTCTGACATTTAAGTCAGCTGGCTTATTCCTGACGTTTCCGTTGACGTTATCTACGTCACCCATGTCAAATTCGAGTTGGTGTGATTGTTGAGATTGTTGAAGTCTTTTGTTGGCACGGTTCAATGCCCTGAATGTTTTCTCGGGGTCTGAGAGTCCTTCTAGCAGTTCTCCAGTCCTCGAAAAACTTCTAGGCATACACCTGCTTTCCACAAGAGTTCAAACGTTAGAATTTCAATGAAAAGATTGGGTATAGAGAAAACTAACTACACTTAGAATTTTTGTACTTCTCTCAATTGTAATTGATAACACCGTTAATTCCCCGGCAACGGCGCCAAAATTTGATAACGCCAAACTATGCCTTATACAAAGACACACGCGGACGTAGCAAATATAATCTGAGTAATTCTGCCCAAAGTCGAACCATAGAGAATTAACCTATCAATTACTTTTGACTGATTTACTAAATTCACAGAATCAATTTCCCCAAACTTTGTAATTCACAATTGATGATATTTCTAACAACTAAAGTCTGAAAATAATTAACAACTGAAAATTAACTATGCTTGATGTGTAAACAGTTGGAATAAGGTCTAAGGTAATGGTTTCCCTCGTTGGTGATTTCCTTGATTGTACGTTTCTTATAGCGATGCCTTAGTTGTCTCTATCAATCAAGAACTCTCCGGCTATCATAAATCTCTCTCAAGCAATTATGATAATTTACTAGACGCACTCTCTCAAGCTACGCTAACTAGATTCACATTACCGTTCTTTTAGATTGCACTCGAGGTATCGTTATCTCTAATTCAATCTCTAAACCCTCGGTTATGACTCTCGTCTATACTCCGGGAGTGATGTTGTTCAAACAACTACCTAAATATGCACTCTCTCTCAAGAAGATACATAATAAATAGGAACGGATAATTGAGGGACCTTTCAACTAACCACAATCAAAACGTAGATGAACAAATAGAGATTAACAACCAATTCAAACTATATTAATATAACAACCAAGTCATCCCCAACGGGTTTCACCAAAACTTTAGATTAAAGCATTTAGCTACTCATGACAACGTAAGAATAAACTACGAAAATATTCATAATGGAAAATCGCAAAAAAAAAATAGAAGAGAATAAGAACTATGATGTTTTGGGTGATCTCTCACACTTGTTCTTCTTGCCAAAATAATCTCAAAATAAACTCTCTCCTCTCTTGGGCGAGTTTCCTACATCTTATAAGGGTTTTACAAAAGTTTTCCCGAATTGACACTTTGGCCCCTTAACTTTCTGGACTGTGAACCTGCCGCCGCGGCCGCCGCGTCGACCGCGGAGAACACTGACTCCAATCGCGGCGCGGACTGCGGTGAGTATGCTCGGCCTTTTTGTCTCCGCGTTCCTTCTCTTTTTGCTCTTTTGTGTTTGGGTACTTCTTGAGTGGGTGTTTTCTTCACGTTATTGCCTCTAAACACTTCATGTTGCTTCCTCGCATCTTATATTCCCTGCGAAACCAAATAGCATTAATTAAAGCATTTTATTGGCAACTTACATTATAAAACAACAACAAAGCATGGACAATTATGGTGTAAATAACAACTATATAGCCTATTATCACTTCACACGGTGCAAATTCAAGTTAGTCAAAACCTCAATACGAGTAACACTGGATGGAAAACAAAAAGAAATCACTATAGATGCTAAAATAATTCAAAAGGATTGATCTTCTCAAAATTATATTTAAGGTTTACAGTCCTGTTTTTGTTTCGCCCAAAAACGAGCAAGAGATGCATCAGCAACATTAACAAATCAACAATCTATAGTTGATTTGAAGTACCTAAACAACAACAGCAACCAAAAATTCCGTATAATCCCATAAGTGTGGTGAAGGTAGTAAGTACGCAGCCGTACCCTACCTTGTGCAGGCAGAGAGGGATTTGAAATACCTAAAATGGAAAAGAAAACTTTGCGACGTTCTTTTACATTGTAGTGCATTAAACAAACTAAAGATGTTACAAGTAGAACAAAGTTTCATATATCTCCAATGAGTATAGCACGTCGATAACCACTCATGTATGGAAATAATACAGCGTAAAACGGATCCCAAATTTAAATTTGATGGGTTCAACATTTAAGTTCTTATGGCGGAACCCATTACACTTTTGAATCTAATGGTTCAAAAATCAAACTCTTTTGAAATCTTAGTGATTTTTCACAAAAGATCTATATTCTCTGTTGAAAGTGTTGGATTCAGTAGAACCTGTTGATTGTATGCTCCATCCGCCACCGATGCAAAGGGCTGTGAACGTTCTCGGCTCTCATTTCAAAAGATTTGAGCTCCATTCTCTAGATTTATGGCCTCATTTATGTTCTTAGCCAAATCTGCAGCTGTTCCAATATAAGTATGAGGTGTTAAGCTCCATTCTCTAGATTTATGGCCTCATTTATGTTCTTAGCCAAATCTGCAGCTGTTCCAATATAAGTATGAGGTGTTAAGTTCAAGAGAGCTGTCTTCGCATCAGCCGGTATGTCCAATTTTTGTATAAAATCTCTACAAATTTCTTTGGTCACTGTTCTTCCTCGGGTTAACGCCTTCAGTTTCTCATACGGCTCTGGCACACCATACCTTCGCATCACCTAAACACCAAACAAAAACAGAACAAATAAACTCTGTAAATTTCATCAAGTTCTATTAAGCCGGGAACATTGGAGGGGCTCAAGAATAGTGGGCCGGGGCTCGAAGATTTCTTGAAACATATCCTAGCAAACACTATCAGCATTACTACTATAATATGTTTCATCGATCATAAGGGGAAACTCAAGTTTGGAATCTAAAACAATTGCATACACACAGCAGGTTGACTAATACTAACAATGAGTCCAGATAAAGCAAAAGCTGCATACCGTTTGTATTGGTTCAGCAAGAACCTCCCAACATTTATCTAAATCTTCACTCAGAGCAGCTTCATTCACCTAGATTAAAAACCGATAAGTCAGAACAAATTAATAAATTGATAATTCAGCATGAGTGCGTGGACATGTGCAACGCAGTACAGTAAGGGCAGCCCGGTGCACTAAGCTCACGCTATGCGCGGGGTCCGGGGAAGGGCCAGACCACAAGGGTCTATTGTACGCAGTCTTACCCTGCATTTGTGCAAGAGGCTGTTCCACGGCTCGAACCCGTGACCTCCTAGTCACATGGCAGCAACTTTACCAATACAGTAACTTCTCCAAATTATCTGCATCCATATTTTACTCATTGTCATGTGAGAAAATAGGAGATGTACATTTTATAGCAGTTGGCTGTCCAAGCATCTCGAGATATACAGGAGAAAGGATAAGAAAGGAACTTATACGACGTGCAGTTTCAACTTGTACTGCTTACCTGAAGCTTATGAATTCCCTGTAGTGCACTTCTGTAAGCAAGAAGAGAATGTCCTAGTCCTACTCCCATGTTTCTCAGAACAGTTGAATCTGTCAAATCCCGCTACAAAATGACAAAATTTGGATTAGAGAAAAATTACGAACAAGATAGATGGAACTGAAACAATCAGAATAGCAACAGAGCCTACAAACTATCATGCTCTAAATATGTCTTGCCTTCGCTACACTCAAGATAAAGATAAAGACAAATATGACCGGATTAGACATACCTGCCAACGCGAAATAGGTAGTTTAGTGCTCAAATGGGATAGATTTCCATTAGCTACTCCAAGATTGCCTTCACTATTTTCAAAGTCGATTGGATTTACTTTGTGAGGCATCGTCGAGGACCCAATTTCACCAGCTTTAGTTGTCTATGGAGCATAAAAGAATTATGAACTCCATTATCCGGCAAAAGAATAATAATAGAAGATATCCAAAATGTTGGACACTCACCTGCTTAAAGTAACCCAGAGAAATATACCCCCAAACGTCTCTATCAAAATCAACCAAAATGTTGTTAAACTGGACAATCGAGTGAAAAAGCTTGGCCATATAGTCATGAGTTTCGATCTGCATTACAAGGAAATCGAGTCAGAAGTTGAAGAACAGGTTCTAATTCGGTAATGCAAAATTATGCACTCATTCAGAAGGAATACAGAACTCTAATATATAGTTCCTCCATTCCATTATGTACGAACACAAAGTTTCCTTTATTGTCCATTTCCAAAAGATCAATGCATTTCTATATTTGGAAACTCTTTGATTTTAACATTCTCATTTTGCCTAAATGACATGGTTTTATTGTGCCATGTCGAAGACCACAAGATTTGTGGGTTATTTTAGTATGTTATATATATTTGGTTTAAGTCTTAAAAGTCTTTCTTTCTTAGTCTCTGTACCTAGTCAAATACTATCATATAAACTAAATCGGATGGAGTGCCTCAAAAACAGCTATAAACCTCCCTCTAACTAATGAACAAAGCTCAACTATGAAATGAATTATGCAGCATCCAACAGAAACAATTAAAGAAATGGCACAGTAAAACTAATGTAGTGCTGAAGAAACGAAAGGAACTTATCTGTAGAACAAACCTGAGGAACATATGGATTGAATTTTAATCCAAGTGACATTACAAACTCCTCGGCAATTTGTGGCCAGTTTACTTCAGGATATGCAGCTACATGCGCATTGTAATTTCCTACAGCACCAGCAAATTTCCCGAGCATCTCAATTTGAGAAATTTCCCTTCTTTCCCTGCTTAATCGATAAGCAAAAATTGCCATTTCCTTTCCAAGGGTTGTTGGTGAAGCTGGCTACAAGTTGCAAAAGAATGAGCAATGCTTTGAAAAGAAGTGTTCAAAAATTATTAAGAAGCAAACTACATTTTGCAGTCACTAAGCATATATATGAATGACCAAGGCCGGAGCTAGAAGCCCTTCTACGGGTTCGGCCGGACCCGGTAGCTTTTGTTCAAGTAGTGCATTTGTGTTAAGAAGTTTCATCAAAATATGTACAAATATTAAATTTAGAACCCAATTATTAGCACTTGAAGTCATCATTCTAAAATCCAAAACCTATAAAATTGAAATCCTGGCTACGCCTCTGTAGATGACCACCATTTTCTCAGAGGTTAAGCTTCTCGTATCAAAACCTATTCAAAGTACACCTAACTAGAGTATGTATGGGGGAAAAAATTATACCTGCCCGTGGGTGCGAGAAAGCATGGGAACAGAAGAATATTTTGTGGCCATGTCACAGATCGCTCTAGTCAATTCATCCATGACTGGCAAAATGACCGTGTTCAAAGCTCCTTTTAGCATCAATGCATGGGCAAGATTGTTGATGTCCTCAGATGTACAAGCAAAGTGAAAAAACTCGAGCACCTACCACAGAAACAAGATAAATTCAGAGTTAGTTACATCACATAAAGATTTTGGGTCGATAGTTTTCACATAAATCTCTTTAACTCTAATTTCCTACTTAGAAAGAAGATGAACGTGTAAAATATGCCAGAGATTTATCCATACCTTAACTATCTCTGGATGTGATTGACATCTTTGTTTCAAGAAGTATTCAACTGCTTTCACATCATGGTTCGTGACTCTCTCAATCTTCTTAACTTCCAAGGCGTCATTCATACTAAATTCATCGATCAAGTTTTGCAAAAATGTCTGAGCTCCTTCAGAGAAGTTTGGAACTTCAGAGATTTCATGTATTTGAGACATTTTTAACAACCATTTAATCTGACAAAACAGAGACATCAACAGATTAGTAGAACTTTGTATCTTTTTGAAAAATTCCAAACGCAAATGATCTTGAAATTAGACTTTAGTGACAGATGGTCAAGGGGGAAAAAGTAACAACCTCAACCAAAACGCGTAAACGAATTAAGCCAAACTCGCTCATAAAAGGAGCCAATTCTTTGACTTTACCCCAATAACGTCCATCCAATGGGCATAGAGCTGATAAACTTGAGAGTTCTAGATCTTGAGAATGATCAGAAGACATCCCTTTGACCTGAGAAGTTAAAAGGATATGATGTCAATAAATCATATAACAACAACCCCTGCAAGAAAAGAAAAGATCCATCGCTCCAGAAAACAATAATAAGAAAATGAGTTGAGTACTGATGCACCGTACACCAAATATGAACTTGTCAAAAGGCACTCATACAGCAGTCACGCACATACAAAGAGCAACCTTATGCCTTAGGTACCGTAATGAGTGTGCTTAACATTGCAGCATACTCGAGCAGGTGATACTACTCTTACATTATCAATTACCCGAGGTGTAGCCTAACTGCCAGTGAAGTGGGATGAAAACTATGAAAGGCCACAATTCAAATCCCAACAGAGAAAAAGAACTTTAGATGATTTCTTCCTCTCTGGCCACGCTTTGGTGGGCAAAGCTACTCGATACCTGTGTTGGTAAGAGTTAAGAGGTACCCAATGAAATAGTTGAGGTACACACAAACAGGCATGAACATCACCATTATAAAAAGAATTACCATAGAGCACATGCTACAAGATAGCCAAACAAAGTCTGTTGATATAAGTATCTACAAATATGCAATTCCCTTATAGACACCAAATTGACTAGTCTCTTCCATAAACTGCAGAAAGTTTAAGAGACATAGGTTTCCTAGAAGCACATGAAGAAAAACACAACAATGGTCAATGAACTGTGGGGATGCAAGAACACTAAGTGATTTCTTACCATCTGTCCAAGCTTTGGCGGACACACTTACCCAGTATCCGCGCCTGGTAAGAGGTAGCGGGTCGCCAGGTACCCGTAGAATGAGGTGCGAGCAAGCTAGCTTGGACACCAGGACACTCAGCCCAAGGAGGAAAAAAAAAAGGCCAAGCAAACATCCATAGAAAACTAATTTTCACCAAATCGAAATAACTATTTTACCCCACCAGTGCCTGAACTTAACAATTTGCTAAAAGCAGAAACGTACCCGTATACCAATATACCCATTGACATCGTAACTAACAAATATATACATGGGCATGGTTTTTTCGTCCAGATTCTTCAGTAAAAGCTTGCTAAACATAGAATCCAGCACAAAAACTAAAAGCATAAAAAGAATATTTTTTTGAAGAAAAAAAAATAGAAATGTCAAGTAGAGTAAATAGCATTGAAATTTCATCTAAAAAACAAGGAACCCAAAAAAAAAAAAAAAAAAAAAAACCTTTTCTTGAGTTT
Organism: Nicotiana tabacum; assembly: GCF_000715075.1. Lineage (NCBI taxonomy): Eukaryota > Viridiplantae > Streptophyta > Magnoliopsida > Solanales > Solanaceae > Nicotiana > Nicotiana tabacum. The sequence continues at coordinate 2,039,123 of NC_134088.1, forward strand.
TCAAGGAGCTAACGATGGACCCTTTAGCAATTGCTCTGCAAGAACAGTTTTTTATAGTTGGGAAAGAAAAGTTAAAGGGATTGAGCAAAGAATTTGGAAGTAAATTGGATTTTTGGGTAATGGGGACTGATAAAAACATTGTTTGATTGATATTTGAAGAATTGAAACAAGTTCTTAGTTCCATTTTTTTGTTAAAGCTATAACTCCATAGCTGGAGTTAGGGGTGTTAATGGTTCGTTTGAGATCCCTTTTGTGGATTTTTCAAATATTAGAACCAAACCAAACCAATTAAGTCGGTTTTTTATCGATTCGGTTTATGTCGATTTTTCGATTTTTTCGGTTATTTGTCGGTTTTTTCTTAAATATAAGACATACATTACCAAACACACATTTTCAACGTAACACTATCAAATCAATTGCCTTTTGAGAAATCTATTATTTACCAAGATATATTGATGATAATTGAATTTAAGAACTCAATTAAAAATATATTATTTTTAACATGAATAGATTCTTACACTTAACAAAAAAAAACTACCAATCAAACTAGAATGTAAAGGTAAAGAACTGTTCTAAAAGTGCAAACGATTAACATTTACTATAAAATTTTTGAAATTTTGTATAAAAGTATACATATATATATAAGTGTAATAATAAATTTAAAATAGTTACTCCTATATTCGGTTTGGTTCGATTTTTTTTTTGATTAAAACCAAAACCAAACCAAACCAAATTTGATCGGTTTTTAAATTTCAAAACCAAAACCAAACCAAACCAAACCAAAAAATATCGGTTTTTTGGTCGGTTTGATTCGGTTTTTCGGATTTTTATGAACACCCCTAGCTGGAGTGGTCGGAATATGGCAAAATAGAGGAGTGGCGTCAAAGGTATAGGGTTTTAGCACTATGGTAGCGTGGTCTTAAACCACCAGTGAGAAAATGTCAAAACTAGTCCCTTATATTTAGGGGTTGATTTAAATAGTTCTTCAAAAATGTACCTTAACCAATTTTAGTCCTCTATGTTTTATCAAATATGTATTTTTAACAAATTTAAAGGACCAAAAATACTCAAAAAATTATTTTAAACTTACCCGCAAACAAAGAGACTATTTTGTCATCTTCTTTAAAATACGTGAGGTGAAAAAGAAAATCTTATTGCAAACAACCATTAACAGCTTGTTTGGATGGTTGTTACCAGCTGTATCGTATCGTATTATTACTTTAAATACAATGTTTGTTTTGATTGTTACTTAAATTTTAATGTATCGTATCATTAAATTCGTCGTTACATAACAATAAAATGTGTCACTTTATGTTACGACATTTGGTGTGGTCACGTCATTTTTTTGTGTTTTTCTCTCAATCTCACCCTTCATTATTATTAAATAATTTTATTTTATCATTTACCCTACCTTTTTATATATTATCTCATAATTTGTCTTTATAATATTGCAAGTTTATTCATCATATTACTGGTGCATGATTTCTAGCGATGTCAAAAAATATTTTGTGGAGCTAAGGGAGTTTGAACCAAAGACCTTTTACATCAAACTTGAAGATATCAACCGCTAGACTATTGAGCTATTTCGATACAAGTGGTGTTACTTTTAATGGTTTTATCTTATATATATGTATGTATGTAGTAAAGAATTTCGACGAAGCGATGTCCCGTGACACCGCTTGGGTCCATGTAAATCCGTCCATGGCACTCCATAATAGAAAGTTTATTATTTATTACTTTCATAAGGGAACCAAAAACTTTTAACTAACATCTTGTTTGGATTGTTGTTACATGTTGTTTCATGATATATCGTATTGTATTGTATTATATTGTACCGTATCAGCATTTGTCACACACTAACAATATGAAGAATAAACTTACAATATTATTTAAAAAATAGGATACAGAGTAGAATTATTATTATTAAAAAAAGTAGGATAAAATGTGATTATTTAATAACAAGGAAGAGGCAAGATAAGAGAAAAAAGTAAGGTAACAACGTCGTCATACCAAATTCATTATTATATTAAGTGACACTTTTAACGATATGTATAATAAAATTTAAATAACAATCAAAATAAAAATTATATTTAAAGTAACATTACAATACTACGGGTAACAACCATCCAAACAAGCTGTAAGGGGAGTAATGTCTTTCATTCACCATATCTCTAGAGGTGAGAGAAGAAAAGTTGTAGTAGCATTTAAGTTAGGAGGGTTTTGACATTTAAAACAACGTTTGAGGTGATCTTTAATTAGTTTAAAATAAGTATTGTAATCAATCAATAAAAGTTATATTTCAAATAACTTGATTTAAGATAATTTTTTGGAGAGTAAAAAACTGATGGGTGAATTCCAATTTTATCAAAACTAGATAAGCCTAAAACCAATATTTCTAAACTATAGGGACCTAAATGATCATCAACAAACTATATAACTAAGAAACAGCTGATAAAATAAAGTCGTACTACCCTTCAAACTACAACAGCTTCTAATATATCCATAAATATAATCCAAGATACAAGGTATAGAAAAAGAAAAGGAGTGTGTGTCTGTGTGAGGATAATAATGTTGATAACAGTCAGAGAAGTTGCTACTACTTCTTCTTCTTCTCTGCTCTTCAATTCTCTCATTTCTACTAATAATAATAATTCCAAGCAGCTACACTCTCTAAAGGTAAATAGGTTCACTCCAATTTGTAAAGTTAGCAGCCTCAGTTTCAATAGAAAATCCACTAATACCTCTCCCCCAACATGGAATCTTGGCCTTCTTCACTCCACAAATAGGTACAAATTCTTGAAATTAAAATATACCCTTTTGTTCTTTTTGCTTTTATATGCTTTGAATTTTACTCAATTTTGATAAATATTTCAATTTGATATATGGTTTGAAGATAAAGATTGGAACTTTCTCACTGGTTGCTGTAATGGGTCTTGTTTAGAACTTCTAATTTATTCGTAAAATATGTTGTCAAGATAAAGACTTGAACTTTCTCACTGTTTGTTGTAATGTGGTACGTGTGATGGTTGAAGGCAGCAGGTATACCATGTAATTAATTAGTTACGTGCAAGCTGGCCCGGACATCACGGTTATAGGAAACAACTATTGATTGTTTACTTACTTTATCTGGGGTTATAGTACTTAATTTCATTTAATTCATTTGTTTTTCGAAAAAAGTCCTGAACTTTCTGATTGTTTCTTGTGATAATTCCTGTTTAGAGCTTCTAATTTCATGGAATTTAAGACTTCCGTGTTGCTTTTTGTTTTTTCTAGGATTGTATTATTTAATTCATGTTGAGTTTGAAATACTGTCTTGAATTAGTTTTCCCTGAAAATAATTCCCAAATCTTGATGTTGGTTTGTTTTAGACAAATTGTACAATGGTGCTATTGCTAGGATGGAACTTGTAAGCCTGTTTATTTGCAGTAGAATAATGTGATTAAATAGTTTCTTTTATTTTACAATGGACGAAGTTCGCCTAATTCCTGACTTACTAAGTGCATTACATGCTTTCATTAATTTAATTATTTTTGCAACAATTTCCATAATCTTTAGTGTTTTCTTCTTTCTGACTGTTATCCTCTTTCTCCAGCTGTGATAGTTCAGTATTTGATCCGTTGGGTATCAATTCAGGTAAATCGTCATGGGATGATTTGGTGAGCTTTTTCTTTGAGACATTTGAAAGCTCCTCAAATACTAGGAAAGACAAAACTTCATCAGCTCGAGGGTTCGCAGGTAGGCTATCTATTTACGATATTGAGTTTTTATGTTGTTGATTACACTCGCATATCTTAGCCTTTGGTTAGGGTTTCTTGTCACTGACAGCTGCCATTGAAGATACTAGCATTGATTTTGGTGACTTCTTCAAAGGCCCACTACCAGGAAAATTTTTAAAGCTATTGGGCTTTTTGGCTTTGTCACGACTCGGAATCTATATACCGCTTGGTGGAGTAAATCGGGAGGCCTTTGTTGGCAATTTAGATGAGAATAGTATATTAAGCACTTTGGATTCCTTTTCTGGTGGAGGCATAGGTCGCCTTGGAATATGTTCGCTAGGTATTGTTCCCTTCATCAATGCACAAATTGTGTTTCAACTTCTTGCTCAAATCTACCCCAAGTTGCAAGACCTTCAGAAAAAAGAAGGTGAAGCTGGAAGAAAGAAAGTGCTTCAGTACACTCGCTATGCTTCCGTTGGATTTGCCGTAGTACAGGTAATATTGTTTTTCCTAGAAAAACTGATATTCTCCCTCAGTGTCGGATGCAACGCATCGGTACCGAATTTCATTTGAACACAGTACTTTGGACGCGAAGCATAAATTTATGTCTAAAAGTTCACTAAAATTGCAAGAAATAGTAGATATGAACCCATAGAGCTTAAATCCTGGATTCGCCTCTGCTTTCCATGTTCCATTTTATGTGACACTCTTTCCTTTTTAGCTTGTGACAAAAAGGATGACACTTATTTATATTTGAAAAGAAATTAACTTTAAAGTTTTATTTTACCCTTAATGACAATCTTTTATAGCCAATGAAATATCATGGCATGTTTAAGTCCACAAGTTATAAAAGTCGTACTTTCTTTCTTAAATTATGTACTTAGTCAAACACCGCCACATTAGATGAAACCTAGGAGTATTAATTGAATGAAGAAGCATTCTCTATATGAGATATTTCGTGCACAATTGAGTATTAGTAGTTTGCTTCAGTTTGATTCTCACTTGTACATTGTAATTGAGGAATTGTAGTTCATGCATAAATACAGAGTCAATTTGGCAAATTACGCTTATCTTTGATTTCTGCGGCAGGCAATTGGCCAAGTATTATTCCTTCGTCCTTATGTCAATGACTTCAGTACCCAGTGGGCAATTTCTTCTATTGTTCTCTTGAGTCTCGGCTCCGTATTTACGACATATATTGGGGAGCGAATCACTGATTGAAAACTTGGAAACGGTACATCCCTTTTGATCTTTACAAATATCATATCCTACTTGCCAGCATCCTTTGGTAGGACAGTTGCACAGGCATATCAAGATGGCAATTATGTTGGGCTCGTTGGCATCCTAGTCTCGTTCTTCTTGCTAGTCCTTAGCATTGTATATGTACAGGTATGTTCCTATGTCTAGGTTACTTAGCATTTAATTTCTTGTCATGCCGTTGAGGGAAAAATTGCTAACAGTGTTCTCAACCAAGGTTTTCAGGAAGCAGAGAGGAAAATTCCGCTAAATTATGCGTCAAGGTATAGTGGCAGAACAGGAGGAAGACTTCAAAAATCTGCATACTTACCATTTAAAGTTAGTATCCTTCTTTCTCTTGTTTCATTAGTTTGTTTTGAAGGCTTGTGCTGCTAAATAAGAGTGGGCCATCAACTCTTCTTTGGATGAGAAGAGTGAGGGTTGAAATCTGTTTCCCTGTGGAAGAAATTACTTAGCTATTGATTTTAAATTTCCTGCTGTTTCATGAGTGGTTAGTCATGCGATAAGTAGTGTTGAGTCTCCCACATCGGCTAAGGGATGGGGGACTTGGCCGCTTTATATGGCTTAAGCAATCTTCACCTCATAAACTAGCTTTTTCGGTTGAGTTAGGCCTAAGGTTCATTTCTTTATCAATCAGAGCAGGCAAAGGTCTTGGGTCCGAGTCTCACTGCCATCTATTACAAAAAAAAATGCAGCCAATGAAAAAAAATTAATGAAGCCTGCACGTGAGGGGCACGTTGAAGAGACTAAGTAAATAAAAGTGTGCTTTCTCTAACACCTTAAGCTTTTAGATAAGATGGTCACACAATTCAATATGGTATTGGTATTAGAGCCGGACTCATCCCAATTCTTTGTTTCACTGATGTTGGCCCCCATATTATATTGGTCACGCTCCAGTTGGCAAAATTAGGTGTGCGAAGGGGTGTTGAGTTTCCACATCGGCTTAGGGACAAGGGGACCCATTATTTCACATTAATCCTATATTTGTGATGGAAGCGTGCTGTGAAGTTCTTTTGCAATTAGTAAATTATGATCCTTCTTAGATACAACTTACGATTATAGTTACAATGAGCAGGTGAACAGTACAGGAGTAATGCCGATTATTTTCTCTACATCATCACTAGCCCTTCCTGGCACTCTGGCACGTTTCACTGGTGTCGGTTTCCTGAGGAAGGCTGCAGCAGGTTTAAACCCTGGAGGTAAGTAAAAGATAGTGCAGTTTCCTCACTTCACGTGCACTTTCACTGAATAAAGCTTGTGCCTTAAACTCGACTGCCTTTGAACTTATAGTGCATATTCAATTCATGTCCTGATGTACTAAAGTTTTGAAACAAATTGACGACTATCCTTAAACGAAGAGGTTTAATCTTGTAAAACCTGCAATACTTTTGAGTTAGTGGTACGTAGAAGATAGAGCAAATAGAGGCCGGAAAGTGACTTGCCTAAGATGGAATAGGTAGAGTATGCTTTTTAAAACCTTGCACAACGTAGGAATATTTAATTTTACGTGGGTTTATATTCCAACTCTTCTCTCCAAAGAGATTGTGGTGACCGTCATTTTGGATCGCAAGGTAAAAGATAAAAAAATGGTGGTTGTGTTTTCAGCATAAAAGATTGCTGACAGTGCATTTCTTTCTCTTTGTGCATGTGTGGACTTATTTTCACTTTATAATATTTTGACTTTTGAGGGCTTTTGACTAAATAGATATTCCTTTGTAGGTTCTTACTATCTCCCACAAACGTTTTATTGATTGCCTTCTTCAATTACTATTATACATTCCTGCAATTGGACCCCGATGATGTCAACGAACAATTGAAGCGACAAGGTGCATCAATCCCACTTGTTCGACCGGGTAAAAGCACAGTGGCATTCATCAAGACGGTATTATTGCCTTCTTTGGTTTCATTGATAATCACATTCTCTTTCTGCTTAATTTCACAAAAATCCCCCAAAAAAAACATATTCTCGTTCTGCTTAATGCCTATCTTGACTCTTGAATATAGCTCTTCGCCCATCATTTCATAACAGGGATAAATAAGTGACCTGGTACATGTAATGTGAAATTGTCCCTGCAACTTTTATATTACTCAGTTGTTATTGTACTAAGAAACTACAGACCTCTCTATTATTAGCCTTGCAGGACGTAGGCTCCTATTAGCCGAGGGTCTACCAGAAACAGCCTCTCTGCCCCCAGGGTAGGGGTCTGCGTACACACTGCCCTTCCCAGACCTCACTTGTGGGAAATCACTGGCTATGTTGTTTTTGTTTGCAGGATGTAGGCTCTTTCTTATAGTGACATTAGGCATGTTCAGTGTTTTAGTGGAGATATCAGAAAACCGTAAATTTATTTATATGTTTATATAAGATATACTTCATCCGTCCCATTTTATATGAATAGGTTTGGAGAGCAAGGGTCAAAGCACCTAATTTTCGGTGGGAATTCGGACATACATTTTTCAAAGTTTTGAAGTAAATATACGTATTTGCAAAACTACACAAAAGTACTAGAAATTGCAATAGTTAATAATTCACGATAGTTACAAAGATCTCTGGAAAATTCACAGCGATCAGCGAAGATAAGGAAAAACAATAAGAAAGAAAGAAAAAGCTCCAGGGAAAATTGAAGACCCATATGTTAACACATGTTGAAGTGGTATGACGTGGTAAATGAGTATTGTTATTTCACATAACTCTTTCGCCGTATAGTGAGACTTGGTGAAAGTTGAATGCGCCCATAAGGGGATATACATGAGTGCACGCGAGTTTATGCAACATGAGAGACCCTATCTCCTCAAGCCTGATATACTTCTGGGCTCAAATCATAAAATTTTGATACAAAAGGTTTGCGTGTCCCATTAATACCATAGATTTATTACTGCTTCTATGGAAAAATAATGATATATGAAATGAACGACAAAATCATAAACTTCTGTACTCTTTTGATCTGAAAATGAGCAAAACTTATTCTTTTTTGGGGGGAAGAGAATGAATTGACCGCTCAATATCATTACTTCAGTAAGGTGTATTGGAAAATCTATGGACTCAGTATAACGAAGTTACAAATATTTCAAATTAAGACCTCAGTCTACCGAAGGAATCGATTTAGCTATTTATCTGACTTAGAAACTATCTTATTTCCTCCAGAGAATCCCTGCCATTTTGATGTCAAAAGTACGTAAACAGTCACTTTATCAGGAAACATCAACAACCTGTATAAATTCCCTTAGTGACTGTATTGGGAAAGGTCAATAGCCTGTATAACTTCTCCTTGTTGCATCAGTAATACTTGTATGCAGATTTTTAATACTACAACCGCATGAGGTTCTATTGGAACAACCTCTCTACCTCACACAACGTAGGGGTAAGGTTTGTGTAGATACCACCCTCCCAAGACCTCACTTGTGGGATCACACTGGGTATGTTGTTTTAGTTGAATCGCATAATGGCAGATAAGGTATATCATCCACCTCTTCGTTAGTCACCTCCCACACTTATCCAGGTTAATTTGGAGATACAACTCAAATACCTTGTCTGAGGTTCACATATATTACCTTTAATAGTTAGATTAGCAACCCTATCTCCGTCTCTTGATTGGAGTCCGCCCATCCTGTTTCAGCAAGATGTATTTGACGAGATGATTTGGATTTACGGGTTCTTTTTTGGTTTAAACCATCCTTTGTTTGAAACCACTAATCCGATTAATCTGAATGTGTGCCGCATAACGCCCATTGAATGGGGAAGCGCTCTCTACCCGGAGTTTCTCCATTCTCAAAGCTCGAAGCAGAGATCTTTGGTTAAGGTGGAGGGATACTATCCATCCCACCAATCTCTTTGGTAGTGAGATTTCACTTACTTCTCCCTTTCTTTTCTAGTAAAGGATAGCGTCCCTTTTCCTGTACGTAATCCTCTAGAATAGGTAAGTAATTGATGTGCATATATACCATATGAATGGCTGCACCTGTTAATCTTATTAAAGGTTTAAAGAGGAAAGTGTTTTGTCATTTGATTTATGCCTTGAAATGGGGATCTATTTACAGGTGCTCAGTCGGATATCAGTTCTTGGTTCTGCATTCTTGGCGGTTCTTGCTGCTGGCCCTGCTGTGATTGAACAAGCAACACACCTCACTGCTTTCCGGGGCTTTGCAGGGACGTCAGTGCTCATTCTCGTTGGTTGTGCTACAGACACTGCAAGGAAAGTGCAAGCAGAGATTATATCTCAAAAGTACAAGAACATAGAGTTTTACGACATTGATAATAAATATTGATTCGCGGCATCTGGTTAAAGCTGGAGAAATAAGCTTGTAATACATAAAGAAAACATAAAAGCCGGAATACAAACTAGTTCATTATGTTTGATTCGGACGCGAGAGCATCTACTTTTGGTTCACCTGCCTCCTACTTTTCTTAATCAATGTATTCTAGTAGTCTCTGTATTAACAACTTAGATGTACATGTTTCTTAGATCTGTGTAAAATGCAGGCACAAAACTGCCATCTTTTTTGTGTTTTACTTTTTGTTTTAGTTAATTTCCCTTTTCAAATTATCTCACTTGAAAGTTCAGCTTTGATTCTTTCACCAAGTTTCTCTTTTATTTGTAATAATAAAGTTACCTGGATTATACATGGGAGCTCATCATTTTTCTGAAAAATAAATTGAGGGAAATTGTGAAACCTAAGGGCTCGTTTGGTATGAGGGATAAAGGATAATTAACTCCGGGATTAAATTTGTGATGAGTTTATCCCATGTTTGGTTGGGATAAAATCGTGGTATAGCTAATTCCAGGATTGTAATGTTATTTTTATCCCTATGAGAGGGTGATATAACAATCCCGGGATAATCCTGAGATAACTTGTTTCTCAACCAAATGACCCCTTAGTCTCAAAAAAGTTTATATTGGAGTATGTGACAACTGATAAATGATTTGTTAAGTTCAGGTGCACATTTTTTCTCTAAACCTTTCAAGAAAATAAGTAGTTGCTTATGCATCTGAGATGAGCAGTGTAAAGAGATAGTAAAGGAATTGTGATTCACGCCTTTCGGTATTTGAAATTTATTGTTCCATCTAATTCAAATTCGCGCTGCATAAGCTGACTTAAGATAGAGCCTTGTGGTCCGACCTTTTTCTGGATTCTGCGCATAGCGGGAATTTAGTGCACCGAGCTGCCCTAATAAGCTGACTTAAGAGGAAAGCAAATTGATTACTAAGGGATAGGGAATAGTAAAGTGACTAAGTAAGCTTGTTGATTGGTATAAGGTTTAGTCAGGGGCAAACTTAGGATTCTTAGAGGATGGGTTCACCACTAGTTTGAAGTATAAAAAATATAGAATAAATGAGCTCAATAAGGATCAATCAATGGTCCTTAGGGAAAAATTGCAACTACTTAACTAGTGAACCAACAGAACAATTCTAACCATGGGTTCACAAATGTAGTATTTAGACAAATTATACAAATTATACATATAATATACACAATTTTTGTCGAAGAACACGGGTTCACGTGAACCCATCAGTACAATGTAAATCCGCCCCTGGGTTTAGTAGGTATTATGAATAAATAGGATATAGTTATGAGTCATTGATGAACTAATAGAACCTTGATCAACTCTTTTGGTCATGGTTTTGTTTCCATTGGCAAAGGTGGTAACTATGGGTGGTAACAAAATATTGAAAAAGGAAAAAAAATAGATATATGTCATACATCACGAAAAAGTAAAAAAAAAAAAAAAAAAAATCTTGGTCACCTTAAATTTGCTATTATATTTGACACTAGAAATTAAAGGAGAGTTTTGATGCAACGATAAAAATTGCCGCGAAAACAGCCTCTGGTAGAAATTCAAGATAAGGAGCTTAGTACCCGGGGCTGTCCTTGTTGACGCTAAATTGTAATTAACTATCTCATGAAGGTGCTTTCTAGTTTTTGTTTTCCACTGCCATTATCAATAGCAAAAGAAGAGAGAACTTGTCTTCAATTTACATTGTAGGGATGGATTTTGACAAATGCAACTGCAAAAATAGATCTAAGACAACTCAAGTAAGGACATAATTATTCTTTCAAAACTGCCATTCCTAGCCTGAAACAAAAAGAAACTTGATTTTCAAGGCTTATTTGGCTTGGATTAATTAAAGGTTGATAATAGTGGATCGTTTGGTTGAAGGATTAGGAAAAGACATTTCTTACATAACTAATGCATCATTTGGTTGGTCATATAAGAAAAAAATAATCCTCGCATAGCTAATGCAACATTCCGTATTGAATTATGCAGAAGTTTATAATATTATTTTATGCGGAATGAAATTTGAAATACGAATACATGTATTAACAATATGGTAGGTAATCCTTGCATAATATTCTATGTATTATTATTCACTTCATAACAAACTTGGGCGATTGTATACCAAAAACAGAAGTCTCCACAAAGTTGTAAAGCCATGTATTGGGACTGACGCCTGCCCAGTGCCGGAAGGTCAAGGAAGTTGGCACCTGATGATAGGGGAGCAGGTGACCGCAACCCCCCTAAACAACAGTTGTAACTATGACGGTCCTATGGTAGCGAAATTTCTTGTCAGGTAAGTTCCAACCCTCACGAAAAGCGTAACGATCTGGGCATTGTCTTTGAAAGTATTCGATAGCAAATCTTTTAGAGTTAGCAGCTTAAATCCTCTTGTTAGAGGGTTTCTTTCACTCCTCCAGTTCTATTATTATTGACTTGACTTATAAAAACTATTCACTCTCCAAATAAAAGACGATCGATTATCTACCATGAGAAGATAGAGAATCCCATAGTTTTACCTACCAATGGGTTTCATATTTCAAGCATATGCAGTAGCTGAACCAGCATAATGAAAAAGCTAGCAAAAAGGCCAGCCCAATCGGATTCGTCCAAATAACCAAAATGGCAAGCTTCATTATCATTCGAATCCATACATTATTATTAATCCCATAAAATGACCCCGACATTATAACCCCAACATAACTAGTTAGTATAAATAATTGGAATAATTGTATAAGCATAACACAGAGTAGCCTGAGACAAAGGACCACCAAAAAAAAAAGGACGACAAGCTAAGGTCTGTAAGTTTAAGCACAGTAAAATTTGAATAAAATGCTTATTTACTGGTAGTATGGAACTAGCAACTCTTAAAAAGAGAGCTTTTACAGATAACTCAAGAAGTTATTTAGTTTATATTGTACAGAAGAGCATCCTGCTACTGAAAAACCTACTACTATTAAATACAATTACATTAACACCCAAAAAAAAAAAAAAAGGCCCCGCGTTCCCTTGCCAAAACTTCCCCGCTTATAGCATTCGATGATTCTAGAATCATGTTTTCCACACGTACAAATATGATCCTCGTGTAAGAAAACTTCAAGTTCAGGATTGGTCATCGTATCGATATCTGAGTGAAACTATTAGTTGTATGATATATCTACCTGATGCAAGTTACTAGTCATCAGGCTCAGCTGAAAAGTCGGGCTCTTCAGGTTTTTGTAATTTTGGCAAACGTACATCTTTAAGCTTTTGAGCTCCTCTTCTTGTGTTTGCGGCAAATCTTGAAGCCAATATTGTGACTCCAAGGTGGGATATTCTCGGGGATTGATTTGAGCTAGCGTTACCTTGATCTTGCTCTTCACTTTGCTCTGTCTCATTGACTGTTCTGTCGTCCAGAGCAAATGATTCCAATGCTACAAGATCTTTCGCCATTGTCCTCCGCTTATGTCGCCTCCATGCAGCCTGTATGAAACATGCTGCCCATGTACGCCAATGGTGAGAGTAGAACCGGAATGTATGCTGGAGCTTCTTGCTATGAAGACGTCTAAACTGGTTAGCGACAAACTTGAGATCTTCCGCTCTCAACGCGAATGCTTCCACTTCAACAAGAGCCCTGACTGTTCTGGTTGAAGAAGGCAAGTTCACAGTTGATTTTGGAAGCAAAGCCCAAGCGAGTAGCTCCTCTCCGCAAAAATCTCCAGGCCTCAATGTGATGGAATTGAAGAAACCAGTCCTACCACCATTTGTAGTAGAACTCTCGAGCCTACCTCTGATGATAAATAACATCTCTGTAACTGGATCTCCTTCACGGACGATATAGGTACCTTCGGTGCTTAAGGACGAGATTAGACGTTCGCATATTGCATCAAGTAATTGATCATCCATTTGGGAGAAAAATGGAACCTAAACAGTTATAACAAAATAAGTGAAATGAGCTTAACAAGCAAATGCCTCTACAACAAATGCTTATATACTTGCACTGAATCAACAAACATCTGTCCTACACTGATCGAAAAAGTGACGACATAAAAATGTGTTTATATGAAGTGGTAAGCCCTTTAATGCAAGAAACCAGCGCCAAAAAGGATGGTGCCATAGTGATTCATACTGAGAACAGACTCGAGAAGTTGAAAATAAACCAACAATACAAGTGTCTTTATCTTTTTAGAAGCTACCATTTGGGCACATGCTTTTTTGATGAATATATGAATACTTGGGAAAGAATCAGTTCTGATGGAGGAAAATCATACCCGTCGGACAAGGTCCAGGCAAAGATGACGTTGGATGTCACGACGAAGATCAGTAGGCAGACCATGCAAAATTGTCTCTTCATCTACTCCTCTAGTAGCAACCCATTTATATTGATCAAAACGCCTAACCCGCTTTCTCAAATCTTCTGGAAGTTGACGATGCTCCATCCACTCTTCAGTATCTCTTCTCTTGAGTCTCCATTCCTCGAGCCTCACCGTCAAAGACTGCAGGTATGTCTACATGCAAGAAAAAATGAAGGGTTATACCCAAATAGAATCATATGAGAATGGTAAAATTGTCTCCGTGTGACCTATAGGTCATGGGTTCGAGCCGTAGAATCAGCTATAACACCCCCTTGGGTTGCGGCCCTTCCCCCACCATGCGTGAATGCGGGATGCTTTTTGCACCGAGTTGCCCCTTTTTTCAGATATGAGAAGTTAATTACAAAGTTGTAAGGTTATATACAACTTGCACCACATTGGACCTCCCTCAAGGAAAACAAGCCAGGATCCCATGGATATTTGTACAAATGGGATTCAGGGGGCTGTGAGCCGTTACCTACCAAGGGAAGACGGGACTTGTCCAGTTCACACCCAACTAGAGTTAAAACATTATTTATCATATAATAAACCAAAAATCATTAAATGACAACAACAACAACAAACCCAGTAGTTTCCCACAAGAGGGGTCTAGGGAGGGTAAGATGTACGCAGCCTTACCCCTACCCCTGGAAGGGCAAAGAGGTTGTTTCCGATAGAACTTTCACGGTCTTCTTTCTCCCGCCCCCCCCCCCCCCCCCCACACACACACACACAAAACCTCCAAATAAAAAACAAAAGAAATAGAAAACAAGGAAGAAACTTGATGTAAAAGGAGCAATGGCCTCAAAAAAGAAAAGAAAGAAAAGAAGAATGGCAAGAGAACACACTATATGAAGTTAGTTAACTCCTATCATGTATAAATCAGCTACTTCAATAAAAAGATATGCAAGTAAAACTGCTAATACTAATGTTACAAATAGAGAAGAATGGTTAATATTATTCATTTAATCACAAGATTTGGGTTATACCCAAATAGAATGATATGAGAATGGAAAAGTAATCTCCGTGTGACCTATAGGTCATGGTTTCGAGTCATAGAATAAGCCATAACACCCCCTTGGGTTACGGCCCTTCTCCCGACCCTGCGCTTCCCCCCACCCCACCCCCGCTTCCTCCTCCACCACCTCCAAACAACTAACAGAAGTTCAAACATTTCTTGATTGTTTTAACTAAACAACTTGAGAATGTTTAAACATTTCCTGGTTGTTTGAACTAAACAACCTTGTTAAAACAACTCTTGGGCTATTTGAAATAAACAACTTGATGTTGTTTAAACAATTCTCAGATGTTTTTTAACGGACTTCAGAATTTCCTCCATTGTTTCGAAAATCTATGTTCGCAAAATTTCTCCAGAAATCCTCACAACAAACACAAAAAGAAGAATAAAAAATTGCAGAGACGATAAGGAAGGAGAAGAGAAGGGAGAAAAGGAAGGAGAAGAGAAGAAAGAAGAAGATGAAGAAGGAGAGAAGGAAGGAGAAGAAAGAAGAAGATGAAGAGAGAGAGAGAGAGAGAAGAGAAGGAACCAAAAAATTAAAATTTGAAAATATAAAAGGGGGATATTTTCAAATGTTAATACGTTCCCCCAACATTTTAGAAATTTATCAGGCCCCCAATTCACCTAATTATCTTTGACCGATGCCGAATTCGAAAAAAAGTTTAAAATTAAGCTGGGTTGAGCATCCAGCATAAAAACAATGCCGTAAAAAATGATTTAACACATGCTATTTGTTGAAATCTTCTGCTCAATTTTTGGTATTTTTACCTCCCACAACATTAAGGTCCCCAACATGGGAGAACAAGCTTATAGCATACGTAGTAACAACTGAAGAACAACTCAAGGTTTACCATTTGGGACATAAGAAGTAGAAGATGTTTTGAAGAATATACTACACTATTAAGAAGATAACAACAACTACGTTCATTCCAAGCAAGTTGAGGTCGCTATATGAACCCTCACCGTCTATGTCGTAAGCCGGTATGAATCAAACATTATATTTATAAAATAACAATAGTTTCTCTAACTCTAGAAGTTCTCTACATTTTCTACTGGCATATAAATCTATAAAGAGGAATAGCATGCAGAAAATTCACCAATCAATCAGAATCTTGCACATATTAAATCAAGAACAGAAATTATAATTGTCTAAAAGTGTTAGCCAAGATCATGCTGTTAATAAACAGTCAAGAGAACAAATTACAAGGTCTACCAAAACAAGCTTGTATAGAGGGAGAATGAAAAGCAGCAGAGCCTTTGATTTACCTGCATATTCCCAATAAGGTGTGCGAACAAAACCAGACCCAAAATAGCAATAAGTATAGCAAAGGATGTCTCCCCGATAAATGTACTCGTTGACAAATTCTGCCCATAAGAACTGTAACACAAGAAAAGGAAAGATTTGAAATTCAGATCTTCCTTCAAATGGCTCGTTAAAGGTGGGATTAGAAGGGCGATGACACATTTACTCTCTCAATGTAATTGCATCCTTAAGAGCTATCTTGTCAAGCTCAGAGTAATTAAACAAGTATTAGTTGTTGAAGTATCGGCTCAAGTTCAAAACAATCGAAATAGAATTAGTTTATGGAATTTTTGGACTGTTAGAGATAACATAGTTATCCATCTTATAAAATAGGTCTCATAAACTGGATAGACTATACAGATAAATGGTCAAGCAAGTTAGAGCTGAGGTAATATATGATATGCTACTGGTTTGCATACTTCTATCTTTTCTCTTTTTAAAAGCCAAAACACTAGATAAGAACCATGTGCTTTCGAATTCGGAAATGTCTAACTGGGGTACAGTTTCAATAAATTACAACCGAAAACACTTAGATATGAACATTATAAATGTAAATGACACTGTTATTTTGTCCAACCACATAGGAAAATTACCTCAGTTGTTGTAAGCCCCACCACAAGCAATAGAAGTACTTTGCCATAAACCTTGAGGATACAACATCTTTTTTAACTGCATTTTCAAATATTCCATATTTGAAAGTACTATCCCCATCGGGATCACAACTTTCAAATACCTTAGTGATATTTGCCCAACTCTTACGAGCATTTTGGTCAAAAGTATCACAATCCAAGTAGCGCAGCACACACTGCGTAGAGCTGTTTTCATTTTGGCATATTGATTTCCAGCAAGAAGTATATCGATCAACTGACAGCAAATACCATGCTGCGCCAATAACCTAAATAAAAACAAATAGTCTGTCGTTACATCAAACTCTCAAGAAAGGAAAAAAAAAACCAGCAAAACCCTTGCATAACAACAGCGGTTTTAAACCAATATTTTGAAAATAAGGTTGTTGGAGCTACATACATGACTGGCCAACATGTAGAGAAGTAGATTATATGCAGCCCCTGCCCAAGCAGTTTTTGTCACAACTCCAGTTGCTTTGATAATCTGTGAACTTAATGGGAATATAAGATACAATCTGGGAACATACTGAAGTAGGACAATCAGCGCAAGGGCATTATTGTTATGATTAGCATGTTGGCTTCTTGTCGCGGGTATAATAAACCAGATAACCATCTGCGTGAAAGATTACTTTTTCGTCATATACCCTGCTCCACCCCAGTAAAAAGAGAAAAAATTGAAAGCAATGATGACTAATGAGATAAAACTAGAAGAACGGGTTATCATTTCCTTGACATGTAAAACTACCACATTTAACAAACAAATGCATCAAATACTCTGCTACCAAATAGAATCAAGAAATTGGAAATATGTGGCACAATCACTAGTCCAAAATCAGGGGTACACTTGCCCGAAATCAGGCTATCTTTATGATCATGTAGTGGTATAGTAGAATCGGAAGAAACAACTGGCTTATAGATGAAGAATTTTAAAGCCACTTACAGATTATGTTGAGACATAATATAATTAATTAAAAATATGCTCTCTCTAAAAGATGATAACATACTTTTAGTTAATTTATAATATTATGTCTCAATACGCCCCCTCATGTGACTTGTGAGCCACATTTATTGCATGTCAAGGACGATCATTATTACATAGAGGCCGGCCATAAAGAGACCAACAAACATCTCTTGTATGTCCTCCCTTTTCTAGTACTCCGAATCTATCTAGTTTATCATCGTTAGAATATGAGTCGTGTCAACTTAGAAAACACACTCGTGCTTCTTTCTCAAAACACGCCAATAATAGGGCTTCCTCCAGGTTTGAAGTTGTTCACTCGAACATATAGGGTCCAAGTCGTGTCAGTACTTCATTAGGCTTACATTATGTTATTACATTTATTGATTGAATATTCTCGCTGTCTGGTTATTTTTAATGAAAATAAGGTATAAATTGTTCTCTACTTCTTAGAATTTTTGTACTGAAATTAACAATCAATATGGTGTTTCCATAAAGAAATTAATCAGTGATAATGCCCAAGAATATTTATCTTCTCTTTCTTCCTTTATTTCATCACAAGGTTTATGAAACTTGTCTACTTGTGCACATACTCCATAACAAAATGGAATTGTTAAACGGAAGAACAAACATCTCATCAAAAAGCTTGGACATTACTCATTCACAACTATGTAGCTTTTTCGTGTTTGGGGTGATTCCGTTAGTACTGCTTGTTATTTTATCAATCGTACGCCTTCTGTTTTGTAGAGCAAGAGTCCATTCTCGGTTTTTATCCGGACCATTCCCACTTCCTCCACATGTGTTTGGTTGTACCTCTTTTGTTCATGATCTTACCCCTAGAAAAGACATACTTCAGCAAAAGGCTATCAAATGTGTCTTCTTAGGTATTCTAGTCAATAAAAAAGGTTGTAAATGCTTTAATCCCTCGACAAATGGTTGCTTGATCTCAGCAAGTGTTACCTTTTTTGAGATTTCGCAGTACTTCTCACCTAATCCATTAAATCAAAAAGCCATTGCAATGTAATTGCACTATTTTCTTACGTCAGTTAAAGCAAGGAAGTACCGGAAATGTAGATATTGAGATGGATGCGTGGGCATATTAATAAAGATATGATTATGAATGAAGATATTCGGGACAAGGTGGGAGTAGCTCCCGTGGTGGATAAGATGTGGGAAGCGAGGTGAGATGGTTTGGGCATGTGATGAGGAGAGACACAGATGCCCCGGTGAGGAGGTGCGAGAGGTGGGCTATGATGTGGCGTAGGAGAGGTAGAAGTAGGCTAAAGAAGTATTGAGCAGAGGTAATTAGGCAAGACATGGCACATCTTTAGCTTGCCGAGGGTATGACCCTTGATCGGAGGGAATGGAGGGCGAGGAATAAGGTAGTAGGTTAGTGAGTAGTGTTACTCTTCTACCTGTAGTAATAGTGTATTCTTGTATTCTCTATCATTAGATTTCTATTACAACTTGTTGTTTATTTTTACTTCGCCTATTTTATTTTGTTGACTATCGTTATTGCTTCTCTTTACATGGATTCTTCTCTTTGCATATGTTTCTTGAGTCGAGGGTCCATCGAAAACAGTCTCTCTAACTTCACAGCGTAGAGATAAGGTCTGCGTATACACTACCCTCCCCAGTGGGACCACACTAGGTTTGTTGTTGTTGTTGTATAAAATAAAGCAAGGAAGCCCAGATATATTGGCACTTCAAATGAGGCTTTGACCCAACATAGACAATTCTTTATTATGTAGGAGTTGTGCTTGAAAGTGCCATGACCTATTCCTCTACAGATTAGTAGTTTCACTTGCCATGACTAAATGGTTTCACAAAAACAGCCTCTTCTTCTCAATTGTCCATCATACAGTAACAGCACAAGCTACAGACCTTTTATATCATCGTATCTCATTCCGGTATTTGGGAAGAAATCCCACACACTAGTGGCAAAAAGAAGTGGAGAATCTAGATGGTTAACATCCACGTCTCTTTCAAGTGAAACCAAATTAAACATATTAACTTAACGTTACACCATCAGTTACACATTTCTACAATAGATGTTAGGCATAAGCCATGTAAGATGGATGACTTGTCTGCTGGACAGAAGACATGGTAATTACTTGAGGCAAATGACACTGGAGGTCCTTGAACTATTTGAAAAAAGTACATTTTGATTCCTTAACCAACCAAAAGCGACCTGTATTGTTACTTTCCATAAGGGACAAAAACAACTAAACCCACAACAGTTTCCAATTATCAGAGCCTTAGCCCTGTCCTGTCCCATAGCCCCTTGTCAAACCATTTCAAGCACATCCGAAAGAAGATATCTTATCACTCTAAAAAGAGTCTTACTCATACATGATTTGTTCTACAGACAGTTTATGAAACTAAATCAAAAGCCAATAAAACTCATGGAAATGAATTCATAAAATGAACATAATACAAACAAAAAAGAAAGCCATGTTTGGGCGCTTTATATCTAAAAATAGACATGCCACTAATCACAAAACATTAAATGATAAGTGCATAAAAAAGCCAAAGAATAAGAAAATGAAACGTCAAAAGTTACTACCACTTTAGACCTCCTCGCACAAGACGTTACGCACATTGTTTACATAAGACAGAGGAGCATAGCAAGACAGCAGCAATTCAATTACTGGGTTAGTATTGCAACATTATCAATTTTAAGCAGGGCGAAAGACCTTCAGTACCTATTATTTGCTATCGATAAATTCTTAAAAAAATCCCTGTAATTACAGAAGCTGGCGAAATGGTTCAAGGTAAAACACTTCATGTTGCTCTAAAACTAGGCTCGGGGATCTTTTTTTTTTCCTATCGATAAAACACTTATAATAGCAAGAGAGTCAAGAGCAAGACAAATAAGAAAGGAGTATCTCTAAGCATTTGTACTTATATTTTACAATTTACAGATGGGGCTGCAATCAGAGTCTAGAGAAAAGAAGTGGAATTGCAAATAGCGAGTTTGTCCTAACTAAGGATGCTGCTAAATCAAAACAGAGGGTGGGTTGGGTGGTGTTGAGGGGGTCTTCCGTAATGGGGATATGTTTGAGGGAAGCGGAAAAGGAGAAATGGAGAATATCTGTCTTTTTCTTTATTCTATTCTACAGTGAGGATAAGAAAACACCATATTTTTTCATATAATAGTGCATACCATTTTCGATTACAAATTTGGCCAATATTAGCAAGTTACAAGGAGTACAGTCTATTGGGACATAGAAGCTGAAGGAACTAAATATTGAACATTATGTTCCTCATAAACCAAAATTTTGACCACCTTGACTCCAAGACAAGTATAACAAAGGGCCGAAAAATGCAGCAAATTTAGCACATAAAACCCAGTACACAAAAACAATACATAATATTCACACTAATATCTGGACATATGGACATGAAAGAAAATGTATTGATTTGAATGTCATGAAGTGGAACGACATACCTGAGGTAGAGGAAGGGTTGCAATCAGATCAACAAAAAAGTCTGATCTTAAATATCTGAGAGCAATCTTTTTAGGATCCATGACAAGCTCACCCTTCCCGAATACCCTTGTATTTGGGGCAATATAAGCAGTCCGGAACTTAATGAACACATGTAATAGATAGAAAAAATCGGCTATAGTTCGGGAAATGGTGACAACAATTCGCAAATTCAAATCTGATTTCACACAACTCGACTCTTTAGTTCCGTGTATGATGGGCAAAAAGAAATACAGCGGGTCCACAAACAAAGCGAGCAAGCAAGATATAATGAAAATCCTATTCCACTGGATTACAATGTCACTCCCCGGATCAAGTATTCGCTTCCTCCACGACCTGTTGTGGTCCTCAGGATACACCTTAGACCTCCCAAACATAAGGGTATCGGTAACTTTATATCTGCCATCAGAGTTCAATAAAGGAGACGAATATCTATATCCCGAAGATGACTTCTCTAGGTTTGAACTGTCTGCTTTTCCTCCCAAAAAACCACCGTGTTGTTCTTCACCAGAGTAGAACCTAACAAATGCATAAATCAACTATTAGTAAAAAAGGAAAATCCATCTTATAATAAAATTCCAGTAAAAGAAATTAATGTACAAAATGTCCAGCCCATCTTATGTTCCAAGTCTATTTGCTAAAACCTAAATAAAGTAGCAGCGGGTACATTAAAAAGGGCAGCCCGAGCACTAAGCTCCCGCTATACACGAGGTCCGGGGAAGGCCCGGACCACAAGGGTCTACTGTAAGCAGCCTTATCCTGCATTTAGCAAGATGTTGTTTCCACGACTCGAACCCGTGACCTCCTAGTCACATGGCAACAACTTTAACAATTACGCCAAGGCTCCCCTTCAGCGAGTACATAAACTTTCTAACATTTAGTTAGAATTATCTCAATATCTTGCATAAAAAATAAGAAAAACATACTCCTAAAAGCAATACAATAACATAAAAATCAAGTCTTTAAATACCCAAAGTCCTTAATTCTTCAACATATTACAAAAAGATCACTTTTTTTCAAATTATTACACTACAATTTACCAAATCACATAAAACTAAACCAAAGAACAACAAAAAACAGAAAGAAAGAAAAAAAACTTAAAATCTCACATACCTTACAAACCTCTCCTTACTCCTAAAAGCAATACAATAACATAAAAATCCAATCTTTAAATACCCGAAGTCCTTAATTCTTCAACATATTACAAAAAGAATCTCTATTTCCAAATTATTACACCAAAATTTATCAAAGTACAAAATGTGCAACCCATCTTAATTCAAAGTCATATTAATACAATAACATAAAAATCCAATCTTTAACTATAATTCTTCAACATATTACAAAAAAAGATCGCTTTTTTTTTCAGAATTATAGCACAAGAATTTACCAAATCACAGAAACTAAACCAAAGAACAAAAAACAGAAAAATACAAAATCCCCAAAACTAAAAATATCACATACCTTACAAACCTCTCCTTCTTTAGCTCCATACCAAGAAGGGTAACAATAAATCAAGAAAAGGGTTTTGAACTCTTTTAACTCTTCCAGTGTTTTCCCCCTTCTAATGTGAACACAAACACAAGTCTTAAGAAAAAAGGGGCAAAGCACAACAGTGAACTACAACTGAAAAATATCCAAAAGCCCTTAAATCAAGAATTTAATTTAAATGAGAAAAATAAAACATTCTTGTAAGTTCTTTGTAGTGTCTGTTTTAAGATTTGCAGAGTTCTGACAAATGAAGAGGAAGTGAATGGAGGAAGTTAGTGATTGGTTTTCTTTAGATTTGGAAAATTTATTTTAATATTTAAGAGTTGTTAGTATTAAATTTTGGAGTTAATTAAGGGTGCAGATGCAATTAGTCAAGAAATGTTGACCAGAACTAGCTAGGACTTAATAATGAAATGTATTTTTTTAAAATTGTTTTTTTTTCGTGTGATGTCATATTCATCTGTGGGACCGGTAGAATTGTTTTATAGCAAAAATTATCCAATGAGAGACATGGCTGCTAGTGGACTTATTTACTTATTTTAATTTTCCTCATAATGAAAGAAAAACAAATTAGGATTCATGTCTTCTAGATATTTTAGGCCTCATTTGGAAAAAATGGGGAAAAAAGATAATTTTGATTTTTCTTTTTAATTTTAATTTTTCTAATTGATAATTTTACTACCAGAGGACTATACCTTTGTGTTAAAATAGAAACTTTTTGCCTCCTTATTTGTAAATTTGTGGACAAAAAATATTTTCTAAGAAATTTGTTAACCCTGTAATTTTTGTTAAGATTCTGTATTTGTATTAAGAAATTTATTAAATATATAAAAATATTTAGTTTGAAACTCAGTCCTTTGATCATATTATTGTTGTATATTAACTTAAGATCGTCGTAGGAACTCATCTATCTATACTATATTTAAAGCACGAAGACCCTTAGCGAAATGTCGTTTGTCTTTTTTATCCTTTTAAAATAGAGCTCACACTAGACAAAATAGTCATTTAATTATTATCTTAATATTTAGGACTTTAAAAGAAACTAAAATTTGATTATTAGATTTTTCCTTATTGAATTAAATAAGAAACCCCAATATTAAGGACTTTAAAATAGATATTATTTAAGAGAATTAATTAAGAGTATTACGTTTCTTTTCCTTGTATACTCACGTGATTTCCATAGAAATATGTTTACATTGATTCCTCTTATTAGGGAACCTATAATTCTAACATTACCTAATTAAATATTTGTTCTAATTATTAAATGTAGTTTTCAATATTACATAAAATGGATAAAGAGAATAATATTATGCTCGAGTAGGAGAATAGTTTGAAAATAATTTGTATCTTCTATACTATCAAAAAAGCATAAAATCTCAACAAATAATTAAGTCTTTGAATTAATAAAGCAACGGAAAAGTCAATTCAATTTTGTTTTAAAATTATTATGTAAGTAAACTTATTTGTCAAGTTGATAAAACTCTTAAGGTACACAAATTATTTTACACAATAAGAGCAATTGCCGTGAAAGAAATAAGAAAATAGAGAAAAATTTATTATAATATAGTATTAAAAGTTAAATTGCTAAAATGTTAAGTTGAAGCAATAAGGATATAACCCAAGACAAAAAAAAATCACAAAAATTACCCTTATCATTTTTCTTTCTTTTTATATTTATTTTAATAAATGTAGCTCCCTATATTTTTCATATTGTATTACATCATTTTTTATAATTCAATATTAGCTATTTCATACTTTATATTGTTATTTATCTATGGGTTTCTAGGAGCTATAGTTCTATCTCTACGCTCACAAATTTCTAAAAGACCCAAAGATTCAAATTCTTCAATTTATTTTATTATCTTTGAATAATTATTTTAAAGTATTTTTTGTTATTTGTTTATAGTATTTGGTAATAAAGATAACAATAATTTTCATAAGATATATATTATCTCATAAATCATAATAAGATATATAAAGACTTATGTGGCGTAGCATTTCTTTGTTTAATGAGCTAGCTTAGTGAGATTAACATTCATTATATTTAGAAACTTACATTTTCTTTCTTTGATATTTTTTCAATAACTAAAACACATTATTGAATAATATATATATAATTTTTAAAAATTATATATTTATTGATATAGGTACACGCGCAAAGCGCATACCCTAATACTAGTTAGAATAAAAAAGCACGAAGACCCTTAGCGAAATATCATTCGCCTTTTTTACCCTTTGAAAATAAAGTATACAATAGACAAAATAGTCATTTAACTATTTTCCTAATATCTATGACTTTAAAATTACCTAAATTTCAATATTATCTTTTTCCTTATTTCAACTATATAATATACCATATTTATAAAAGACATATCAGCATAATCAATGGAAGAAACTAGCGTGTACTAGAACTCATTCAAGGTTTCGGAGTGTTGTCTTTGTTTTAGAATTATTGCCGGTTAATTCTTTAGAATTTTACTATTTTAGTAAAAAATAAAAGAAAATTAATTGAAAGAGAATAAATATAAATTATTACTCTTTTAGTGTGAATATTTTAAAGGTTATTCACTATCCTCTTTACAACAAATAACTTAAAGTAATGAAAGGGTACATGTGCATTAAAATTTACCAATAAGTAATAGATTTAATTTTAAGTCCATAATTGTTGAAGTTTTCTATACATCGTAAATCAAACCTATAAACCTAACATGATGAGTAAAAACAATATATCTATAAATAAGTTTACCAAAGACAACAATGCAATTATTAAAATAATTACAATTATATTATAGTAATAATAAACTATAATGCTAATCTTACTATATTTTTTTATATTAAACTATTTATAGTAGTTATTAACTCAATCGTAATTACTTTTATAACTTTATAATATCAAGTTTATACATATTGAAGTCTCATGTACATCGCAAACCAAACCTATAAACATATTAGGAACTATCTATAACTAAGTTTAAAAATGACAAGACTATATTTGAAAATAATATAATTATAGTAATAATAACTATAATGTACTTTAATATTTTTGTCGAACGTATACATGTTAAAGCTCAAACGCAATCAGATAAGTGAAACATAAATAAGATACTAAAACTTATATACGGAAATTATACTAATAAATGGTATGTATTTTTGTAAGAAATTTAAGGATAAAACAGTAGGAAAAAATATATTTTAAATAACTTGTCATTTTTTTCCTTGCATTTAGTCCAACAAATGACAATGCCTAGCTCTATTTTTTTATTAAATTATTTATTATAAGATATTAATTCAATCACATTCATTTTTTAGACTTTGCATTGTCCATATTAATTTTTGGAGCTATAAGACTAACCTTTTATTCTCTTTTGTGTTTTGTTTTTAGTACTAAGTCATTAAAATAATAATAATTTTCATGAGACCTCACACATACTCATAAATCACAATAAATCATCTAAAACTTTTCTCGGCCAAGATTTATTCATTTATTGAGTTAACTAAATAGGAACAACATTCATCAGTTCCAAGAATATTTCTTTAACTATTATTATATAATTTAAAATTAGTCAAATATATAGTCGAATAATTATTTTTTTAAAATTGTGTACTCATTAATATAGGCACACGCGTAACGCACGTACCATAAGGCTAGTTTACTTCAAATCCTAGACCCGTCCTAATATCCATCGGATTTCACTTTGACTACAGTTCATAAGCTATACTTCTTACTTTATTTTAGCTCTTAGCTCAACTATTCTCACTTCTTGTAATCCATGTTTTAACTTTTAAGTTAGGGGTGTTAAATGGGCGGGTTGGACTGAATTTGGGCGAGTCAAGATAGTTAGGTCAATAAATAGGTTATTGTCCAACCCAGCCCAAGTACAAGATGAGTTGGGTCAAGATGAGCTAAACAATAGGTCATAGCCCAACTTGACCCATGTTTTAGAATCACACTCATCTTGCATAAACAAAACCTTTTACCTTTTATACATGTGTAAAAGATAAATAAATACTATATTAGTATTTTGAGAATCAAATATATTTTCGTAAATAACAAATTAGTATTTAAAATGTGTAAATTGAAAAAAAAATTTGTGGGTAGGGGGTTTGGGGTGGGTGGTGTAGAAAATTGAAAATACAAAAAAAAAAAAAAAAGTAAAAAAAGGGGGGTTGCGAAGGGAGGGGAGGGGATGCAAGAAAACGGGAAAACAGAAAATTGAAAATACAAAAAAAAAGTAAAAAGAAATTGAAGGGGTTTGCGGGAGGTTTAGGGTGGGTGGGTGGTGCAAAAAACGAAAAAACAGAAAATTAAAAATACAAAATAAAATAAAATTGAGGCAACTAAGTAAATATCTAGATAAGTTGGGTTGAGATCCCTTTGTTTTGGGTGAACTTCATGGGATGAGATGTATTTGGGATACTTCATGGGTCAGAATGGACTATAAAAAATAATAAGTTAACTTGGGCTCAACTCAAATAAATCCATGAGCTAAAATATTTATAGCTCAACCCATTAATCTCTGAACGGGTTGGACGAGTTGAATGAGTTTGAGCTCAAATTGTCACCCCCTATTGACACATAATGTTTGTTTTATTTTGTACCTCTACAATGAGAATGTCAACTTTACGTGGTACAAAAGATCAAAACTGTACCACGTAAAGTTGACATTCTCATTATAGAGGTACAAAATAAAACAAACATAACGAAACCAACAAGCGTAGTGGTGGAGTAGTAAGTGTTCATTCATCATTAATAAGAGATTTTAACTTTATCCACCCCACCCCCACTCCCAATATGGGACTTTCCGATATCGATATGAATTTGAATTTAGTCAGACCTCAATATAAATACCGAACTCCAAGCGGGAACCAAAAAACAAAAACAAACGAAAGAAATCATCGAATACTAATACAAGCCCTTGATCCTTGAAATTTTCTCTTTTTTTTAAAAAAAAAAATAATAGCTAGATTCTTTAAGTCATGGAGTATAATTCTCGACTTTCAAAAGATTTTTTGTTGGAATTAGCAATATAGTTTTTTGACCTTTGAGCCAATTGTTGCAGGCAAAAGTCCTCAATTCAGTGTACTGTATCTTCATCTTAAATTAATTAATTAAATTCTTCTGAATAAGCTTAATTCAAGGATTTGAATCAAGCTTTGTGATTGATGCTATGAAGGAAAAGACCCTATTTCAGTAAGCACATAGACGAGGCAGTAAATTTCGAATACCAAATAGTTGCACTAAATAAAAATACCACCTAGAGATGAAGGGTATGAGACATGATTAAGAGTTTAAACATAATATTATTTGTTCATGAGATTTGATAAGTTTTTTTAAAAAAAAATGAAGAAAAATTTAGTTTTTGGGTGAAAAGTTTTCTTCCACTCACAAAATCTTAATTTTTTGTCAAGTAAAATGCATATTTAAATAAAACTTCAAATTCCAAAAATTATTTTTCAACATAACTTAAAAAAAATATTTTTTTTAAGTTTTTGCCAAATCTATTCGGAAGGCCTTCTTAATTTTTGGAAAATATCATGATCTATCAAGAAGGGTTAGATGCTCCATTATCTTCCTTCCCTAGGAAAATCTAAATGTGAAAATAGCATGTGCTAGCTAATTTTGGGGTGATAATCAAAAGCTAGCCAGTATTTATAAAGTTATTGAAAAATAATCACTATTTTATGCGGTAATAAAATCAGGGCAAAAATATCCTAACTGAAACACGAAAAGTTCCAACGTAATATGCTGGATTATGGAGCTCCCGCGTAAAGCTTCCAGCATATTATGCTGGAATCTCATATCTAAAAAAATCAAACTCCAGCATATTATACCGAAATATTTTCGAATTTTTAAGGATGTTTTTGTTCAGATTTTATTTTTACATAAAAAAGTGGTTAGATTTCAATTACTTTTAAAATTGTGGCTATTTTCTAATTATCAGTGGTAAATTATGCTATTTTTGATTATTTTTTTTTACCAAATGTGATAGTGATGAATGTACATAAGAGTGTATATTAAACATAATAGCATTTATATATATATATATATATATATATATATATATATATATATATATATATATATTTGACTAGCCATTGTATTTTTATTATCCGACAGTCAAATGTGTTAAAAGCCGTATCTTCTATTCGACCATGGGACTTCTTTTTAGACAATGAAGCCCATTAAAATTTGGGTTTACCATCCAATAGTTGTTGGGTTTCTAGGATCAGCACTATGGCCGAGTAAATGGCAAATGGATTTCTCAACAGGTCCATTTCACTCGAGGCATTTGCATCTATATCTAATTTTTGGGTCAACTTTTAAATTATATCCATTTTGTAAAAAAAATTACAAGCATACCTACTTTTCGAATAACTTCAGACATACGAGCCTGAAGTAGCAAAAATTTATGTCTGAAGTTTGAACTTCAAAATGTTTTGCCTGAAGGGTAGCACTTCACATATTTTTGCCTGAAATTTGGCCTAACTTGCAAAGGCAATTACGCAAACTTCAGTTCATAGTGCAATGGCAAACTTCAGTTCAATAAAACTACAACATATTTTGGCTGAAGTTTTTATTTTGTAATTGATGAACTTCAGCATTCTAGGAGCTGAAGTTTTCGTTTATATTTGTTGAACTTCAGCATTGTAGGAGCTGAAGTTATCGTTTATATTTGCTGAACTTAAGTATTTTTAGAGATGAAGTTCTGTTATGGCTTTCTTTGAACTTAGATGGTTTTAAGAAGAGGAATAACTTTCTCATCTTCCAGTAATTTATTTAGGCTAAATCAATGTCAATATTCAACTGTGGAAGATTAAAATATAGTAAATTTCATTTCGTGATTTATGTTCCGTCTTACTTTGCACTCTCGTTTACTTTTTGGAGCTTTCACCTTCATATAATCTCTAAAGTTAGAACCCTCCTTACTTTATTATCTGCCATCCAATTAACCCGAAAAAGAAAAAGAAGAATGAGAAGAAGAAAATGAAGGAAGAGAAAGAGGTTTGAAATTGTTTAAAAGGTGGGTACAAATTAAAATTTTTTTAAAAAGTGGATATAGGTTAAATGGGGGCGACCAAATAGAGCGACCCGTGCAATTTTTACATTTCACTCCCATTATGGATCATGACTAATAAAGTAAGCTTTATGATTTTTTTTCACATAGTTAATGAAGAGTATTTCTCGATTTGTGTATGTTATTCATACATAGGAAACCCTAATTTTCTTTGTATCCTTCCAATTTTATTGAAATATGGAGAGTATAAAAGTTCTATGATATTTGTTTTCTCTTCCATCGACCTTCATTCACATCTTACAACCAAAAAGATAGTGGTTATTCCATCCATTATTTGTGCTTGCGTTTAATAGTTGGTGAAAAGATCGCTCGTAAAATTTTATTGTTCGTGACAATTTCATGTTTAGAAAAGCTATACAAATGAAAAGAGCGGCTAATATAATTAGTGAGGGTGAATTTTCTCACATTCTCGAGAAAAAACAAACGTTGAAAGACCATGTAAGCACGTAAATATGGAAGGAAACTTTACTCGCGAAGCAAAGAAAATTATATTGTTTCACAATTATTGATTGTTCTGTCACAACGAACCTATCAATTTTGGATAACTTAATTCTGAATCTCAATCATGCACTTGTTGCATGCGATTTTGGATATTGCTTTCCCTTTATTTGACGATAACACCTAGCAGGTCCTACATCCATAAAAGCGATTTCGAGTTAGAAGCCTAAGATGATAATAGAAACCAACATTGTCTCACAATATTCATGACATATAGAATCCAAATTAGTACTATTGTTAACCAGTTGAAAATCCATGAAAAGGCATCAAGTATTTAAGTTGAGATTATTTGCCTAAATATAAAGTGAATTATTTCCAATTTTTATCATATCGAAGGGCAAAGTATACATTTCTAGCTAAAAATAGGGAATTTATTGCCTTATTAATCTCTCTTAGTCTAATCCATAAAAAGTAAATATTTGCATAATATAATATGCATGTAATGTACTGGTCATGGAGTACTTGAGCAGATTACTAAAGACATCGCAGCACAACACTGAGTTCAAGTATCATCCTAAATGTGCCAAATTACAGATAGTTTAACTTAGCTTTGCGGACGACCTATTACTATTCTGTAGAGGGGATCTGAAGTCAGCTCGAGCATTATTTGGGTGCTTCCAGCAGTTCTCATAAGCATCAAGCCTTGTTGCAAACCTAAATAAAAGCTCAATATACTTTGGAGGGGTGAACCCCAATGTGCAACAACAAATTCTGGACCTGCTGGGATTCGACAAAGGGAAGCAACCCATAAGATATATTGGAGTTCCATTAAGCACTAAAAGGCTTTCAGTAATTCGGTGTCAACCCTTACTAGAGAAAATTCTAAGCAAGATAAATTGTTCGATTTCGAAAATGCTATCATATGCAGGCATGTCCAGTTGCTGAAAAGTGCCCTATTCTCTATCTAGATCTTTTGGTCGCAAATCTTTGTGCTGCCAAAGAAAATTGTGCTGCTAATTGAACAAATATGTAGGAGATTCCTATGGACACGGGGAAATGAGATCTCCAGGAAAGTAGTGCTGGCTTGGGAGAAATTATGCATGCCATATTCTGCAGGAGGACTAAACATCTTGAATATATCACTGTGGAACAAGGCAGCTATATGTAAGCTAATATGGAGCTTATGTAGGAAGAAAGACAAACTATGTGTACAATGGATTCACGAGTACTATGGAAAAATGGGACCTCTATGGGAGCTTCTCCATAAAGGCAATGTACCTGAAGCTACTTGGAGAGTTTCCTAAAGTACACTGGAGAAGATTGGTGTGCAACAACCTCGTCTCCCCCAAATGGATCTTCATTATGAGATTGATAACACACGGGAGATTATACACTAGAGATAGATTGGCACTTTGGGGGTATAACACATGATCAGACTTGCCCATTATGCAATACAGAACAGGAAAGCATATCTTACTTATTCTTTCAATGTCAGTTTTCAGCTGCTATATGGAGTAGATTACTACAGTGGCGGGGTATCAACAGACAAGCTTTAGCTTGGGAGAATGAGTTGGCCTAAGCAGTGAGTCATTTCAAGAGGAAAAATAGTACAACTGATATCTACAGAATAACTCTAGCGGGAGTATGTACTATGTTTGGCAAGAGAGGAATGGAAGAGTTTTCTAGAAGAAGTCAAGATCGACCACAGTCATAGTGAAGAAGATGATACAAGAGGTATTTTGTAGGGGTAATATTAGGCCTAAAGTAGCTAGGAAGTTGCAAGAGCTAAATTTCTATCCAATCTGAGTAGTAGTTTGGGTGGTAGTGAGGAAGTAGATTGTAGGTATGTTATAGCACTGAGACTATAGTCCAGTGCAACGATTTTGTTTCTCTCTATTTGTGAGCTGTAAATATTTCTCAATGGTAATAAAGTCTTTTAATTACCAAAAAATATACTACTCAATAGATTCTCAGTTATAACATTCTTGACTAGAGTTTTTCAAAATCTCGGAGATAATATCAAGAAGAAAAGCCAAACTTGACAGTAAAGTAAGAACACAGAAAATACCAAAAGAAATTCAAAAAAGAGGAAAACAACGTTCATCTTTTTTAACATAGGAAATGCAAATCTCCCACCCAAAGGAAAAAATTCAGAAGAATTCCATGCTAATATATTTTTTCCAACTTTAAAAATCCAAACCTGACTACTAGAAGAAAAACAAACACGGTAAAATTCCTCATCCCAATTGTGATCCAAGAAAAAATATATAAGTCACATTTGCTGATTGAGATTAATAAGTATCTAATGGCGATTTATAAGTCGCATTGCTAAATTGTGATTTATAAGTCACATTTTTAAATTGCGATTTATAAATAGTATTCCTAAATTGCGAGTTATAAATCACATTCGAGGATTGCGATTTATAAGCCATTTTCGATTTATGCATCTGTGGAATTTATGAGTGACATACCTAATAATAGTCAGATGATGTCTACTCATCAGTAAAGATATTCTTGAGTACAATTATTCGATCATGGGACATGGATAAGACCTTCGTTCAAGTGTTGAGATGAATAAAATCCCTTCATTTTTAATCATAGATTTCGAGTTCGACGGCCAAAAATGAGAGCACTTGTACTTTTAATTGGTCTTACGCAGCAACGTTGAATCTAATTTAATTGGTACCCCAATATGGATACGGATATCGTGTGACCCAAAAAAACACATAGACAAAGGAACATTACATGATCAAGAATTTTAATTTTTGAGAAATTTCACGATCTACCAATTAGAAGTGTTAGTTCATCTCTATAACTTGTAAAAATAGCACGGGCTAACTAGTTTTCGGACTGGTCATTCAAAAATAGCCAACGTTTGCAAAGTCATTGAAAAATAGCCATTATTTTGCTGCAACACGGAAAGTTCCAGCATAATATACTGGAGATCGGTGCACCTGTGTATGAATTTCCAGCACATTATGCTGGAACTCCAACACGCGGAAAGTTCCAGTATAATACACTGGAGATTGGAGCACCAGTGCTCTAATCTTCAGTATATTATGCTGAACCGGTATATTATACTGGAACCAGCATAAGTATACTAAAACTCTAGTATATTATACTGGAGTATTTTTCCGGATTTTGAACAGTGTTTTCGTTCAGATTTATCTTTACATGAAAAGTGGCTAAATTTTGATTACTTTTGAAACCGTGGCTATTTTTGAATGATCACTTGTAAATCTGGCTATTTTTGAATTTCTCCCCTATATCTTCTATTCGATCATGGGACTTCTTTTTGGACACTGAAGCCCATTAAAATTTGAGTTTTCTTTCGAGAGAAATTCACTTTTAGCCGGTCGGAGAAAACAAATATCATCCAGTAGCCATAAATATTAGTCAGACAACTCATAACCCCAAACTAACTATACCGGCTAACCCAAACTTACCGTATTTTATTTCTCTTTCTTTTTTTCACGGTTCAAATTTTCCATAAGTACACGATTTGTTAGGTGCAGAAGAATTAGATGAGCAAATTAAAGAGTTGTAGTTGTTGGACGAGAGCAAGTGATTACTAACACCTAAGAATTGTCACGTACCAATTTGGACAACAAATGTACACAGTACAGTGTGCCAACTGTACTGTCCCCAAAACAAATAGGAATTTTTCTCTTCCTATACCATATATGAAACTTTATTACCAAATATGTGTATAGTATCTAAATTACTCGCCTAGTCCACATTTTTCCTACAATTTCTGTACCGTTCGTTTATTAGGAATTAATAGGGCATAATCTTCCCTTAATAACACGCGAAAAATCAGGAAAGAATCTTGGGATTGATTGGTTCTACATTAAATTCAAGTTTTGAAACGGAAAGGTAAAACCCATTAATTTGGCGTAAATCAGATCAAATCATATTCTTCCAGATATTCCTTTTTAGGCGCGCTACAATTATGGAAGTAAACATTCTTCCAGATATTTTCCACCATTGATAGCCATTAAAAAGCTTGAAAGTTTGAATTCAAATTTGGGTTTTCAAAAATCATTATTTTTTTGGATTGGGTATTGTTGAAAATAATCGGGAATATGGTTTGGAGTTTATATCTCAATTTTGAGGGGTTTCTGTGAAGATTAGACTTGGTTTTGACTGAATTTCAGATTGAAACTCGAAGAAGAAGAAGACATATTGTAGAAGTTGTAGGTAAATTGTAGATTATTTGTATTCTGATTGTAGATGCTTTATTTTCTGTTTTCACAAATAAAAAGCGGCTAAAACTCCTACAAATCTTCTGAAAAAACGCAATTATATCAAAAATTACAATTATGCTACAATTGGATGGGAATTGGGATATAAAAATTCAATGTATCCAGTTTGTAGATATTTTGTACATAAATTGTAGATTATTTGTATTCTGATTGTAGATGCTTTGTTTTCTGTTTTCACAAATCAAAAACGACTAAAACTTCTACAAATCTTCTGCAAAAAACAGTCTACAATTTATCTACAATTTTTCTACAATTTATCTACAATGTCTTCTTCTTCTTCTTCTTCTTCTTCTTCTTCTTCTTCTTCTTCTTCTTCTTCTTCTTCTTCTTCTTCTTCGAGTTTCAATCTGAAATTCAGCCAAAACCAAGTCTAAATCTTCACCAAAACCTCTCAAAATTGAGATATAAACTCAAAATATATTCCCAATTATTTACAACAACACCCAATCAAAACAAATAATGATTTTTGAAAACCCAAATTTGAATTCAAAGCTTCAAAGTTTTTTAATGGCTGTCAATGGTGGAATTGCTGCTCTTTTGTCTCTTTGAAGGTTTGTTCTTCTTCATTGAAAAAATTTGAAGCTGAAGGTAAATGTGTGTATGAACTTCGAAGATTTGACTTCAATTTTGATGAACTTTGTTGTTCTTCATTGATGAACTTCAACTGCAGTAAAATGGGGAACCAATTTTGTTGAAGGGTTTCTTCAATTTTCTGTGAATTTAGAGGGAGAATTTGGTTTCATAAGATGAAAAATGGTAAAAAGAATGTGGGTATGGGTAAAATGTGGGTGGGACTAAGGGGTTAGGAGAGAGAAACGTGCAAATTCTTTTAATTAAGGAGTAAAAAATGTATAATTAATTATACCCTTAATTAATTATGGTATAGAATTGATAATTTGGTATACTAAGTGTAATTAAGTCAAACCTTAAATATTGAGGGTAATAAGGTTTCCTATGTGACATAGGAATGTAAAAATTCCAAACAAATACCTATCCAACTAATAGGGCTACACGTTGCAGAGACTGCAATATTGTGGTATCATGTATGACTTTTTCTACCCGGCATATGTAAGCTCAATTTTCTTTATTCTTATTTTTTTCCCCCAGTTTCGAAGCTTGAAAGAGAAAAGAAGATCTATATATATATATATATATATATATATATATATATATATATATATATATATATATATATATATATATATATATATATATATATATATATATATATATATATATATATATATATATATATATATATATATATATATATATATATACATTAGGATTTAGGGGTACACTGAAAAGAATATAGGATACACTTTATATAAAAAATTTATACAATGCAATAGTGTATATACAATTCCATCTCGTATTTACAATTGTATAACAAGTGTATATATATTGTATAATTAGTGTATACTGTATAAAAACTCAAAGTGTATACAGATACATAGATATTATAAATAATAAGATACAATAAATATACATTTATTGTACATGATATACACACATTATACATCTCATATTCAAGAAGAAGAAGAAGACAACAACAATAACGACCTCCGCAAATACACTTC
Organism: Nicotiana tabacum; assembly: GCF_000715075.1. Classification (NCBI taxonomy): domain Eukaryota; kingdom Viridiplantae; phylum Streptophyta; class Magnoliopsida; order Solanales; family Solanaceae; genus Nicotiana; species Nicotiana tabacum. Next base: position 2,074,940 of record NC_134088.1, read on the forward strand.
ACCTTTTACTTCTTCTTCGGATGTGCACATAAATTCATCCAAAAGAATCATGAAGCCCAACCTCCAAATGGCTCACAAAGCACCAACAACCTACCAGCGACATTATATATTGTATAAACAATGTATATAAATTGTACAATAGTACATATACACTATTATACAACATATATACATTATATATACATTTGTAAGGTAGCTGCAAAAAAGTCGGAGCCGAAAAGGAAAGCAAAAAGGAAGGTCACTGGAGTCTTTATCTGATCGCAGCCATGGCCGATAGATATCACTAGCCAAGTATTTGCTATAATTCCTTAAAGATCGAGAATTGCATGACTTTTATAGAAGAGGAAGGAAGCAACACGGAAGATAATAAAATTATCATTGGTTAGAGGTAGTGGTGGAGATTGTTTAGGCAAAGAAAAATTATTTCTATAAATTTCGATTCACAGTGGATGGTTGTTGGTCTCGATTTGATTTTGGGGTTGAGATTTGAGAGTGTTTTGAGAAGGAGATGAAGATTTACTTATGGAAATATGGTGAATCGGTGGTAGTGAGGAAAGGCGGTGGAGATAAGCTGGAGATTATATCGATGATGGAAGTGGGAGGAGAATAACAAACAACTAGAGGAGTAGGAAATACGAATGAATTGGGAAGAGAAGTGCATTGGAAATTGTGGCTACAACTTGCAAAAGAATTGGGCCTAAAGGCCATTTCGGGTCAAAGATGAAAACATGGGCTATTAAAATATTTGGAGGGCCATACAGCGTCATTTGTAAAAATAGCGTGGGCTGAAAATTTTTGAATTGGTAATTAAAAAATAATCAATATTTGTAAAGTAGTAAAGGCAATCACACAAAACTTCAGTATTCTAGTAGCCGGGCCTGAAGTTCAGCTCTAGAGCTGAAGTTTTTGTTTTGTAACTGGCGAATTTCAGTTCTAGAGCTGAAGTTTTTGTTTAGTAACTAGCGAACTTCAGCTCTAGAGCTGAAGTTTTTGTTTTTGTAACTAGCAAAGTTTTTGTTTTTGTCACTGGCGAATTCAGCTCTAGAGCTGAAGTTATTTAGTTCTCTTTCCTTTCTAGTGCTTGTGCTAGAGCTAAAGTTATTTAGTTCTCTTTTCTTTCTAGTCCTTGTGTGTTTGTTTTTCTTCTTCTTAATTGTGTATTCTGAGAGACAAACAACTATTCTTTCAAAGAATTCTCTTCGACAGATCGGCATTTGGAAACATATGTCTGTTATATCCTTTGGCACAAGCAAATTGTTATACATGGATTGCTTTTCAAAATTTATTTTTATATAAAAATACTATTAAAGTCCCAACCTTCAATGACACGTGCCTTTCTGCGATACAAAAGTTCACACTGCTATTGATTCTCGACATGAACAAGCAAGCGAATGTTACCACCACACATTCTAGTGCAACACCAACAGCAGCAGAAGAAAGAAGAAGAAGAAGAAGAAGAAGAAGAAGAAGAAGAAGAAGAAGAAGAAGAAGAAGAAGAAGAAGAAGAAGAAGAAGAGAAAAGGGGCTGAAATTATTTAAAAAGTGGGTACAAGTTAAAAAATGGGTATAGGTTAAATGGTGGCGACCAAATAGGACGCCCCATGCAATTTTTACTGAACATATTTGGTAATATAGTTTCTTATATGGTATAGAAACGAAAATTTCCCATTAAAATATTTGGACGGCCATACAACGTCATTTACTCTTTTCTTTCCAATAGTTGTTTGGTTTTTAGGATCATGGCCGTAGTAGATGGCAAATGGATTTCTCAACAGGCCCATTTTCTATATTGCTCGATTTGTACGTGTTATCTTTCCACCGGCAATACTAATCCTCTTTGTATCCTTCCAATTTTATCGAAATATGGATAGTATAAAGGTTCCCCAATATTCCTTTCCTGTTACATCGACCTTCATTATCATCTTACAACCATAATGATATTGAATCGTTGATTATTCTATCCATTGTGTGTTTGCTTTCAATAATTGGTGAAAAAATCGGTCATAAAAATTCGTTGTTCATGATAATTTCACTTTTATAAAACTATACAAATGAAAAGAGTGATTAACACAATTAGTGAGGGTGAATTGTCTTACATTCTCGAGGAAAAATAAATGGTGAAAGACCTAGTAAGTACATAAGCTCGATTGAACTTTACTCGCTTAGTACGGAAAAAAACTTCACTCGCAAAAGAAAAAAATTTATGAATGTCTATCTCTATAAGTTTGTTTTGACAGTTTAACCAGCCTAATAAAGGCTTATCCAGATAATACATGATGATTAAATTCTTTTAATTAAGGCATAATTATATTGTTTCATAATCATTGATGGTTCTATCATAAAGTGTCCTATCAATTTTGGATAACTTAACTTTAAGTGGGCGTTTGGACATAAGAATGGTAAAATTTCGAAAAAAAAAGTGAAAAATAAAATTCAACTGAAATTGGTATTTGAAAATTATAGTTGTTTTTGGATATGAATATAATTTTGAACTATTTTTGAATTTTGTGAGTGATCTGAAGTGAAAATTTTGAAAAATAGCATTTTGGAAATTTTCAAATATTCAAAAAATTCTGAAATTCATTTTCAAGTGAAAATAAAAAATTTCACGATCAAACGTTGATTTCGAAAAGAAATAAAAAAAAAATCGAAATAAGGAAATCTTCCAAACAGGCCCTAAGTCTCAATCACTAGTTTTTTCTTTTTCTTGTTTTATGTATTCCTACCACAATTGTTTAAACTATCTTTTCACTGATAAGAAACCAAACTCTAATCCTCAGTACTATCAACTTATTTGAATAATTCCTTATCTTTTCGAGTTTTGTCCTATATGGCAAATTGTCATATCAAAAGTGTTTTTCTTTGTACTTTAATATTTTTTTAACTTGATCACAGTACATTACAGCTTTTTTCTATAAGTAAGAAGTTTCCTACTAAAATAAATTAATTTTTTTTTGAACCGTGACAAACAAACACCAAAAGATAGTCTCAAAAGATTGGATTCTTATCTTCCAAAGCAAACAAATATAAACAAGGTCTTCATGGCACGTTATGAATAAATTACAACAAAAAATGTCGGGCTTATTGTCTCCTTTCTTATTTTAAAAAAAGGGAAAATAAGAGAGGGATGACTCCTCGAGCAGTCGCTAACCGTTACGCCTTTTCTTCTGCTAGGGGTGCTCAAATCGAACCGGAAAATCGCACCAAACCGAAAAACCAAATCAAACCGATTAAAAAACCCGACTAGGTTTGGTTTGACTTGATTTGGTATTGAGTAAAAAGACCCGAACCAAACCGACGTATAAATATATAAATTTATTTATATTTTTAAGACTTTATAGTGATTTTTCTTTAGAAAATGTAAAAATATTTGGGATCCTCTCATGTATTAACCTTGAAAGCGTAAATTAACGAAAATTATTGTTAGACAACTAAGAAAATAATTATCATGTGTTACTAAAAAAATTCTCCAATTATAATATTTTAATAGATCATATGTTTGTCAATTTTTTCCAAATTTACTAAATATATATTCACTTATCAAAGCTTTATCTATAATTTTAACAAAGTAAGATTGAAATAATATTCATGTAACAAAAAAAACCCGAAAACCCGAAAAACCCGACAAAACCGAACCAATCCAAACCGATATAGTTGGTTTGGTTCGGTTTTGACAAAAACCGGAGCAACCCGGTCCATGTACACCCCTACCTTCTGCTTACACTATTTCTTTGTGAATGCTCTGCTTTGCTCTTTGTCGCGCTGGTTAGCTTGGGCGCTAATGGTATTTTATGTTTAGAATATCTAGACTAATGACAATCTTCCTTACTTGAATTGGAATCTTAAGCGGCTCAATTCCGATCTTCACTGGTCTGAGACGACCCTCTGTTCAAGAAAAGTGTTGAAATAGATTTTATAAAATAAATAATTGCATGGGTACTGCTAAAATTGATAATAACAGTTGATGTGTAAAAAGGTGTGTTGATAAGCAATTTTCGAGAAGTCATGGCCCTAGCTGCTCAAATTCTCGACATTGCACGTTTCCCATTTGGCTAAACCACCACCTCAGGCTAATCCCTTTGCCTGTGGTCAGAGGCGGACCAAGAAATTTAATGCGACGGGGTACATTATTCTGTTCAATCAGTGCCCCCTAAAGACTTTTAGGGTTAAGGGTGCCAAGTAATTTAAATTAACCATTTTCAAGGTATACACATATATACAAAATTTCTGCCGAAATTTACGGGGTCCGGTGACCCCTCAACCTAAGCCGTAGGTCCGCCTCTGCCTGTAGCACTTACTCAAGTTAGAGTTTTGCCCCAGTAATTCCTTTAAGTTTTATTCTTGCGAACGTACTCCCCAGACGGGATACTTAATGCATGAGCTATAGTACAACACAGGTTGATACGCACAACGCCTAGTATTCATTGTTCACGGCTAGGATTACTGGGGTATCTAATCCAATCAATTTTTCGAAAATATATTATATTATACTTCATTGATAATAGTCAAAAATCTTGGGGCATATGTTATTCTTGCAATTTTGGTGAATACTGTCGTACGAATATCAGACACTGAATATCTCACTTCGGTCGAACGGATTGATTATTGACATGCGTTTAAAACTATTTACAAAACGTGTAAACTAAAAAGTATATTTACAAGGAGAAGACAAACGACTAAAATGGAAAGAGAGGGAGTTTAGAATTTTGTTTTGGTAAGGTTATTAGGGGATAACATAAAACACTAAGGATTAAATAGTAAAAAATTGTTGAAATAAAAATGCTCATTAGTTTAAAAATTTATAAAAGCTAAGATGGGAGATTTATAAGAGGTTTTCTATGGTAGATTTAGTTTTGTAATTCATTACTGTTGTTATTTTGATTATATGATCTTTTTTCGCATGAGATTAATATAAATATAACTTAAGAAGTCTGTAAATAAAAAATAAAAGATCTTTATAGGGTCGTGCCAAATAATAAAAAGTTGTGAACCGTGACAAACAATATAAAAAAAGGACAGTTCGGTGTACAACACATTTCACGTTCACATAGAGTTTGGTAAGGGATCGCACCTTAACAGGGTATGATATAGATAACCTATCCTAATGCAGGCATCAATGACTAATTCCACATCTCAAATTCGTAACCAATAGATTATACGGGGACAACTTGACCGTCACAGAAAAGCATGCACCAAAAAGATAGTCTAAAAGCTTAGGGACTCATCTTCCAAACCAAACAAATATAAACAAAATCTATATAGATTTTGAACCTTTTTCATTATACCAAGACTTTTGGCATGTCATGTATAAAATATAACAAAAGGATAAGAAATTACTAGCAACTAAGCACGCCATATGAACAATCTATTTTTAATTTTATCTTTACCAACAGCTTCTGTTTTGTCCATATTAGAAAAAACCTCTCTATCTTATTAGAAAATTCAAAAAATGAGAAGAATTTAGCATATTTAATTATGATCACGAGTTCAAGTCATAGAAGCCAGAGGCGGAAGCACATGATGAGTTAAGGGGTCACAAGCACCCGAAAATTTCGGCTAAAAGTCCATATATACTTGCAAATATTTTCAAAAAATAATAAGATATTATCATAGGCCACAATGTTTTCAAAAAATAATAGTAAGATAATATCATTGGCCACCGTGCCATTCTTTATGAGCAGTGATAAATTTATATTGAATGTGATAATATCCCACGACCACCGAATCCTGGATCCGCCTCTAACAAAGGCAATCACTAATACTTACACTAGAAAAACTGTTTACATCACACCTCTTATAGTACGATCCTTCTCCGAATGTTATGTGAATGCAAAATATCTTATGCATCGGACTGTCTTTTTATATGGTATAAAATACTGTGTTGAAACTTAGAGACATAACATCCAAAAGTGGTTCATAAGAAGAAGCAAAATCTTGGAACATTGTTGAAATAGTCCTGTATTCTCTATTTGAATATGCTTTAGTATGCCCCATTTTGAATTGTTTTCAAGAAAATGGATAAGATTTGGGATTTATCCAATTGAGGACTTCTTGTAATTCTATATATTCCAAATTTTGTAATTAGATATGTCACATTTCAAGTCCAAGTTCACTAAATGCAAAATGTTAGGTTCCGACCCTAGCGAAAGCTCAGACAAGCAAAGTGATCGGAAAAATCATTACTAACATCAAGATTGTTACAATCTATATCGATCTCTAAAAAAACTTCGATGATTATATAATTAATACATAAACTTAATCGCTTTCAGCGTCAACTTAACCACTTAATCGCTTTCAGCGTCAACTTTAGTTGACCACTTAATCGCTTTTAGTGTCAACTTGACCACTTATTCGCTTTTAGCGTCAACTTTGGTTGACCTATGACAACGCAACTCCAACAGAAGATCAAGTCATCTATATACAGCCAAACTTCTCTATAACAACCTTGTTTGTTTCGACAATTTTTCGTTGCTATTGTGAAATGTTGTTAGACAAAACATATATTATACATAACATGAAAAATGGTCCCAATAAGAACTTGACCGTTATAGTGAAATGTTATTATAGAGACTTTTATAGAAAGGTCTGATAGAGTATGATCTGTTGAATTAAGATGATTATGCCAAAGATCCAAATGACCGTGTATAAAATTTACCAAAAAATGTACTACTTTCACCTTTAAGAACCTTTAACTACACCGAGTATAACTACCCAAGCAAGTCATAGAGTAAACTATGAACCAAGAAAATGGCTAAATTTGCAATTCCTAAAAGGTGTCATGAAATGCAAATTTTGCTGAAAACTATCTATGTTTCCTTCAACTGACTTCTATGAAAGTTTCTATACAAAAGCTGTATGACTAACTATGGAGTAATGACTTCAGTAGAGGATTGATGTACCGGAGATTTAGGCGGTAGCTGCACTGCGGCGGTAGCGGCTGAAAGGCCTTGAAGCATTTTTATAACTTCAGTTGGATCATCAAGATAGTACTTCGCCATACTCGGCTTCTGCCCAACGGTGCAAGCAAAGACTTCTGCTTTATCAGGCAGAGAGTTATTAGCTAAAGAACTTGCAATGCTCTCGAACATGTCCTCGTCCGATCTGTCATCGCCTACGCACAACACGAAGTCGGGTGCCTTTCCCCTGCTTTGCATTGATGCCAATAGATTCTCAAAAACTAGACCTTTGCTTACATCCTGCAATATATAATATATATACATACACACAGGATCAGCAACATGTGAATTAATATAGTTTGAAATACGATTGGAATTAGGCATCCGTTTTGTACGTACCTGTGGTTTCACCTCAACAATGTGTTGGCCTCTTTTAACAACCACTGGCTCGTTAGCAAGCACGCTCTCGAGGTGATCGAGGAGCTCTTTCGCTTGCCAAGCGCCAAAGTCGGGGCCAGCATGTTGATGATGCCACACGAGGGCACTTTCCTTCTGCTCGATCGACGAACCATCTGTTGCCTCCGTGTAGCGCTCCATAATAGGCAACACTATTTTTTTCCAGTCAAGATCTGCAGCTACCGGACGAGATTCCCACTCGGAATCCTTACTCCACCTTAATGAAATATAAAGCAATTGAAACATGAATATTAGTAGATAATGATAAAAACTCTAATCTTGAATTACAAATTGAAGTGTTAGAGCAATTGTTACCTAGTGAAATATCCATGTTCTGCTGATAGGCCGAGTCTCGGACACGGAGAGAACCACTTGCTAAGTGTATCCTTTCCTCTGCCACTCACGATAAACACTACGTTCTTTGGATCACTGCATAAACCATTCAGAATTGAGATGTCATCTTCACTCGGGGTTTTGTCCACACTCTCCTCCGACAGCATAGTACCGTCATAATCGAGCAGGATAAGCCTGTTGTTTGTCCTGTTATAAGCAGAGACAATGTGCTCTACCGATAGCTTCCTGAAGTTAGGCCCGAGGGCGACAACTCTGAAGCCAAGACCAAGGCCAATACCCCAACATCTCTTGTGAAAATGCTCGGAACAAGCTCTCTTGAGGTCCTGATCGAAACTCCTCGCCCAATACGCAACATCATGAGAAGAAACATACTTGTAATGCTTCTCGTGGCGCAATTCTTTCTCCGAATCATTCATTGTGGCTGCTGAAAACATAGCATTTGATACACTTTCAATGTCCCACGGATTAACCCTGATCGCCCCACTAAGAGACGGGGAGCAGCCAATGAATTCAGAAACAATAATCACACTCTTTCGTGACGCTGCAGAACTATCGATCCCCAACGCCTTATCCAAATTATCGCTGCTCTGCCTAGAAACCGTATACTCATAAGGCACCAAATTCATCCCATCTCTAACAGCATTAACAACAACACACTCAGAAATCGCATAGTGTGCAATCTTATCCTGCGTTGAAACCGGACCATTAACACAAACAATCGGCTCATACCCCGGTTTCCCATATTTCTTATTAATTTCACTAGCAATTCTCTTAACCTCTTCTTCAACCTCTTGAATATCACTCCCTCTACTTCTCGGAGGGTTCGTAATCTGAACCAAAACCACTTTCCCTCTCAACCGAGGCGTTTGATCCAATAGATGTCCCATCGCTAAAAACTTCAAACCAATCCCTTTAAACATATCCATATCATCAATACCTAACATCAAAATTTTCCCCTCATACTTCTCTTTCAATTCCTTCGCCTTCTTCCCCGTATCCGCCAACGACATAACATTTTGGATCTGTCCCATATGAATACCAACCGGAAGTATTTTAATCGTAACCGTTCTACCAAAATACTCAATACCAATATAACCCCTTTTGGATTGATAATCCAAACCCAACATCCTACTACAACATGACAAAAAATGCCTAGCATAATCAAAAGTCTGAAATCCAACAAGATCACAATTCAACAAAGCTCTTAATATCTCATCTCTAACAGGCAAAGTTCTGTATATTTCAGATGATGGAAATGGACTATGTAGGAAAAATCCAACCTTAATTCTATTATATTTTTTCCTTAACATAGTTGGTAAAATCATAAGATGATAATCTTGAATCCAAACATAATCTTCATCTGGATTAATTACCTCATAAACTTTATCAGCAAAAATTTTATTTGCTGATACATAAGCCAACCAACATTTCCTATCAAATCTAACACCTTGACTTGATGTTATAGGCAACATATAATGAAATAAAGGCCATAAATAATGCTTACAAAAACCATGATAATACTTATTAATTAATTCCAATGATAAAAAAGTTGGTACACACCTAAATTTATCCCATAAAAATTGCGCCACTTCTTCTTGATCAACAACTTCAACTTCAGCTTTCAAACATCCAACATAAATAATCTCCAAATCTTGTGATAAACCATCTTTTAGCTGCAAAATTAATGTATCTAAAGCAAATTTATCCCATTCAAAACACCATTTTTTCCCATCTTTATAAGCTTTTATTGGTAACTGATTTGCTACAATAATTCTCCTCTCATTTTTTTTCACTTCTTTATTTTCTTCTTCAAAATCTGATATAATTCCTGGAACATTCATTACTTTTGGAATTCTTGCTCTATCAATAACAGAATAATCATCAAGATTTAGCAAATTGAAACAAGATCTTGACAACATAATTACAACAACAAAAACTTGGGTATGAAAGATTTTAAGATAAAGTTGAGAACTTTATACCATAAAAAAACCAAGAAAAATAGCAAACTCCAAGAATTCTTGAATTTCAAATGGAGAAAGAAAAAGGGGGAGAAAAGGGTGTTATGAATATGATTTTACTGTGTGTGTGTGTGTGTTTTGGGCTATTTATCGGAGGGTGTTACAAATGAAAAGTGTGTAGTTAATGAAAAAACAAGAAGTATATAAGAGTTTCATGAAGATACAAATATGGAAACCTAATTAAAACTTAAAAGTCTTATATATATTAGTGTGTGTGTGTGTAATTTTTCTACACAAGGAAGGTGGTGGTGATGAGGATAAGAACGAAAGGGAACAAGACCGACTTTACACCAATATGGGTACTACGTAAATGGGTTTAAGAAGGTTTGAGATTTTGTGGGGTGGGGGGGGATGGGGGGTGGGGTTGGGTGGAGGGGGTGGTGGGGTAGGTGGTGTATTTATGGAAGGCTAAGATTTGACTAGCTATATTTTTGGATGGTCAAGATTTGACTAGATTATATATTTTTATTCCTCATATATATCTTGAATGAGATCTTTTCCTTTTCTTTCTTCTTAATCTATTTGTGTAGTTGTAACGTTTCTCTTTCTATAAAATCTTTGTATTCTCTCTCTCTATATCTAATGTTGTGTGTATAATATGTGGGTCAATATTTTTATGTAAATAATTATTAATGGGAGGGGCTAATTTATTACGATTATTAGGTCACATGTTAGATAACGTGGTCTTTTTTTACACGAAATTTTTCTAGTGGTGCTTATTGATTTTAATGAGTTTAAATACTACCATCCGTCCTAATTTATGTATAGGTATTTGAATTTCGAGAATCAAATAAATTATTATTTAATTATATTTTTATATATTTTAAATTATTAATTATTGTGAATTATAATATTTTTTACGTAATTTTTAAATATCTAAACTTTATTTCAAAAAATTAAAAAAAATTATATTCTAATGCACGATCAAAATTAATAAATTTGAATATCGAAAATAAAAAATATCACAAAAATTGAGATGGAGGATCTATAATATACTTCTTGGAAAATTACATCTAATTTGTTGTCTTTTCCACTTTTTGATTTAATTTTAGTATGGATAAAACCAACATCATTATCAATATTTGACTAAATAAGGAAAAAGAAATTTTAAAAAAACGGGGAAAATAATTTGTTTGAGAAAATTATAATGGTGACACACAAATCACAATCATAATATTTGAGTAAGTTGTCAGAGGTTGTTTTGAGGAAAGTAAATATATTGCAATCTTATTCACAGATCTAATTTTATAAAGTTATGTAATGACTAAAAAATTTAACTTAGACAATTATGTTGCTGTGTTGTATCCGATTGTCTATTTTATAAAGATATGTAATGACTAAAAAACTTAACTTAGACAATTATGTTTCTTTGTTGTATCTGATCTGTCTGTTTTGACTGTATTTTTTTCAAAATATAATATTATGATTGCGTGCCAACATTATCTTTAATTTTTTAAAAAATTTAAAATACAAATTTCAAATTTCAAATTATGAATAAAGATAATGTTGGCTCGCAATCATAATATGTTTGAGTAAGTTGTTAGAGATAAGGGAAATAAAGTTATGTAATGACTAACAAAACTTAACTTAGACAATTATGTAGCTACCAAATAACAATTGGTTGCTTTGTTGTATCCGATCTGTTTGTTTTGACGGTATTTTTTTTCAAAATATAATATTATGATTGAGCAGCCAACATTATTTTTATTTATAGAATCTAAAAAACAAATTTCAAATTTCAAATTATGAATAAAAATAATATTGGCGTGCAATCATAATATATTTGAGTAAGTTGTTAGAGATTAGGGAAATAAAGTTATGTAAAGACTAAAAAAAAACGTAGACAATTATGTAGCTACCAAATAACAATTGGTTGCTTTGTTGTATCCGACCTGTCTGTTTTGATCGTATTTTTTTCAAAATATAATGTTATGATTGCGCGTCAAAATTATCTTTATTTTTTAAAAAGTTTAAAAAATAAATTTTGAATTTTAAATTATGAATAAAGATAATGTTGGCGCGCAATCATATTATGTTTGAGTAAGTTATTAGAGATTAGGGGAAAAATATTATTATGATCTTACTTATAGATATTGTTTTGTAAAATTATATAATGACCAAAAAGAAAACAGATTAGCAAATTATGTAGCTACAAAATAACAGTTGGTTGCTTTGTTGTATCCGCCTGTCTGTTTTGATAGTATATTTTTCAAAATATAATATTATGATTGCATGTCAACGTTATCTTTATTTTTTTAAAATTTGAAAAACAAACTTTGAAATTCAAATTATGAATAAAGATAATGTTGACGCACAATCATGATATGTTTGAGTAAGTTGTTAGAGATTAGAGAAAAATTTATATTATGATCATACTTATAGATATTATTTTGCAAAGTTATATAATGACCAAAAGAAAATAGAGCAAATTATGTAGCTAACAAATACCAATTGGTTGTTGTATCTGATCTATTTGTTTTGACTGTATTTTTTCAAAATATACTACTTCTATTATGATTCGCGCCCACATTATCTTTATTAAAACAAATTTTGAATTTCAAATTATAAATACAGATAATTTTGGCTCGCAAAACATGTTTGAGTAAGTTGTTAGAAATTAGGAAAAAAATATATTATGATCTTACTTATAGATATCATATAAAGTTATATAATGACCAAAAAGAAAATATATTAGCAAATTATGTAGCTAACAAATAACAATTGGTTGCTTTATCGAATCCGATCTGTTTGTTCAGTAGTTTAAATAAATTTTTCATTTCAAATTATGAACAAAGTTTTCAAAAACCACCCCATGAAATGAATTGTTGAAATTGAGAGAAATTTAGATTAATTCATCGAATATTTTTTTTCTAAATCTAATTGCAAAAGAAATTACGCATGCAATGGCTTACGACATTTGGCTTATTATATACAGCTAAAACAATTCCATATTTGTAACTTGAAATAATTTAAAAAAAGGTGATCAAATGTACTACCTTTTTTGCTTATTATCAAAAAATATCATTAATAAGTATTAAGATATTTCAGTGGTTTCTTATCCATTTGAAATTCAATGTTTAAGGAAAAGAATTTTCTTTTTTCACGTTTTTGTTTATTTATATGGATAAAACCGATATCATTTTCAACATTTGACAAAAGAAGAAAAAAGAAAAATATATAAAAATAATTGTTTTAAGAAAAATGAAAATGACGGCGCACATTAATAATGTTTGAGTAAGTTGTTATTTGGGGAAGGTAAATATATCCTTATCTTACTCACAATTTCGTGGAGTTTTATAATGATAAAAAATTAAAAAATAAATAGTAATGATGTAGCACACAAAACTAAATTGCTTTGATTGATCTCTTATCATATTTGTGATTGAATTTATTTGCAAAGCAATTACAATTTAACTTAAGATATTTGTCTTACTATCTATTGTTAGAAAAATACATATTTGTAAGTTGTAACATGATAATAGGATTATAGCAATAGAGTTTTATATCATATCATAATCGGAGATTTATCTACCGATTATTCCAAATATTTTAATCTTAACATCCGTTATACTTTAGGTCCATTATATATCTTTCATGTTAATAAATCGTCTCATACTTTCTCTTAATCTTAATAGAGCTCCAACTTTAAATATAACATATGATAATTTTAAATTGTGGTACAAGATAAAAGGGTAAATTTTAACATTTTTTTCCTGAAGTATTTAAACACTTGGAATCTACTTACCTGGTCTATGATGGAATTTCGTTAAATTAAGAAAAATATGCGACAATTTAATTTGCTATCGGCTAGGGTATGAATCACTCTAAATTAAAGTGTAACAAAGGATATAATTAAGATTTTCTTTTTTTTTAATCGATAAGGATCACTTAATTTATCTTACAAAGATTACAACTTCTTAACATTTTATTTTTGCACTCGGAAGATACACCAACTAAATAAATACATAATATGCATATGTGTCATCACATACACATGTATCACTAGACCATAATTAATTAATTCATATTTAATATTTATTTAACACTTAATTGCAATAAATTAAAACAATTTAATATAAATACTTGGCGTAAGTGCTTATTTTTTTCCCGTATAATACCTACCAAGAGGTATAGTACTATTTTAAAAGGATTTTCTTGTATAATTAATTGGTCTCAACAACTTCACCTTGATCTATTAAACCAATTAAGTCTTTAGCAACGGGAAGAATTAAATAGAGAAGCTATTAATTAAATGTGAAAAATGTGATAATGAATAGGAAAATAACGGATGATGATAATTTAAAAGGAAAGAATAGGTTTTAACAAAGATAAAATAGTACACAATGTTGTGGCCAATACAAAACGTAGTCAATGAAGTAGGCGAAAAACCATGAAATATTCAGTTCAAATCTTATCTGACACAAAAAAAAGGTAAATGCTTCTCATCTGTCCAAGCCTTTTAGATCATGGGTTCGAGCCGTAAAAATAACTACTCATACTTGCATTAGGTTAGATTGTCTACATCACATCCCTTGAGGTGTAACTCTTCCCCGACCCTACATGCAGTGATATAGCCACATACATTGAAGTTAGGGAGGTCAATAGAACACCCTTCATCGAAATATTATACTGCTTATATAAAAACTTATATTGTGTGTATAGGCTAAAAATTATTTTTTATACGTGTATATTAAAATACCCTTTGCAAATTTTTTGACTTTGTGAATGTAGGATAGTTTGTGCACCGGGCTGTCCTTTGCCCAAATTTTAATAAATAAAACAATTGATACATGTATAGTCAAAGATATCAGACATATAAAATAATTGAGCTGCGCAAAAACTAATCCGGACACTATCATCAGATAAAGAATGGGAAAATAATACTGTAACACGTTATGGATGCATATCTACTATTTTTTACTTCCTCCGATCCACGATAAGTGACCATTTTATCATTGGCACACCCATTAAGAAAATACGAACTCCTAGAGAAAAAAAAAGATGTATTTTCTAAATTAACCTTAGTTATTTGTTACCTTGACATATTGGAATATGTAAATAAGAGCAAATTTTGAAAAAATAAAATTAATGCCATCTTAATTTTGAACCAAAATAAAAAGGTAAAATGGTCACTTATAGTGGACGGAGGGAGTATAATTTTAATAGATTTTCACATATAAATGTATGTTCCGCGTCAAAAGTACTGAGTTCAGTTGAACTCAACACTCGTTTGCTGCATCTGTCCCTGAATTTCGTCTCATTTGTTCAAGCCTTATAGGTCACAAGTTCGAACTGTGGAAGCAACCACTAACGCTTGCATTAGGTTAGGCTGTTTGTATCACACCTCTTGAGATGCGACCCTTCCTCGACTATACATGAATACGAAATACCTGTAATGATCGGAGATAATAGACATTCGATGAAATAATCGAAATACGCATAAACTGATCCGGATACTACCATCACATAAAGAAGGGAAACTAATACTGTAACACGTTTTTAGAAGGGGGCCTTTTCTCTGTTTTTGGTTTTTAACAGCTGTGACGAGTCGACGCTGCATAATTGGATAAAGAGAAATACAGCTGGGTGCGTAGAGTCAAAGATACCAGTTACAGCAGCGTGTTTGCCTCCTCCCTTCAATGTCGACCAAATTATGACAAGAAGAAAAATAATGTAAAAAGAAAAATATTTTTATTACTTTACTAATTTCATATATATATATATATATATATGTATGAGTCGAGGATCTTTCGAAAACAGCCTCTCTATTCCCTCGGGGTAAGGGTAAGGTTTGCGTACTCACTATCCTCCCCAGACCTCACTTGTGAGATTGCACTCGATTATATATATATATATATATGATCGTGTTTCGCTTGAGATAGAGTGTAAGATATTATTATTTCCAATCTATCTTCAAATATAGTTTAGGATTTTAACACATTAATAAAAATACACTAATTATATGAGAAATTTTCTAAATTAAATTTTACCTCTCTTTAAAATAAGTAATAAGTCTTTCGAAAACAGTCTCTTTACCTCTTCGGAATATGAGTAAGGTCTGCGTACACACTACCCTCTCCAGACCTCAATAGTGGGATTTCACTGGGTTGTTGTTATTATTATTGTTGTTATTGTTTATAATAAGTAATAACTGTTGAGAGGCTTCTTGGTAAATTTTAATTAATAATTTATTTGAGTATGAGTAGGATTCGACAGAAAATAATTAAGCCTTCTTGTTTTTTTTTTTTGTTTTGAAACGACGCTTATTTTAGATCAAATTTATTTGATCAAAGCGATTTTTTTTTTTAATTTCCTAGCCGATATTCAGTATCCATTTTGAGGTCCGACTAATCAGAATTCTTGCTCGGAAGTTCCACGTTGGGTTAATTAAAATGACATTTAAAATAGACCGAATGAAATAATTTAACTTATATAATATGTAATTTAACTTCTATACATTGATATGTATACTAAGTTTTTACAGTAATTAATCACTTCTTCATTGGCTTTAATAATATGTTCTATATCTGTGGATTTTTTAAGTTAACATAGTCAAAAGAGAATTTAACAGTTTCTTTTTTGTTTTTATATGTCCTTCCGTTTTTTTCTAAATTTTGGGACTGATTATTCTGTCTTTTTGCTTCTCCCTCCTAGAAATAATGCCAAACAATCCAAAAGAAAAAAAGTGATCAACGTGAAAATTTTCCACAAGGTCTAAACTGGAATAAAAAAGAATTTTGACGTATAATTTGGAAAAATAATAATTAATGACTTCTTAATTTCTAATGCGACTCCTATTTTCTTAAACTAAACTAATTTGAACAAAACGACAATTATCTTGGACATGAGGTAGTATATTGTTTATCACGTGTTTCATATCTGAAAAGCCTATAATATATATAATAAAAACCCTATATAGTATAATTGCTTGTAGTTTATTACTTTAGATATAGAATTTATGGGTTTTTCGTGGAAGAGTTACTACCTTATAAATTAGATAAGCGATATTTATTTACTAAAAAAATAATATGAATTAGCGACGGACAAAATATGTAGCTAAATAGAAAAATTTATTGCTAATTTTATTTAGCGACAGATTTGCAAGAAATTATATTGGCTACAAGCAATTTAACCACAGATTAGCGACGAATTTCGTCTATATATACACACACACACACACACACAACAACAACAACAACAACAACCACCCAGTAGAATCCCACTAATAGGGTCTGGGGAAGGAAGGATGTACGCAGACCTTACCCTTACCCCGAAGGGATAGAGAGGCTGTTTCCGGGAGACCCTCGGATCAGAGACAATAGATCCCTAACCACAACAGAAACCAGAAAAATAATATCAGCATCGTAAAATACAACAAATAAATGGAAAGGCCAAAATATGAAATACAACAAAAATAAAAATCGCTATCAGACTAATAAAATAATAAAATAAAAATTATGAAACACAACAAAAACCGCTAGCAATCCTAGACAAACACTATCAGACTAGCTGGTGCAACGCGGAGAAACGCTCGACTATCTTCTAACCTACAACCCTAATGCTCGACCTCCACACCTTCCTATCAAAGGCTATGTCCTCGAAAATTTGAAGATGCACGATGTCCTGCCTGATCACCTCGCCCCAGTACTTCTTAGGCCGCCCTCTACCTCTTCTCGTGACTGCCAGAACCAAACGCTCACACCTTCTGACGGGAGCCTTTGGGCTCCTCCTCCGCACGTGCCTGAACCACCTAAGCCTCGCTTCACACATCTTGTCATCCACGGGGGCCACGCCCAACCTCTCCCAAATAACCCCATTCCTAATCTTATACATCCGAGTGTGCCCGACATCCATCTCAACATCCTCATTTCTGCTACTTTCATCTTCTGGATATATGAAATCTTAACTGGCCAACACTCAGCCCCTATATATATTGTTCACTATATTCTTCATTTCACTCCCGATGTAACGGCCATCCCCACCGTTCCAAGAAAATTGCAACTTTAATATACGCTAATTAATGATTATCCAGTAGTTTTGACCGTTAATTAGTAAAATTTTGACTAATTTAATTAGAGAGATTTAAAGTAAAAGATTGGGGGAGGGGAAAAGGATAGGTTATAAAAGGATGAAGTTTTAGACTATGGTATTAACGTTAATGCGGTAAATAAGCGTTTCAATTAATACGTTCCACTTGATTATGTTTAATTGATTTTCATATTAAGGTCAAATTGTATTAATTTATCATAGTTAAAAAAAATATTGTTGACGGTTCAATCTATGTAAAAAAAATTATATTAACACTAGCATGAAAAAAAGGAAAAATAAAATGAAATATAACACTAGGCTGGTGGATGAAAATAGCCAACATAAACTCTAAGAAGAACTCACACTTTTACTTGATTGAACTCTTATTAAATGAAATCTTTATCGTGAAAATTAAGATATTTTAGTTTAAGTACAAAAGTACAATTAGTCTTTTTTTTTTCTTTGTTCAAAAATTTATTATTATAGTTTAAAAACTTTATGTTATCAAATACTCATTACAAATGGATGATGTTTTTGGACCATTTCAAGCTAATTATCTCTCTGTTATTTTGACACAAATTTAATTACTTAGGCACCTATATATATATATATATATATGGTTGATGAAAGCTGGATAAGATCAATTTGACAACTTTTGACAATTTAAAGCTTTTTTCTAGCTTTAGCAGTAATTTTTGACTTTAATGTACTGTTTATTAGATTTGATATTATTATATAAGATCTTCAAGAATCAAGAACAATTAATTTTGACTGTAGCTGTCTCTTTTGGATTTTCATTTTAGTTATGCTTATTTACCAATATGGATAACCAAGAACCACTCCACTCCAACAATAAAGTAAGAAAAAAGAAAGAAAACAAGAAAAATGGACAACCTGCTCCTTATCCAAAAGGAAATATGGCCAATAATGTATTTATAAATTTCATAATATAATCTAAATATATTTTATTATGATTTTGCATAATACTCACCTCACGAAGTAGCTTATGAGTTGAGTTAAATTCAAGATTCATTCTCTTAACGCGGTGACGTGTCATACTCGTGAAAATAACATGGGTTAGCCAGTTTGCTGACAAATAGCCATTTGTAAAGTTATTAAGAAATAGCCATTATTTTAGAAAGTTCCAGCATAATATACTAGATTATGGAGCTCATGCGTATAAACTTCTACAATATTATGTTGGAACTCCAGCACATTATGAAGTTCCAGCACAATATGCTAGAATCTCAAATGTAAAAAATTTGAGCTCCAGCATATTATGCTGAAATTTTTCCGGATGTTTAAGGGTATGTTTGTTTACATTTTATCTTTATATGAAAAAGTGACTAAATTTCGATTACTTTTAAAATTTTAATTATTTTTCAAACCAATTTTAAATTAGGCTATTTCTGTTTTTTTTTCTCGTCCCCATGACCTATACGTATTCTTGGGTTAGCCAGTATCACGCCCCCTTGCTATACGACAATAATTAGTGCACTATATTTTAATATAATATATTCATTAATTAATGAATTTCTCTAATTTTCAAACGACAATGTCCGATATTGACTAGGTCGTTTCTTTTTCTCACAGTACTTCAATAACAAAATAAATAAATAAAAGAAGTCAATATTCCCTACCTAAAAGCATTTTCGAACACAAACATAAGTCCTCCAAGAAAAGAGCACAAACACGCAAAATTATGCTTTTTTCTACAAACACAAAACCTTTTTTTGTTTTTTTTTTCTTTATTAATTTTATTCTCTGGTCGTTCAACCTTGGACGTGTCAAATGTTAATACTATTTCATGAAAATTGGTTTTGTGTTTCATATTGAGCTCCAAATAGGATTTCGTATTGAGCTCCAAATATACGCTATTGGGATGGGATGACTCCTACTAGCTCTCCTCCCCTAAGAACCGCACGTGCGAGTTCCCCCGCATACAGCTCAAGTGGCAAAGGCCCTTTCCTTCGCGCTTGGTAAGCGCTTCGCTGTAGCCAAGCTTACTGCTAGCCTATCGGCTAGAGCCAAGCTTCGACCGTGACTGCTCGTCGCTTCTGGCCGCCTTATTCCGTCACCCGAGATCCAAGTCAGCACCGGCAAAGATCTCTTGATTCCTCGCGGCCGGGCCGGCTTGGAAGCAAGCTACCTCTTGCCTATCTCACCTCCTTCCTTCAGCTGGGTGAGCCTTCGCTTTTTGGATCGTTTTTTGCCCAATGTGGTACCCCCCGTTTTTTGGTTCCCATTGGGTTTACCTTGTTCACAGGTCGACCCTATGGCAGCAAGAAAAGGCGGTCTTGTGCTATACTCCGGTGATCTCTTTCCTACCGAGACACGCAAACTCCCATCGTGTCCCAGATCACATTCCGTGAATCGAAAGGGGAAGCCTACTCATCTATCAGCTCCTCTCGTAGATCGGTGCGGTTTTACGAAGCGTCTAAGCACAGTTCACTCGCGTTGATCAATCAAGAGGGTTGCCGCCACTCCTTAATAAGGTTATCTGTTGTATCACTTCTTGCATTCTGTCCCACGCTTCATACCTCCTCTTTCTTCTTAAGGTAAGATAAAGGGCCAGACATGGTGGGGTAAGAGCATCCAGTCGACAATCTTTTTGGCTTGACCAAGAAGTCTTATGTCCTCCGAGTCGCACGTTTGGACATAAGAAATTTTTCTTTTTTGTTTCCAAAATTTGTTTACTTTTTTTTCGAAATCAGTGTTTATTGATAAAATTTTCAATTTTCACTTGAAGATGCATTTTGGAAATTTTCGAATATTTGAAAAACTCTAAAAAACTATTTTCCAAAATTTTCACTCAAATCACTCACAAAACTTTAAAAACAAGCCAAAATTATATTCATGTCCAAATACAACTCTAATTTTTAAATATCATTTTCACTTAATTTTTTTTCACTTTTTTTTCCCGAAATTTTGCAATTCTTATGTTCAAACGTCCACTAAAAATTAAACCGATTAAGGTTGAACTTAGAATCCGTCTTCTACCAAGTCAACACCACCGCAATGATACTTCCTATATCTCATTTCATGTTCATGCTTTCTTTTTCTTAGCTTGTCCAAAGAAATTTTAAACTTCTCAATTTATTTTTAGTGAGATGGTTTACAATTAATTATTATACAAATTTCAATGGCTTATGTGAAACTACAAATTTTCAAATCCTTAATTCTTTTTAAAACTTCTTATCCGATCAATACATCGACATACACTAGGATAAATAGGTACTATTCTCGAAAATATTTGTGACGCCTAAATAGAGGGTGGAGCGGATGTTGGTGAACAAAGAAAGTTGAGTTCAAATTTTGAGCATATGGCATATTCCAAAGATCCGGGATCGGATGACTCTAAAAGCTAACGGGATGATTATGGTTTATTAGCCTTCTTTCTACTTCAACATCAACTTCGTCGAGACATGATGTGCAACTGGTGATGATCACCCCGAAGCAAGCGCTAGCACTCTTGACAGGCACTTTAGAACCAGCCATCCACCATGGGAAGAGCCGCTTCCCTCTTGCTTGATAGGGGGCATCCATTTACCAGCGCCGAGAACAAGTCAAGCAGGATTAACAGGTCTTTATGATGGCAAATTTATGAAAAAAAGGTACATATGTCACCTTAGACAAATTTCGCATTGGAATATGAGATGAAAGTGAAAAACTTTATATGACATAACACAAATTCACAAGGTTTGAGCTCGATGATAACAAAGAGGAACAAATCCATGAGATTTGTTGTGCCAAAGAAGACAATACTGCAAACTCATAGGTTGAATCAAGATTCTAACTTTATGGATTCTGAATTTTTGAGACCATGACTTCAAGTGCTAATGATTGAGTTCTAGATTAATATTTATACATATTTCATAAATTTCAAAACACCAAAAATATTATTTGAGCAAAAGTTATTGCGTTCAGCTGAACTCATAGTTCGACTTGTGTCTCCGCCCCGACTACAATGGACTTGAAATATCTTCCTAGTCCATGCAGGCACGAGAACCCCACACTTACAACTGGACACGTGTCATGCATAGAAGCCAAACGCGGCAAAGTCCAGTTCGGTCGGGAGAGATGTATAATGTAAATATAATATCACTTCCACTTTTTCGTTTTTGGCGTTGACTCTCTTTTTTTTAGTTTTAAATCCAACACTTCACGCTTTGACGTGTTCAATTACGACATGAGTTTCGGTAACCAAACACGTCACCTAACTAAAATCCTCTATCCCTCACAGGTTCGTTAGTTGAACACGTGGCTATTTTTCGTTGGTTTGTAATGACAGTTGTGTGACAGTAAAGATCTCCGTACTGTTTAGATATTTATTTACTTTTTTATGTCATCTCCTATCCTAAGGTTTCGTTTGGTACGAGGGATAAGGTGGACTATTAAATTTATATTATGTTTGATTGATGGTATAACTTTATCTTGGATAAATTTAGACCTCCAACCAAACACAATATAAATTTAATCTCAAACTTAATCTAAGATATTTTACCTTATCCCATCAAATATGAGATTATTTTATCCCATCTCTCATGTAGTATAAATTAGTCCGTGTACTAAGAGTGGTCGTTAAGTTATTTACTTTCCATGACATGTTTTAAATTTTAATTTTTGATTTACTCTAAGGGGTCGTTTGGTACAATGATGATATTTCAGGATACTCCATGGGATGTCATATTTCATAGGATTAGTTATCCCACCTTGTAATTTGGATAACTAATCTCACTATTTTAGAGGTCGTCTAGTTGGGAAACAAGTTATCCCATGATTAATTATTCCGAGATTAGTTATTCCACCCTCTTATATGGATAAAAAATACTACAATTCCAGGATAACTAATCCAGTGATTAGTTATACCATGATTGTATCCCAACTAAATGTGGGACAAACTCATCTCAAATTTAATCCCGTGATCAATTATCCCTTATTTCTCGTATCAAACGAGCCCTTAGTGCAAAAGTTATCCCAGATTAGCTAATACCCCAAACCAAACATAAGATAAAATTAATTCCAAAATTATTATTCTTATCCCATATACCAAACTACCCCTAATTAATGTGCTTGGTACCACATAACACCCATCGGAAAGTTGTTCTTTGTAGGATTTTTGTTATCACAAGGCTCGCAACCATAACCTCTGATGTTAGAGTTTAAAAAGTTCAAATATTATTTTAATAATTTACTGATAATATTAAATAATTTCATACACATATTAACTAGAAACAAAATTAAAGATGTTAATTTTGACCAAGTTTAGTGATAGCTTTTAAAAAGAATAATGGTTGAATGGTCAAATTGATAGAAAAATATTGTAGTAAAGTATAAAAATTAGAATTGTTTATGTATTTAATTTTGAAACTAGTAAAAAAGTTATAAAATGGAATGATATTTGATATTTTGGATAGTTCCGAACTTAGGAGAGTGTTGTATAAATTAGAACGAGTGGAACAACTACTCTTATATATTATCTTTTTGCAATAAGTCAATTTAGATCTAAAATGTTAGGAGTATTTCTTTTGCATATTTTATGTGACATTTATTCTATATTCTGTCTAAAAAACGAACACTTTTCTGTTTTTCAGAAATTATTTAATCTTAGCAATTTCGTGCCCGTAAACGAGTTTATGTCAGTATGCAATAACAATAACCCAGTGTAATCCCACAAATAGGCTTTGGGAAGGGTACGATGTACGCAGGCTTATCCAATAGGCCCTCGGTTAAAAAAATAAGAGAAGCCTTGGTAGCAAGTAATAGAGTTATGTCTCGTCACTATAACTCTAGTTTTTCTATTTTAATTTATATCTTTCAACTGTTAAATTTATTCCTTTTTGTTTTTCGGTTTCTGTTGGTTGGATTAGATAGTTATCCATTAACAGGCAGACTTGTAGGACCTACCAAAAATAGCCAGATGGCAATTGGGTAAATGGGTCCCACTTTATCCATTCTGAAGAGAGATATTGATGATAACATTTTCCTTATTTTATTTTTGTTTATTAATTCTTGTAATGATTATTATAATTAGGCACTAGAAGGCTAATGTGGCAGTATGAACTAAGGCCGGCTGGGTGGCTCATTGAATAAATGATGTGCTAGTAATTTTATCATAGATTTTCTTTATATATATTTTAAAAGTAAAAGATCCTACACTTTTGTTATGTTCACATTATGAATGTTTATCCAATTTGAAAGACCTTATTGGATAATATGGAGACAAAAAAATAATTATTTTATGCTCCTATTTATATTAAAAATCATGTTAATTTAGTAAAAGGGTTATCCGGTGTATAAAGCATCCCGCGTTCATTCAGGGTCTGGGGAATGGCCACATCCCAAGGGGACCGGGTGTGATATAGGCAATCTACCTTGATGCAAACATTCGTAGTTGATTCCACGATTCCAATCCGTGACATATAGCTCACACGGATACAACTTGATCGTTGGTCCAAAACTCTGTTTCCAATAAATCATGTAGTACAGTAAAATATTATAATAATAATATTATAATATTTATTACTTAGTTATATATAATAAGTAATAAGTTTGTATACGGTCGAAATCAGAGAGCTCGATTCTGAAGACTTGATCATTCCCCGAGCTCGAGTTCGGGAAGCTCGAAGTAAGAATCGAGCCTGGCCTGGATGTGCGCACCTCGAGAAGTAAATCTGAGACCCGTCATGATCTGCCTCGAGGGCAGTACAATTTCGATGACACTCAAAAAAAAGCGGAAATTTCTCAAGGACGCGTGGATCAGGGCATAAATTATGGGATAAGTTTTATACAAAATAGTACAAGTCCGTACTAGGTTGTTATACAGTTGTACCAATAGAATTCTTTACCGTAATTGGAAATGTACCATATTAGGATTTTTCCCTCCTATATAAAGGGGACTCCAATCATTTATAAAGATCATCTCATTCACTGCAATAAAACATTCTACTCCGCTTTTCTCGTTTAATGTGCTCCACAATTGTTCTTCAGCTTTATTGTTTTTACTTTATTATTCATACTCTCTTAACTCAACTCAAGGCCCCGAGATAATCTCGAGCTCGAGGTCCTTATTGCTCTAACAACACTGGTTTGGTTCATCAATTATTCTTATTTAAACATAATATTACTTGTATATTCACTAGTATTGAAATAAATCACATATCTTTAAAACCACAAATCATATTTAATTGTTACTCATATTTTCGAGGTAAACAAAACTTTTTATCCCCGTTATAGATCACGTGTTTCTGCTACAATTATGCTTTTCTTGAACCTAGCATCTACCGAAAGTAGCCCCTGTTTCTTTACAAATTGGAGTAAAGTCTGCATAAACACTATCCCAAAATCCACTTGTGAAGTTACTATGGATATATTATTGTTATTGACTTATTGTTATTGTCCGTCTATATAAGTAAAAACCATTTGAATTGGAGAAACTCTGAATAATCACGTTTTATGTAGTTGTACTTTTAATTTTCATTAATGAGTAAAATCGTAGGGGGTAGGTGGGATGTGTAGACCATATCTTTATGGAGAAAAGGTGGCTAAAACATAGGGTTATAGCAACTTGAATGTACACAACAACAACGACAACCCAGTATAATTTCACTTAGTGGGGTTTGGGGAAGGTAGTGTGTACGCAGACCTTACCCCTACCCTGAGGTAGAGAGGCCGTTTCCAAATAGACTCCCGGCATCCTTCCCTCCAAGAACTTCCCACCTTGCTCTTGGGGAGACTCGAACTCACAACCTCTTGGTTGGAAGTGGAAGTTGCTTATCAGAGCAACCCCTCTTGTCTGCAACTTGAATGTAGATTCTCTAAATTAAATGTATAAGATTGCAAAAGATTTGCAGACATTGCAATTATAGCAAAGGCTTCATCTTTTTTTTTTTTCAATCATAGTGTCCGGTACCGATATTTAGGTCTCGACTAATCTGAATTCGTTCCTCAAAAGTCCCATTAAAGGGAAAGCGCCATCTATCAGATTTTTTTTTTCATTTTCAGGACTTGATCAACCCGAGACTTTTGGTGAAAATGGAACTTATTGTACGAATAGAGATAATAATTATACCACCAATAACACAAAAATAAGCCTCCAATTGTTAAATAGGATGCACTTTATCTCTTGAAAAGTCATAGGCTGATAACTGCAATTGAGATGTTAATCACTTTATCAAGATAATAAAGGACCAGATTGTAGGCTCATTAGTCATTTCTAGATATGTCGACATATTTAATCAGTCATATATTTCATGAGTTAGATAGATTCATCACGAATTAATAAGTTCGATATTGGTTGTCAGCTGTGGCGGAGTCACCTTATGCGAAATTGTGTCAATTGACAACCTTCGCGGGAAAAATACATTTTGTAGTTAGGTAGAAAAATATATTATGTACATATACTCTCAGCCTGTTTGGATGAACTTATTTTAAGTGGCTTTTAAGCCATAAGTTAAGAATTTTAGTTTTTTTGTTGTTGTTATTTTAGCTTAAAAACAAGGGTTGAAAAGCATTTTTTTACTATATTCAAACACAATAAAATGACTTAAAAGTTATTTGGCTTAAAAACACTTAAAATAAGACCATCCAAACGGGCACTATATGTTGAATCCCCTTGGATTTTTCAAGTAGATGGGTGCACTACTAAAAAAAGGAGACAAAAATGTATCTGGTGTGAATTAATCCTTATACCTCTTGGTAAATAATTCAACCCTCAACCAAGTGTTCTATTCAACCTTTTGGGACTATGAATGTCACAAGTTAATATTATTCCAATTTTTAAAAAATATGTACATAAAATATTTAAATATTTAATTTTACGGAGAAATCATAGATTCACGTATCCATAATTAAACCTATAAATTCGCCCTGCGTGTGTGGTCCACACTTCAGTACAATTTTGGTTGGAGAAAAATATAAGTAGAACAGGAATAAGTATTTGCGTAATCGTTATATTGGAACAACGTTATCATGTCAAAATAAAGAAAAAAAAATACAAAAAGCTAGTGCATTATATACCTTTGTCTTTATTAATTAAAGGTGAGCCAAGGTTATAATTTTATGTATTTTAAATTTTATGACAACGATTTTATATGCTAATGATTGGATTCTAAATTTAATATGTAAATATATTTAATAAATTTTTAAATATAAATATACTGTTTGAACAAAAATTACTATATTTGGCCAAACTCGTACTTGGACTTTTACCTCATACCCGAGCGCGATAAAAATCAATTAACTCCACCATAAAATCCTTTTTTATTGCATGGGAAAAATGCATGGATATGTATCTGATCACCTAATGGATTAGACAAAGGACCTCGCAACAATTGGGTTTTTTTAATATCTAAACGAAATCATAAAGTAACTTACATGCTTTTAATTAAGTCAAAGCTTATATGTATACACTTGAGGTCTCAACCTCTCCACTTGACTTGGGTTTACCAATTGAGTTGTGAATCGTTGACCAGATATATATAGAGGTGAACCTAAGTATTTAGCAAGGGGTCATCAGATCCCGTTAACCTCGATATATATATATATATGTGTGTGTGTACGTACGTACGTATGTATATATGTATGTATGTATGTAGAACGGTCATATATTTTGCTTGAAGCCTTTAAGATCAAAAGTCCGATGAAGGCACTGGTTGAGAATTTACTTGTGTGCTCCCGTCACCTTTAAATCCCGAGCTCGCCTCCGCATATAGGATCAGGGTTCCTCGATTTTTGTCACCACTGAAGTTAGTTTTATTTATTTAAAGAAAGCCTATTGATCGATTAATCCAGATTCGGGTCGGGTAGGCCCATTGAAAGGGATAAACCGCTCCCTAATGCAAGATTCTCACTTTTTCATACTCAAAGCTCAAATCTAAAGCCTATGGTTAAGATTGGAAGGATCACAATCACAATGGTGGATCCACATGGGCAATTGTGGGTGCTTAAGCACCCATTAACCTTGATCATATTTGGTAAATTTGCTTAGATAGTTATTAAAATATTTAAATAAATATTGAGTGAGCACCAATAACTAAACTTATTTTTTCCTCTTCTTTTGAATTTTTTTTCGGAGAGCATCCATAACTTTAAAATTCTGAATCTGCCACTGCACAATTATAGCACACATATTCATGGTCTATAAATGTTATAACTAAGTTGTACGATCTTTTAGTGATAGAATGATTTTGGACTATGATAACGTGTGATAAAACAGTCATGAATATAACAGTAGAATGTAGCACCCATGTATACTTTTATCTTTTATTTTAAAAAAAAATTATTATTAATTTTGAAGGCGGAGGGGACTCAGGTATATGATGATATATAGGGAATGGACCGGATTAATGAGTGTGATAAATAACAAACTTTGTACATTGACATGTAAAATAGCAATTCTATTTGCAAACCACCACACAATTGATGTTTTTTTCCTTTAATGTATGATATATGAAACTCAATTCGAACTTATATATATATATATATATATATATATATATATATATATATATATATATATATATACATATATAAACATCTCAATGTCCAAGATAAAAGGAACGAGGGGAAGAATCGACAAGGCGAGTGTTCTTGAAGATAAAATCGTGATGGAAAAAGCTTGAGGAGAATTCTAAACTCGAGATATGCAAAATAAAAAAGACTCCGTAGGAGATGGTATTCTTTGTTTTAGGTCTTAATAGATTTTTCTATCGATTGAAATTATTACGCTGGCTGATTAAATCTCTTCCTAATGCCTTTAGGGGCTGTGAAGAGAGCCCAGTTCCAGGCCCTCTTTTAGAAAGAAAAAATTGTCTCCCGAGATCCACCACAGGTTGGGTTTGAGAGCCGTGTGATGGGTGACTATCCAGCACGGTTTGGAGAGCACTTTTAGCCTGCGTAGGTGAATGGAAGCCTCACCTGTCAAGCAAGAAGGAAGCGGCTCTTCCCACGGCGGAGTCACCATTGACTCTATTTAATACTTAATTTTGATAAATTAAGTGCTCCTTATAAAGAAATACTTAATTTTGATTTGGGATATGCTTTATGGATAATATCTCAAATTTTCTTTATCTATTTATTATGGAATTTTTACCTCCTATAGCAAAGGCATACACCCTATTTATTATAAATTAAAATCATTTTAAAATATTATTTTCTATATCTACCTTTTATATTTTATAGAAGAATAAGTATTTATGATATATACTACCATTGAGGTATGAAATAAAGCATGAAATACGCTATTTATATTTTTACTCTCTCTTAGACAATTGGACATACCTATTTTTAAGGTGATTGCCGTTACTGTATTTATGAATACATGACGCGAATACATGTGAATACATGAGCATAGAACTGGAATGCCATGATTTTAGGCGCTTTTTACTACTGTATTCATAAATACAGCAGTGCGAATATATGTGAATACGTGCATGTACAACTAAACTACAGGGAAAAATTGGGTATCAACGGTATTTATGAATACATGGCACGAATACATGTGAATACATGCGTGTACAGCTGGACTGCCCGAATTTTAGGCACTGCTGTATTCATGAATAGAGCAACGCAAATACATGCGCGTACAACTGGACTGCCCTGATTTTAGGCACTTTTTGCTGCTGTATTCATGAATACATGGCGCGAATACATGTGCATACAGCTGGACTACTCTGATTTTTAGGCCTTTTTTGCTGCTGAATTCATGAATACAACAGCGGAAATACAGCGAATACACTACCGTAACTACTAAATAGTAGCTATAGGAAGTAATTATGTATATGATAGCTATAAGAAGTTAATAGCCACTAAACAATAGTAATTTCTGAAAATTCCTCATTTATTATTGGGAGTGAATTGTTGACCAAAATAAAAGAATTCTTGTAATTTATGTATTGACATAAATATTGACATAATTTTTTGGGGGATTTTACTATCTTTCGCCTTTTAAACTGCACGTTAGGTGACTAACTAACCTGCGCCACCACCGAAAATGGGAGGAAGAGGAAGGCCGAGGAAGAACAACACCAAAACACCAGCAATGGACCAGAAGCTCACGGCGGAGAGCACATGTGTACAAGGAAAAGGGAAGGCTAAATCGAAGGAGAAAACGCAGGAGAAGGAGCTAGATCCGGACAGTGATGTAGGAAACTGGCAAGATCTGGGCAATTATCGAAATCAAACAACTACACATGTGAGTTCTAGCAAAACATTGCCATCTATGGAAAACTCAAACAAAGGAAATAATGTAATGAGGATTGTAAGTGAGACACCCATCTCGAGTGTGGTACAAACCAATGGAATAGTGCAGGCAAGCCCAAGCAAGGAACAAAGGGCTAATCCCGTGGATAATTATAAGGTAAACTAACAGAAGAGCTCAATTCCAACAATAGATAAGGGACGATCATGTGCAGGACTTCTTCAGGAGAACAAGTTAGCAGCAAAAGGTATGAATCTAACCTATATATCCCCGGTAATGAAGGATAGTGAAGTAGTAGTACAGTTGATAGATGAGGACATCGAAGAAGAAAACCTAAAGTGGACTAGAGCAGTTATACTCTATATGGTTGGGAATACTCTATCAACTGGAGCTATTGAAAGGTTCATCACTAATCAATGGGCAAATGTGCAGAAACCTAAGGTGTTATTTCATAATGATGGCTAATTCATTATTCTGCTTAATATTAATAAAGAGAAAGAGAGGGTGATGATGAATGGACCTTATACAATTAACAATAGGCCAGTTATCATGAGGCAATGGTCGGAGTTTTGATTTCAATGAAGAAGTGCTGAGGACTATTCCCCTGTGGATCAAGTTCCCAAATCTGCCTCTTAATCTTTGGAGCAACCAAGCTTTAAGTAAAATTGGAAGTGGATTGGGAAAACCTTTATATGCTGATGCATGTACAACAATTGTAGAGAGAATTTCATATGCCAGGGTCTTAATTGAGATAGATGTTACAAAGCCATTGCCAGAGAAGATTAAGCTCTATGATCCTAAAGGCAAGGTATTGGAACAATTAGTACACTATGATTGAAAGCCAATGTACTGTCAGAAGTGTTGTCAACTAGGCCATACATGCAAGGACCAAAGGAAGCAGAAACAGGATGGAATGATACAAAAAACCGGGGAAGGAATGCAGAAACAGGAATGGAGGAAAGTTAGAGTACTTGAACCTGCAGCTGATAAAATTGATGCCCAACGGAGGTTTATTGAACAATTGGAGGAAATTTAAACTGTACAGCAGAGCAATCCAGAGGTTGAACCATAATGGCAAGTAGCTCTAGGCAAATCTGCTACAAAGAAGTATGCAGATGTCAAAAGGGAGAAAAAAGTGGGCATTGGTAATGCATTCAAGGCATTGGTTGATACTGCTGAAAAAATTGTCCAACCGTCTGAAGCCCAAGGTGAAAAAGAGAAGCAGAACATGAAAGTTAGGGAAGGACCTCCACAACTACCTATCATATCATGATGAACTTCATAGCATGGAATGTAAAGGGTTTGAATAAAGTGTATAAACAAAAAGAACTAAAAAAGTTTTGTAGAACTAATAAAGTAGTATTGATAGCCATAATAGAGCATAGAGTGAAGAGGAGTAATGTTGTGTCTGTATTAAGAAAGGCTTTGAATAACTGAAAATGGGTGGACAACTATGATGAGGCTCCTAGAGATAGAATATGGGTTGTATGGGATTCTACATAGGTGGATTATACACTGATTAGACCTCATGAACAATTTATACTGGGAAAGGTCACTATAATGCAGCAGAATATCAACTTCTATCATTGTGCTGTTTATGGTAAGCATACAGTGCAAGACAGGAAAAATCTATAGGAGGAGTTGTTGAAGTCTGTGATTAATATAAGGAGTCCTTGTCCCATAGTGGGTGATTTCAATACCATCCTAACTAGTGAAGATAGATATAATGACATCCTTGTGCAAGAGGTGGAGACAAGGGATTTCAAACAGTTCTTATTGGATGCTAAAGTAGATGAATTGAAAACTATGGGAAGACAATATACATGGACTAATAATCATGTACATAGTAGGATTGATAGAATTCTGGTGAATGCTGAATGAATATAAAAGTGGCCTAACATGGAGGGGTGGTCTATGAATCCTGGATTCTCAGATCACTGCCCTTTAAGTGTGAATTTTGATACCAGAAGCCAAGCATGTGGGAAACCTTTCAAATTCCTTAACTGCCTGGCAAGTTTAAATTCTTTTGAAGAGACAGTTCAACACAATTGGAGATCCAGAAATGGTAGACATACAATGCTAACAATGGAGAATAAACTTAAGAAGCTGAAAGTGGCACTGAAACTGATGAATAAGGAAGAGTTCAGTGGAATTGATAACAAAATACAAGATGCTAGATGGAGATTAGAAAATTTGCAAAGCCAAATGAGTATCCCAGGCCAAGATATAGAGCAGGTTGAGCTGGAAAGAGCAACAAAATTGGAGCTAGAAAAATGGTTAATGGTAGAGGAGAGCATTATGAAATAAAAGTCTAAGATACAATGGCTTAATCTTGGAGATTCTAACACAACTTTCTACCATGCTTGCATGAAAAATAGACAAGCAAGGAACATCATTGACAGGTTAATTAATAGTAATGGGAATTTATTACAGAATCTAGATGAGGGGGAGGTAGAGATCCTGAGTTTCTATAGGGGTTACTTGGTACTGCAGCAACACAACTGCCAGTTGTTAACCCAGAGATCATGTAGAATGGCCATATGTGCTGAGCAGGAGCCAACAATTGCAGTTAATCAGACCTGTTAGTAGAGAAGAAGTGAAGCAAGCTCTAATGGGCATTGATGATAAAAAGGCTCCAGGGTGTGATGGGTATAATTCCTGCTTCTTTAAGAAGACATGGCACATTGTGGGAGAGGAAGTTACTGCAGCAGTTCAAGAGTTTTTTGAGAGTGCAGATATGTGTAAAGCCATTAATTGCACAACAATCACACTGATTCTAAAAGTTCAGAATCTAACAAACATAAGAGACTTTAGACCCATTTCCTATTGCACAGTTTTATATAA
Organism: Nicotiana tabacum; assembly: GCF_000715075.1. NCBI lineage: Eukaryota > Viridiplantae > Streptophyta > Magnoliopsida > Solanales > Solanaceae > Nicotiana > Nicotiana tabacum. The sequence continues at coordinate 2,107,735 of NC_134088.1, forward strand.
GCTCATCTCAAATGTGATTACTACAAGAATGCAAGGGGTGATGGAAGACTTGGTGGATAACTGCCAAGCTGCCTTTGTACTTGGAAGATTGATCATAGATAATATACTTATGAGTCATGAATTGGTAAAAGGTTGTGGAAGAGAGAATATATCTCCAAGATGTATGCTTAAAATAGACATGCAGAAAGCCTATGATTCTGTGGAGTGGCTGTACATAGAAAAGTGCTAAGGTTACTCAATTTTCTTGAAGTATTTGTGAGGTGGATAATGGCTTGTATTAGGACAGTAACCTATTCAGATCTTATAAATGGTAGACCAACTGCACCTTTTGAGGCAAGGAAGGGGCTAAAGTAGGGAGACCCACTCTTACCCTTCCTATTTGTTTTGGCCATGGAGTATCTGAGCAGATCTTTGAAGATACTGAAGGGAGACAAGAAGTTTAGATTCCATCCAAGGTGTGCCAGGTTTAATTTAGTGCAGCTGGAATTTGCAGATGACTTACTACTATTTTGCAAAGGAGATGTACAATATGTACAGATCCTGCACCAGCTTTTCCAGCAATTCTCTGCAACATCAGGACTAATTGCCAATCCAAATAAAAGTTGCATTTATTTTAGAGGGGTGAATCAGTTGACTCGGCAAAAAATTGTGGAGCTACTTGGTTATACAAAGGGATAATTGCCTTTCAGATATTTAGGTGTTCCTTTGAGTACTAAGAGATTGTCTACTATACAGTGTGAGCCCCTAATAGAGAAGATGTTGAACATGATCCAGAGCTGGACTACAAAGTTCTTGTTGTATGCAGATAGAGCAGTACTGGTGAAGAGTGTGCTATTTGCTACACAAACGTTTTGGGCACAGATCTTTATGTTACCTAAGAAAGTAATACAGTTCATAGAAACTATGTGTAGAAGGTTTCTTTGGACAGGTAATGCTGAACCAATTAGAAAGGCTTTGATAGCTTGGGAGAAACTATGCTCACCTAAGGTTGCAGGGGGATTGAACTTCATTGATGTGGAATTGTGGAATGAAGTTGCTATCTGCAAATTGCTATGGAATATCTATACTAGGAAGGAGAAGCTATGGATACACTGGGTACACACTTACTATATAAAGGGCCATACAGTCTGGAGTACAGAACCAAAGAGTGCTTCCTGGGCAATCCAAAAGATATTTCAGGCTAAGGAATACTTTGCTAAGCCAGGATTGAATGAAGAAGATGTTCAGAGGATGGTGAAGTGTCCAATTAAGAAAATATACTGATCCTTACAAGGAGAATTTCATAAAGTGCCATGGAGGAAGTATGCAACAACCAATGGCAGCCCAAGTGAATATAAATTCATTCTGAGATTGGCAATTCAATAGAGGCTAGCAACCAAAGAGAGACTGGCAAGATGGGGAGTAGTTACAGATCAGACATGCTCGCTGTGCAATAAGGAAATTGAGACAGTACAACATATGTTCTTCAAGTGTGAGATAACAGGGAAGATCTGGAATGGTTTATTGAGTTGGCAAGGAATACAAAGAACACAGCATGCATGGCAGGAAGAGATTACATGGTTGGCAAAAGTGACAAAAGGAAAGAGTGCAAGGGCAGCAATATGCAGAATGACACTAGCAGCTGCTGTTTATCATTGTTGGCAATAGAGGAATTCTATGATTTTCCTGAAGAAGAGAAGGACAGAAACTACTTTACTTCATCTTATTATTCAGGAAGTGCACATAAGGGCTGCTAAATTCCCTTATCTAGATACAACAATGGCTACATTGAACTGGTGTCCGGAAGTTAGCTAGAATAAAACACAATAGCAGAAGCAACAAACGCTAGGTATCACTAAACTGGGGCTTTATGTCCAGTAGGTGATACGTTAGAGGCAATTTTGTAATAGTTTAGATGAGCTATAAATATTGCTACTTGGTAATAAAATACTTAAATTACCAAAAAAAAAAAAGACTCCTAGCTAACGTAACGTATTGTCTATTAAATCTTATCCTTAATATACTTTTCATAATTACCCTTTTCTGCTTTAGCTTAACTATCTTATTAGTTGGGCCCTTAAGCCCTTTTAAAAAACCAATTTTCACGGCAGAAATTCAAAAATAGCCAGATTTACAATTGGTCGTTTAAAAATAGCCTAGTTTCAAAAGTAATCGAAATTTAGTCACTTTTTATGTAAAGATAAATCTAAGCGAAAACACTGTTTAAAACCCGAAAAATACGCCAGTATATTATACTGGAGTTCCAGCATAAGTATGCTTGAACTCCAGCATATTATACTGGAGTTCCAGGATAAGTATGCTGGAACTCCAGCATAATATGATGGAGTTCCAGCATAAGTACACTAGAACTCCAGCATAATATACTAGAGTTCCAGCAAGTATAATTGTCCAGTATAATATACTGGAGTTTGGAACACCGGTGCTCCAGTCTCCAGTATATTATACTAGAGTCAGCAAAGTATACTGGTCCAGCATAATATGCTGGAGTTCATATACAGGTGCACCGAACTCCAGTATATTATGCTGGATCGAACTCTGTTGCAGCAAAATAATGGCTATTTTTCATTGACTTCGTAAATACACACACACACACACACACACACACACACACACACACACACACACACACACACACACACAAATATATATATATATATATATATATATATATATATATATATATATATATATATATATATATATATATATTATCAACTTCAACTTATATTTTATGTTCTTCATTCAACATTAAACTATTACATTAAAATAAAGCTACTATCTTATAAGCAAAATTAGATGTGCTTGTTTGACCAATTTGATATATACCAGTTTAAATATTGGTACTTTCTTTAATATTTTTTATCTTTCGTTTAAGGGTTTTGAGTACTAATCAAGATATCATTAAAATCATAAAGTATATTCAATTAAATTATTCTTATTTTTTCTTCAAATGAGTAGTTAATGACTATAGGCCTTCTTGTAATAAGAAAATTGAAATTCGAAAAAAATTAATGCCTTCTTGAATTTCTTATATGACAAGTATTTTAAACCATTTTTATTTTATTAAAGTGACAACTAGAAGATAGTGTCTAAAGATATCTAAATCGAATTTCCTACCTCTAATGTCACAAAAAAGAACAAGATCAACTCAATACCATTCATTATCTCTATCTAAAAACTTTATTAAATAATGGCTTCATACCAAAGAATATTATCCAATATTTTGTCTCTTTCTTGCTTTGAGTGTTTGTTTTCTCTGAAACTTTTGTTTACTTTTTGTTTGTCTATATCTTGATGCCCCAAAATTGGGCTAACTTCCACGATATTCCTCTTGCCTAATAATGGAAATCAAAAGGTATATTTTAGTTTCTAGATGCATGGATCTTAATTTGTTCTCTTTCTCTTAAATGCAATTTGCGTCGCCGACGAATGTCTTGAAAAAGTAAAGATTTCTTATTCTTAACTAAAGGTCTCGATTTTAAACACCAGGAATGAAATTTCTTAGCTAATGAGCGGCAGAAACTCCCATAATAGATTTTTACAACATGAATTCGGGAGACATTCAAAAATAGCCAGATTTATAAGTGGTTACAAAAATAGCCACATGTTCAAAAGTAATCGAAATTTAGCCACTTTTCACGTAAACATAAATTTGAGCGAAAACACTGTTCAAAATCCAAAAATACTCTAGCATAATATACTAGAATTCCAGTATAATACACTAGAACTTGGAATTCTAGCAAGTATATTATGCTGGAGTTCATACATAAGTGCACCGAACTCCAGTATATTATGCTGGACCGGTCTCTGTTGCAGCAAAATAGTGGCTATTTTTCATTGACTTCGTAAACGCTGGCTATTTTTAAATGACCAGTCCGAAAACTGACTATACCGTGCTATTTTTACCATGAAATGGTGCTTCCCAGAGAATATGTTGCCCTTCTTCAAGAGAAATTCACTAAAATTATATATATATATATATATATATATATATATATATATATATATATATATATATATATATATATATATATATATATATATATATATATATATATGTACTCTACTGAGTTTGTCTATGAGTTGTGAGACCTATGTAACCTAGAGCTCTGATACCAACTTGTCACGACCTGGAATTCCCACCCTCGGGAGTCGTGATGGCACCTACTCGTAGAAGCTAGGCAAGCCACGAACTTAGAAATTTTTAACTCTTCTATTTTAATCTTTTTTACAACTTATATTAACAAGTGATAAACACCTAAATGACAGCGGAATATGAGATTTAAGCGGAAGTCTTAAATAAATATAAAATCAAAATGTTTCGAAAGTCAACACATGCCTCTATGCAGAACTGGTGTCACAATATCCATAGACTACTAAGAGTACTACATACAATAGTTTGAAGGAAATATAACACTGTTTGTCTCGTATACATGAGATAACAGAATATGAAATAAGATAGAGGAGACGCTGGGCCTGCGGACGCCTGCAAGGCTACCTCGGTGTCTCGGTGGACTGAAGGCTGGCTCCCGAGCTACTGCTGCTGACCAAAGGCTACTCCGGTATCTGCATAGAGTGCAGAGTATAGTATCAGCACAACCGACCCCATGTGCTGGTAAGCGCCTGGACTAACCCCGGCGAGGTAGTGACGAGGCTAGAACCAGAATCCAGATAAACCTGTGCAGTTATATAATATATGACGGAAAAAGTAAACAGGTAATAAGCAATCAAAGCTAGGGAAGGGGAACATGCTTCGGGGGTAGAAGATAAAACAGAATATCAAAGAATAATAAGGAAACTACAATTTAACTTCTAACACGGATAAAAAGAAATAAGGCAACTTTCACTTTCAGTTTCATCTTGTTGCAGGCGTGCAACCCGATCCCATTTCTCATATCTTGTGGTCGGCATACCACCCGCTCCCATTTCATAATATCTTGTGATAGGCGTACCACCCGCTCCCATTTCATAATATCTTGTGGTAGGCGTACCAGCCGCTCCCATTTCATAATATCTTGTGGTAGGCGTACCATCCACTCCCATTTCATAATATCTTGTGGTAGGTGTACCACCTGCTCCCTTTTACAGTTCATCACACAATCATAGGAAATCCCGGCAAGGGAACATAAGTAATATAATAACTTCTAGGCAATGGAGGAACAAAAGCAATATAATAATTTCCCGGTGAGGGAACAACAACAATATCGAAATAGTCATCCCGGCAAGGGAGAATCAGCTATAACTAATCTCACTTAGCTGGTACTCAGTTCAATTAATGGAAATGCTCAATCATAGAAGATAATAAATTAAAGCATACGAAGTGTCATTCAAGAACACAACAACTTTCAATTTAAGACCCACGGTCATGCTTGACACCAAAGTATAGATACTCGTCACCATGCCTATACGTTGTACTCAACAAGAAGCAAGTAGCAAATATGACTCAACTCCTAATCCCTCAAGCTAGGGTTAGACCAAACACTTACCTCAAACTTCCACGGAAATCCTCAATTACCGCTTTTCCTCTCGAATTTGGCTCCAAATCAATTGTATCTATACATGAATGACTTCATAACATCAACAAATGCTATACAATTCGAATCTATTGCCTAATTATAGCTTTTCCATCATTCTTCCCAAAAATCCAAAAATCGACCCCGGGCCCGCTTGGTCAAAACACGAGGTTCAGATCAAAATCAAATCACTCATCCACGAGCCCGAATATATAATTTGTTTTCAAATCCGACCCCAAAACGAGGTCTAAATCACAAATAATCAAAAATCCCTAACTCTACCCAAATCCCTAATTTCTATCCTTAATAATATGTTTTAGGCCTAGAAATTCATTAGATCTTGAGAAAAATGGAAGAAAATGAGTTGGAGATTACTTACCCAGAAGTTTTGGTGAAAAAGTGCTTCAAGGATCGTCTTGGAGCTTTGGAGAAGAAGAAGTTTTGTAAAATTTTGAGAAATCCCGTTTGCATTCTGTTTTTGAAACTTAAAATAACTGGGCGATTTAAAGCTATGCGTTCGCGACAGACCTCTCACGTTCGCGATGGGTCAGGCCTTTTGTCCTTCGTATTCATGTCAAGGGGCTCGCGATCGCGAAACTACAGCTTCTCGAGCCCTCGCGTTCGCGATGAACAAATTGGGTGGCCCTCCCCTAAACCCTACGCGTTCGCGAATGTAGGGCCGCGTTCGCGAAGGATTTACCCCCTCAGCTTCATGTTCGCGTCCCAAAGCTCACGTTCGCGATGAAGAAACTGGGAACCTGGGATCTTTGCTTTATGCGTTCGCGAGTGGGACCACGCGAACGCGAAGAACAAATTCCCTGTGCACTGACTGCAGAAAACCTGCAACTTTTACAAGGCTAAAACCATTCCGAAACACCTCCGAAACACTCCCGAGCCCTCGGGGCTCCTAACCAAATACATGTACTAACTCAACAATATCATACGAACTTATCCGTGCGATCAAATCGCCTAAATAACCTCAAAAACAATGAATCAAACCTCAAAATCAAGAATTTTTCCAAAAACTTCATCAAGTTTCAAATAGGATTTCAAGTCCAAAACACGCCAAACGACGTCCGATTTCAACCAAATTTTACAGGAAGATCTTAAAACATATATAAGACCTGTACCGGGCACCGGAACCAAAATACGGGCCTGATACCATCGCTTTCTAATCAGATTTCATTTTCAATTTCCTTAAACATTTTCAGAAAACTATTTTTACTTAAAAATTCATTTCTCGGGCTTGGGACCTCAGAATTCGATTCCGGACATATGCCCACGTCTTATATTTTCCTACGGAGCTTCCGAGACCGTCAAATCACGGGTCCGGGTTCGTTTGCCCAAAATATTGACCAAAGTCAAACTTATTCATTTTAACATCAAATCTTAGCATTTTTTTTGCAAAATTTCATATTTAAGCTTTCCGGCTACGTGCCTGGACTGCGCACCCAAATCGAGGCGACTCTAAATGAGGTTTTCAAGGCCTCGGAAGCATAGAACGGATAAGATAACAGGTGATGACCCTTTGGGTCATCACATAATGTGAGCTAGACAAGCCAATTATTGAACCATCTACCTTTTTACCAATCTTATTCTTTTTAACAATTACGAAGAAATAACATTTAAACGACGAAATATAACACAAGCGGAAGAAAACTATAAGCCATCTGAACATAATATTTATTACAACGGTTTGAGTCTCGACTACCCAGAACTGGTGTCACAGTTTCACAGGCGGTTTAAGAATTCTACAAATAAAGGCCTGAAAGAATTAAATACAACATTATCTCTGGAAATACATGTAGAAATAGTAAAGTAGATAAAAGTATACGCCAAGACCTACGAATGTCTGCTGGGATACCTCGAGTCGCCTGATGAACAAGATTCAGCAATCTCACTGCGGTCCGAAGTCTACCACACTGGGGTCTGCACAAAAGAGTGCAGAGTGTAGTATCAGCACAACCAACCCCATGTGCTGGTAAGTGCCTAGCCTAACCTCGGTGAAGTAGTGACGAAGCTAGGACCAGACTACCAAATAAACATGTACAATTTAACTATATATAGTGGAAAAAGAAGTACAGAAAGAAATAGTCATATACAGTCAATTATGGGAGGGGGAAAACTTGTTGCGGGGAAACATCGAATAGTAACAGAAGAGCAACAAATAAGTGTGAGCACGTGATTTTTGCTTCACGAAAACTATTCCAAAAGAAATCGGAAAAGAAATAAAACAAGTTACCTTCGGGTACAATTTTGAGGATTTGTGTGACATTTTGATAATTGTTTTGTCCGTAAATGCTCGCCTTGCTTAGTTAAAAAATAAAAAAATACATGTTGCATGCATTTAGGAAAAATGGTACATTTAGGAATTAATTAACCATTATTTGGTTTTTAAAAGCGAAAATCACAAAAATAGGCATTTTATTCTATTTTGTTGTCATGGTAATTTTATTAAATGTTTTAATTCGTGTGATAACTGTTGTTAGGTGTTAATTAATATTTGTGTAGTTTAATTTTGGTTTTTAGGAATTTTTGTTTAATTTATAGAAGGAAAGTATCGGATTTGGGCCAAATATTCAACTAAAATCAGGCCCAAACCAATACAATGACCCAGTCCAAAACCAGGCCTTCCAGGGACGCCCCCAAACGACGCCGCATAGGGCGTTTGATCTGAGCCATTCATCCATACTCATCCAACGGTCCACGATTACGCCCGTAACCCGACCTGCTTACCCCGGTCAACCCAGCCCCTCATTAAAACCAAATGACCCCGTTTCTACACCAAACGACCCCGTCCTGTCCCTCACCAATTAATCCAATCCGTTGAGATCATTTGATCTAACGACTAAAATTAATTGCCATGTTCCGTATATAAGCCCCTCATCACACCCCACGCCCCCTATCTGAACACCCCCCTTCCATTGTCTCTCTCAGACATTAACCTAATCCCCCATTCAAACCCTAGCCACCGCCCTTCCATCCCATCACCATAAACCCGGCGGCAACGATGCCCGTGACCACCAAATTAACACCCCTAGTGCACCTCGACCCCCTGGACACGGTTCTGCAAACCGTTGACTTTGAATCATTCCTCATCGTCTCGAATCTTCGTTTGAATATTCGAACAAAACCCCGATCTACACCAACCCACCCCAGATTCACACCAGTCATTACCCTGCCCTTACTTGTGACCAAACCAAGCTTGGTTAGGTCCGAATCTACCCACAAATCCTCAAGCCCCAAATCGGACTGTTCGAACCCTAGAACACAAGAACTTTGGGAATCCGGCCAGTTTAAACGGAGGGTTGAGGTCTAATAGACCTTAATCGAAGTGTTCTTGGTTGAGAACACCTTGATTAAAGTCTGTTCGACCTCAAATGGTCAAGTCCAGTCAAAGCTTGGGTCGTTTGTTGTTGAGCTTCTAGAGTAAGTTCTTCTTTTTCTCTTCTATTTTTGTTTGAATGTTGATTGAGTTTGTTAACATGTCTAGTTAGTTTGTTTGGTATTTCTGATGTGTTCTTTCAATTTCCTCCATCTTCGTAAGACCTTTTTATTTGGTCGATTATTCTTCTGTTTATGGTTGAATACATATGGTGATATATGTCACACCTCCTTTTTCCGCACCCGCAGGGGCGCGAGGGAGTTTTTCCAATTAAAGGACAATCGAGACGGGATTGGTTTAATTATTTCAGAGTCGCCACTTGGGCGATTTAGGGTGTCCCAAGTCACCAATTTTAATCCCGAATCGAGGAAAAGAATGACTCCATATTACAGTCTGCGTACCAGAAATCCGGATAAGGAATTCTGTTAACCCGGGAGAAGGTGTTAGGCATTCCCGAGTTCCGTGGTTCTAGCACGGTCGCTCAACTGTTATATTCGGCTTATTTATCTGATTTTTAATACAATTATGAACCATGTGCAAATTTTATCTTTTACCGCTTTATTATCATTATTTTTTAGGAATGTGAACATCGCTTAAAACATATCTTTGGACTGTGTCACATGAAATGCACCCACAATCCGAAACATATTTTATTTGATGTTTTAGGATTTGGATTTGGGTCGCATGAAATGCACACCCGAGTTTAAGAAAGTAATTTAATTAAACACGCGCTTAAAGAGACTATCGCGTTATTATTTTGCGGAGGCCGTGAAATTCGCTAAACGACCCTCCTGAATTCTAAGTAATTTTAAATAAGTATTTACTGAGGGCCCCGCAATTTGTGTTTTTATTCGGCGAGGCTCATCTCATTCTTATTTTTTAAAAGGAATTTGCAACGTCATGGACATGCATCTCGGGCCACGTCACAATCAATGTGCCCGTGACTAGAGACATATTTCGACTCCGTTGAGATTTGGATTTGGGTCACATAAATGTGCACCCGAGTTTAGGGAGATAACATTATTAAAGGCGCGCCTAAAGCAACTAGCGCATTATTATTTTTGGTAGGGCCGCGAAATTTGCTAAACGGCCCGTCCCAGAATCTAAGTATTTAATACACATATTTTGTGAAGGCTCCGCAATCTGTACATTTTTATTTTTTGGCGAAGCTAGTCTCATTTTTTTTTGTTTATTTATTTATTTATTTTAGAAAAAAGAGACAAGGCTAAAATAACTACATTTTTTGCTACTTTGCGAGGTCATGGGTTGTAGATTAAATTTATTTGATGAAACGAATATTTTTCAGTGGGATTAAAATTACTCCTATGATTTTAACATTACTACTATACGTACAAACAACTCTTAAGACAAGCATGTAGATAACAATAATCTTAGTATGAAGAAACAAAATGCGGAATAGCTACTTAAAATAATGAAACAAAGGAAGAGACATTCAACAAATCCGATACACAAACAGTGCATAGGAAATCCATATCATTTCATTCCATTTAAGCAAATATAACAAGTTTGGAAATGTATATGCACCTGTTTGAAGCAAGAACAACAACCAAACTGTCTCGACAACTATCGGAAACCTCTCCAATGACGGAACCTCGATGTCGAACTCAACGATATCATACCGGAAGCCACGAGCACAACCCGACGACGACCTCAGACGGTCTGCGCGACGATAACGAAGAAATGGCGGCAGCTGGGCATGTTAACGCTAATGGCGTTACTGCTGGTTCGTGGCTGGGGTGAGGAGGAGGCCTGGGGTTCGACTGGATGGGTTGTTGTCGTTGGTCGTGGTCGCGATGGAAGGTGACGGACTAGGCTGGAGGTTGACGACGAGGGGGGGAAGCTGTTGGTCGCGGTGTTGGGTTGTTGTCGTTGGTCGTGGTCGAAGGTGACGGACTGGGCTGGAGGTTGACGACGAGGGGGGGGGGGAAGCTGTTGGTCGTGGTGTTGGGTTGTGACGGGGTGGTGTTTGGGAGTGTGGGCAGTGGTCGACGGAGTTGGGAGGAGCCGGGGTGGACAACAATGGTGGTTTGTTGATGGTGGTGATGGAGTTGTTGAGGGAGGTGGAACGATGGTGGTTATGGCGTTTTGGGACGTGAGGAATGGTGGGTTTGGGTGTTGGTTATGGTGGTTATGGCGTGGAGGTGACGGGGAGGGGTCAGCTAGTGGTTATGGTGTCGTTTGGTTGGTGGTTATGGCGTCGAACGGAGGTGTTTTACTGGTGAGGAAGACAACGGGGAGTTGGGCTGCTTTCTTTGTTTTCACAGTAGGGTTTTCTTGCTTCTTCAAACGGAGGAAGAAGAAGCATGAACAGTTAAATTTTTTGGTTTTTCTTCCAAAAATCCAAAGTCCTCCCCTTTCAAAGTTTTGTCCGTGTATTTGTATAGTCTTTGCCCAGAAAAATGAGCAGTGGGGTTCGAGGCTTATGTTCCCCACGCGCGGTGGGGTTCCCCATGTGTCCTGGACTCGGTTTATTATGGGCTAGGTCCGAAATTAGGCCTAAAACCGGGTAGTTTGAACCCGAATATTATTCTTTTGCCCGGACCCGAGAAATAGGAACATGTTGCTTAACTAGTCCTATGTAAGCAAAATAACTACCAAAAATAAGACTAGTATTTAAACAAAACTATATCTTTTTAAATATTTTTTCAAGATTTAAAATAGCTACAAAAATATTAATGGAACTATATTTTTTTTTTGTAATTTTCGTTTTTATATAAAGATAAAATATAAAGTAATATTTTTGTATTTTTTCCAAATTAAAATGACTACAAAACCTTAATAGAATTATATTTTTTTGTAATTTTTGAAATTATATAAAGTACAAAAATAAAGTGCATTTTTTGATTTTTTTCAAGTTTATGAGAAATACATAAACTAAAATTTATATATATATTTTGTGATTATTTTTTTTCTTTTTTTCTTTTTGCAACGAAATAAAGTAAAAATAGTTAAAATGGCTATATTAGACCCAATTTCATATTTATGCTAAAGAAAATGTGAAAATCCTCGGGGAGGGTCAAAAATCATGTGCTTACAGCTGCCCCTCTTTGACTGGAAACACGAAGAGTTTTCCGACAAAGAACGACTAGACGTGTTTTTGACCCGACCATTACTTGGACGGACTACACTTAAGGAAAGGGAGGGAATGTGACCGAGCCCTGGTATCTGAGCTGCCTACATATCCTTGGTTATACAGGAATCAGGCCACGTGTAGTTTGAAATGAGAGAGATAGTGAAGTGTACCGAGGTGAAGAGCCGATCGAGGTGCCGTTCCGTTGAGGTTCCGGTCCGCGGTCCTGTCGTTACAACAAAAAAACGAAGACTGAAAAAAGACTAACTAAGCCTATCAGCTACTAGTTACAGGGATTCCTATTTGTAAGTCTTCTGAAACTTGGTCTTGAGTCTTGAATGGTGCTTCATACAGACTTCAGGTTTGAACCTTGATACAGCTAGTTGTAGGTGCTAGTTCTTTGAGCGGACCACATCTGTTCTCCACTTCCGTACCTTGGGTTCTTTTCCCCTCTTGTTTTCTTGTTGTCTTTTTTGACCAGCCTTTTGTGAATGCTGGGGATTTTATTGCTTCCTGCTGGAGATTCCTGTTGTATTCCTCTGCTTCATTGATTCTAAGTGTGCTCCTTTCTCATATGAGCGGGCTTTTGACTTCAATACTTCAATTGTATTCCCTTATTCTCCAGGTGGGTGCCTGATTTCTGTTTTTCTTTGTCCTTGTTCTCCAGGTGGACGCCTGATTTCTTCCTTCCTTTGTCCTTATTCTCCAGGTGGACGCCTGATTACTTCTTTTCTTTGTCCTTGTTCTCCAGTTGGACGCCTGATTTTTGTTTTTCTTTGTCCTTGTTCTCCAGGTGGACGCCTGATTTCTTCCTTCCTTTGTCCTTGTTCTCCAGGTGGACGCCTGATTTCTTCCTTCCTTTGTCCTTATTCTCCAGGTGGACGCCTGATTACTTCTTTTCTTTGTCCTTGTTCTCCAGGTGGACGCCTGATTTCTATTTTTCTTTGTCCTTGTTCTCCAGGTGGACGCCTGATTTCTTCTTTTCTTTGTCCTTGTTCTCCAGGTGGACGCCTGATTTCTTCTTTTCTTTGTCCTTGTTCTCCAGGTGGATGCCTGATTTCTATTTTGCTTTGTCCTTGTTCTCCAGGTGGACGCCTGATTTCTATTTTTCTTTGTCCTTGTTCTCCAGGTGGACGCCTGATTTCTTCTTTTCTTCGACATACAACAAACTCCGTTCTACAGGCGGGTCTCCTATTGGTAAGATTAAACTTAGGAAGTGCGTCTCCTATTGGTAATGACATGCCTGCATTTATACTTGTGGGCGACCTAGAATATGGAATGAACAGACAAAATGTATTCCCTCATTATACTGGTGGGCGACCTAGAACTGAAATGTATTCCCGCATTATACTGGTGGGCGACCTAGAACTTAAATGTATTCCCGCATTTTACTGGTGGGCGACCTAGAACTTAAAAGTATTCCCGCATTATACTGGTGGGCGACCTAGAACTTAAAAGTATTCCCGCATTTTACTGGTGGGCGACCTAGAACTTAAAAGTATTCCCGCATTTTACTGGTGGGCGACCTAGAACTTAAACGTATTCCCGCATTTTACTGGTGGGCGACCTAGAACTTAAAAGTATTCCCGCATTTTACTGGTGGGCGACCTAGAACTTAAAAGTATTCCCGCATTTTACTGGTGGGAGACCTAGAACTTAAAAGTATTCCCGCATTTTACTGGTGGGCGACCTAGAACTTAAAAGTATTCCCGCATTTTACTGGTGGGCGACCTAGAACTTAAAAGTATTCCCGCATTTTACTGGTGGGCGACCTAGAACTTAAAAGTATTCCCGCATTATACTGGTGGGCGACCTAGAACTTAAATGTATTCCCGCATTATACTAGTGGGCGACCTAGAACTTAAATGTATTCCCGCATTATACTGGTGGGCGACCTAGAACTTAAATGTATTCCCGCATTATACTGGTGGGCGACCTAGAACTTAAAATGTATTCCCGCATTATACTGGTGGGCGACCTAGAACTTAAATGTATTCCCGCATTATACTGGTGGGCGACCTAGAACTTAAAATGTATTCCCGCATTATACTGGTGGGCGACCTAGAACTTAAATGTATTCCCGCATTATACTGGTGGGCGACCTAGAACTTAAAATGTATTCCCGCATTATACTGGTGGGCGACCTAGAACTTAAAATGTATTCCCGCATTATACTGGTGGGCGACCTAGAACTTAAAATGTATTCCCGCATTATACTGGTGGGCGACCTAGAACTTAAAATGTATTCCCGCATTATACTGGTGGGCGACCTAGAACTTAAATGTATTCCCGCATTATACTGGTGGGCGACCTAGAACTTAAAATATATTCCCGCATTATACTGGTGGGCGACCTAGAACTTAAAATGTATTCCCGCATTATACTGGTGGGCGACCTAGAACTTAAAATGTATTCCCGCATTATACTGGTGGGCGACCTAGAACTTAAAATGTATTCCCGCATTATACTGGTGGGCGACCTAGAACTTAAATGTATTCCCGCATTATACTGGTGGGCGACCTAGAACTTAAAATGTATTCCCGCATTATACTGGTGGGCGACCTAGAACTTAAAAGTATTCCCGCATTATACTGGTGGGCGACCTAGAACATAAAATGTATTCCCGCATTATACTGGTGGGCGACCTAGAACTTAAAATGTATTCCCGCATTTTACTGGTGGGCGACCTAGAACTTAAAATGTATTCCCGCATTTTACTGGTGGGCGACCTAGAACTTAAAATGTATTCCCGCATTTTACTGGTGGGCGACCTAGAACTTAAAATGTATTCCCGCATTTTACTGGTGGGCGACCTAGAACTTAAATGTATTCCCGCATTTTACTGGTGGGCGACCTAGAACTTAAAATGTATTCCCGCATTATACTGGTGGGCGACCTAGAACTTAAAATGTATTCCCGCATTATACTGGTGTGCGACCTAGAACTTAAAATGTATTCCTGCATTTTACTGGTGGGCAACCTAGAACTTAAAAAGTATTGAAATTGCTTCCCCGTTCTTCCGAGAAAATTTTGACAATCGGCAGAAAATTTTCTGCCCCGGTTTTTGGTGGTTTCCCTGGCGTTGCGTCTTGCTGCCATCATCAATCCTTTGTTTTCCTGCAGCAGACAAAAGAATTTAATTAGTTTTAATTGTGGTGGTAGAGGGTGCCTTTCCGGCGGATGATTTTTCCTCTCTTCCCCTTTTCTTGCTCTATGTCCCCATAATTGGTTAGTGGACAAAATTGCCTGCTGGGGCTGGTTTTCAATTTGTTCCTTTTCCTGCTTTTCTTTAAGCACATGCTGTGGGAACCTGCTTTTACTCCTGAAACCATTCCCTTTGGAGCCTACTTCCTCCAAAACTGCGAGGCACGATTATTGCATTGCCTAGGGCCGGCTTTTAAGACTGCTTGCGTTATCCTGCATTGGATGAACTCCCCTTCGGTCTCTGGTAGTAAGCTTTGAAAAATCCTTTCAAGACACATTTTAGGAAAAGAAATAAAAGATAGAAAAAGGAGAAAATCTTTCTGAACCAATATTTTGGTGGGAGAAGAACTCAAAAGAACTTATCTGGAGGACATGACTGGTCCCCGTGATCATGACGTGCACCACCGATTCCTGACCCAGTCTATTTGTATCAATCGATTTGCCCGATGGTTTGATTTGCTGGGGATGATAAAGGAGTGTCCATTTCGAATGTTGTAGCTTTTGTTGATCTGTCTTGTCGCCTCATAGTGCCCTTCGAGGGGTTTTCACTAATGAGACTCTCTCTTTTCTCTCATCTCCCGGCGCCTTATGGTGCCTGTGAAGGTTTTCACCAATAAGACTCTCTCATTTCATGTCCCTCATCTTACATCGCCTCTCGGTGCCTGTGAAGGTTTTCACCGATAAGACTCTCTCATTTTATTTCTTTCGGGGAATCGGGGTGTTGTAGATACGACCCTCTTTTCTGGAGATTCCCTTGACCATCAATTCATTCCCAGTCTTACTATCCTCTCCTTTGCTGGGGATCGGTGTATTATTCTCGGCCTTATTTGCCGGACCTGGCATCTCTTGAACATTGATCGGGAGGTCTTTTGGACGTTGATGTTGGTTTTGGTGTGGGGTTAAAGAAAGGCTATAAAAATGAAAATAATTTGATGGGTGTTGTGCTACAACTTTTGGAATCAAACCTTTGTTGGAACTTAAAACATAACCTCTGCCCCAGTTTTCTTGCTTGGGGAATTTATTTTTTACACTTATGTTGCGCTATGTGCGTTACGCACCCTGTGCCTATTATGCACACTATGTACATTATGCATCCTATATTCGCTATGATGCATACTATGACCGAGCCGTGAGGTGCCTACGTATCCTCTTTGAGGAATCAGGTCAAACGTAGTTCCCACGGTTTTGTATTTCTTATGATTTTATCTTCTTCTTTTTTCTTTTCCTTCTTTTCATTTTCTTTCTCTTTTCTTTTTCTCTTTTTTTTTTCTTCATGTCTTTTCCATTAGTGATTCCAAAAGAGGGGTATGAAAGAATTACTTAAGGCTCAAAGGGGGAAGCAAGGGTTAAAAGTGTTTGGAATAGAAGAAAGAATTGCCTCCGTCATCTCATTATCCAATAAATGCCAAATACAAACAAAATAAACCAAAAATTGCCATAATTAAAGAAATTACGCATAATATCTCTTGACTGCATCAGAATTGATAGCCATGTCGACACATCTCCCCTCGACAACTGTCAAACACAAAGCACTGTTGGTCAATACTCTGGTCACAATATAAGGCCCCTGCCAATTTGGGGCGAATTTGCCTTTTGCCTCGACCTGATGTGGGAGGATCTTCTTCAATACCTGCTGCCCTACTTCAAACTTCCTGGGGCGCACCCTCTTATTATATGTTCTTGCCATTCTCTTCTGGTACAGCTGACCATGACACACTGCTGCCAATCTTTTCTCATCTATCAGGCTCAACTGTTCCAATCGAGCTTTGACCCATTCATCATCATTAATCCCGGCTTCAGCGACAATTCGGAGGGACGGAATTTCGACTTCCGCTGGTATTACGGCCTCAGTTCCGTACACCAACAAATAAGGAGTTGTGCCTATGGAAGTTCGGACGGTAGTGCGGTAACCCAACAAAGCAAAGGGTAATCTCTCGTGCCATTGTCTGGACCATTCCACCATTTTTCGCAGTATCTTCTTGATATTCTTATTGGCTGCTTCGACTGCTCCATTCGCCTTGGGACGATATGGGGTGGAATTGCGGTGTGTAATCTTGAATTGTTGGCATACCTCTCTCATCAAGCTGCTATTAAGATTCGCACCGTTATCCATGATGATCACTTTTGGGATCCCAAATCTGCAGATGATATGGGAGTGAACAAAGTCCACCACTGCCTTCTTGGTTACTGATTTGAAGGTTTTAGCCTCAACCCATTTGGTGAAGTAATCAATGGTCACTAGAATAAACCTATGACCGTTGGATGCTGCCGGCTCGATGGGCCCAATGACATCCATGCCCCATGCCACAAACGGCCAGGGTGCTGACATTGTATGTAACTCTGTTGGCGGAGAATGAATCAAATCTCCATGTATCTGGCACTGATGGCATTTCCTCACAAAAATGATACAGTCATGTTCCATGGTGAGCCAATAACACCCTGTTCGAAGGATCTTTCTTGCCAATACATATCCGCTCATGTGTGGCCCACAAACTCCAGCATGTACCTCTGCCATAACCGTCGTTGCTTGACTGGCATCTATGCATCTCAACAATCCCAAATCCGGGGTTCTTTTGTACAATATTCCTCCACTGAGGAAGAAACCATTCTACAAACGCCGAAGGGATCTTTTTTGGTCTTTAGAGGCATGTTCTGGATATATCCCCATTATGAGGTATTCCTTGATATCATGAAACCAGGGTTCGCCATCTGCTTCTTCTTCTATGGCATTGCAGTAGGCGTGCTGATCACGGACCTGGATGTGTAGAGGATCAACATACATTTTGTCAGGGTGGTGCAGCATTGATGCTAAGGTGGCCAATGCATCCACAACCTCATTGTGAACTCTCGGGATGTGTTTGAACTTCACCGATCGAAATTGCTTGCTCAGATCATGCAAGCATTGTCGGTATGGTATGAGCTTTAGATCTCGTGTTTCCCATTCACCCTGAATTTGATGTACCAAGAGGTCCGAGTCTCCCAAGACCAAGACGTCTTGGACATCCATGTCAGCAGCCAAGCGCAGACCCAGAATGCAAGCCTCATACTCGGCCATATTGTTGGTGCAATAGAAGCGTAGTTGAGCCGTAACAGGATAATGCCGTCCTGTTTCAGAAATGAGTACTGCTCCTATTCCAACCCCTTTCGCGTTTGTAGCTCCATCGAAGAAAAGCTTCCAACCCGGTTCCTCAGGCAATTCCAACTCATTTGTATGCATTACCTCTTCGTCAGGAAAATACGTTCTTAAGGGCTCGTATTTTTCATCAACGGGATTCTCTGCCAAATGGTCTGCCAGCGCCTGGGCTTTCATGGCCGTCCTCGTTACATAGACGATATCAAACTCTGTGAGCAGAATTTGCCATTTTGCCAACCTTCCCGTGGGCATAGGTTTCTGAAAGATATACTTCAATGGGTCCAAGCAGGATATGAGATAAGTAGTATACGAAGACAGGTAGTGTTTCAACTTCTGAGCTACCCAAGTTAGGGCGCAACATGTTTTCTCGAGTTGAGTGTACTTGACCTCATGTACTGTGAATTTCTTGCTAAGATAGCAGATGGCTTGCTCCTTCCTTCCTGTGTCATCATGTTGCCCCAACACACAACCAAATGAATTTTCCAAGACCGTCAGGTAAAGAATTAGGGGCTTCCCGGGCTTAGGCGGGACCAATACGGGTGGATTAGACAAATATCCTTTGATTTGGTTGAAAGCCTCCTGACACTCTGCCGTCCAACCTACCACAGCATCCTTTCTCAACAGCCGAAATATGGGCTCACAAGTTGCTGTGAGTTGAGCGATGAACCTGCTGATGTAATTGAGTCTACCCAGCAAACTCATTACCTCTGTTTTATTCCTTGGCGGTGGCAAATCTTGGATGGATTCAATTTTGGATGGGTCTAACTCAATCCCCCGTCGACTGACGATGAATCCTAGCAACTTTCCTGATGGAACCCCGAATGCGCATTTGGCCGGGTTAAGCTTGATATCATACCTTCGGAGTCTTTGGAAAAATCTCTTTAGGTCTGCCACATGGTCCTCCTGACGCCAAGATTTGATGATCACATCATCGACGTACACCTCGATTTCTTTGTGTATCATGTCATGAAACACGGCAGTCATTGCTCGCATGTACGTTGCCCCGGCGTTCTTTAACCTGAACGGCATTACCCGATAGCAGTAGGTTCCCCATGGCGTAATAAACGCTGTCTTCTCAGCATCCTCCTCGTCCATTAGGATATGATGATAACCCGTATAGCAATCCACAAAGGATCCGATCTCGCGCCCAGCGCAATTATCGATCAGGATATGAATGTTGGGTAACGGAAAATTGTCCTTGTGACTTGCTTTGTTGAGGTTGCGGTAGTCGACGCACACCCTGATTTTTCCATCCTTCTTTGGGACTGGTACCACATTGGCCAACCACTCGGGATATCGAGTGACCCGAATGACCTTTGCCTGCAACTGCTTAATCACCTCTTCTTTGATTTTTACACTCATTTCTGTTTTAAATTTCCTTAGTTTTTGCTTGACCGGAGGGTATGCCGGGTCAGTGGGCAATTTGTGAACCACTAAATTGGTGCTTAATCCAGGCATATCGTCATATGACCATGCAAAAACATCTTTGAATTCCATGAGGGTTTTGATCAATTCTTCTCTGACATTCGGCTCAATGTGGATACTAATTTTGGTCTCTTGGACATTATCAGTGTCTCCTAGATTCACAGCCTCGGTGTCATTTAGGTTAGGCTTGGGTTTCTCTTCAAATTGGCACAATTCTCGGTTTATCTCTTCGAAGGCTTCCCCTTCGTCACATTCAGATTCATCGTCACAAACGACCTCTTGCATCATTGAGTCGGTTTCAGATTGATTTATTAGACTAGGTCGAAGATCCGCTGTGCATGCCATGTCATTAGAACAAGTAAAAAGAGAACTGTTCAGAAAGAAAAAGAACAAAACAAAATTAAAATGGGACAAAAGAAAAGAACTTCATTAAACTTGCGGGATAAAAGGGTTCACACTTTTACAAAACGAAAGTATAATTTGGATTACACCCTTGAATAATCCGGACAAAACAAAACACACAAAACATAAATCAAAGCCTACTACCAAGACTCCCCTCAGACAGGAAGAGGAGTAACCGTCCAATTGTTGGTCTTGGCCTCAGGCCCCACAAACTGTATCTCTGCCCTGCTGGAACCTTCTCCAGCTTCCACCATACTGACATCCGCGAATAGCTTCTCAAAACTCTGATTCAGGTCTTCATTTATACCGATCAAAGGTCCTAGAATCTTTGGGACCGGTGACCCCTTGGCACTTGCTTTGACAAAAGACCTTGAGAGGCGTGGCACTGGTTTAGGCAGAAACCAGACCCTCTTCTTCATTTTTCGCGCTTGCTTCCTGTCTGCTGCGGTTGGTTTGAACCCCAATCCGAAAGTTTCCAGATTTTTAGGAAGGGAGACAGGTTGGACAATCCCTTGAAGCTCGACTCCCAGGCCTTTTCCCGGCACAAATCCATTACCCAGCATTTCTGAGACCATCATGACTGTTGCGGCAGCTACCCTAGGGTGCGGGATGATTTCTCCTTAAGAAATTTTGTTGGCCGACCCTGTATCGAAAATCTGGTAGACCCAAGGACCTTTGTCATCAGCGGTCTCTATGAAAGGTACAATGGTTCCGCCCATGGTGCACGTTGTATCCTCGCCGTGTAACATGACCTCTTGTCTTTCCCACTCGAACTTCACCATCTGATGTAGGGTGGAAGGCACCGCTTTGGCTGCATGAATCCAGGGTCGTCCTAACAGCAGGTTATAAGAAACTGTGGCATCTAACACCTGGAATTCCATGGTAAACAGGACTGGACCAATGGTCAGTTCAAGTACAACATCCCCTACAGTGGCTGTTCCGTTTCCGTCAAACCCTCGGACACAGATGCTATTCTTGCGGATTCTTCCGCGGTCGATCTTTAACTGGTCCAGAGTGGATAATGGACAAATATTGGCGCTTGAGCCGTTATCCACCAATACTCGAGTTACCACCGAGTCTTCACATTTGACGGCTAGGTATAGAGCTTTATTGTGCTCCGTACCTTCCACCGGCAGGTCATCATCTGAGAATGTTACCCTGTTTACCTCGAAAATCTTGCTGGCAATGGTTTCCAGGTGGTTTACAGAAATCTCACTGGGTACATGAGCTTCGTTCAATATCTTCAACAGGGCCCGACGATGCTCCTCAGAATGGATCAGTAACGACAACAGTGAGATCTGGGCCGGTGTTTTTCTCAGCTGTTCGACCACAGAATAGTCCTGTACTTTCATCTTCTTCAGGAACTCTTCAGCCTCTTCTTCGGACACAGGTTTCTTGGTTGCAACTGGGTTGGTTCTTCTTAGCTCCACCGGAGCAAAACATCGACCTGATCGAGTCAGCCCTTGCGCTTCACAACTGACTTCTTCCACCTATTTTCCTTTGTACATCACCACCGCCTTTTCATATTTCCAAGGCACAGCCCTGCTGTCAATCATCGGCAGCTGGACCACAAGCTTTATGGTCACCCGTTCTCTACATACCCCTTTCAACACGACCGCCGGCGTGGGCGGGATCCCTGGTATTACCAACTTGCTTGGCTCGGGTTTGCTTGTTATGGCGGACGGGCTCTTTCCCAATATCACTACCAGCTTGACGCCTTCTCCCTGCGACTGTACACTCGTTCCTCCACTGGTTGAGACTTCTTTCGGGGCGGCTTGGATCATCATCACTGTTTGTGAGGGTTTTCTCAATTCTCCTCCCTCACACACCAACTCAATCATGTGAGTTTCGTGGTGCGCTGGCAGTGGGTTTTGGTTGATGTTAGGAGCTTCTGGTGTCTGGACCTCGATCTTATTGGTGTCAATAAGATCCTGTATGGCATGCCTTAATTTCCAGCACTTCTCGGTATCATGCCCGAGCATCCCTGAACAGTATTCACAACTGATTGATCGATCCAAGTTCTGAGGTGGGGGATTTGGTTCTCGAGTCTGGACAGGACTAACCAAACCCAATTGTCTCAGCTTGTGGAACAAAGCGGTGTAGGTTTCTCCCA